>NC_134212.1:105421628-105726092 GCF_965140235.1 Caretta caretta | reverse complement strand
GTAAAAATTCTTTTGAGTGTGAACCCTTTTCATCCGATGAAGTGAGCTGAGGCTCACGAAAGCTTATGCTCAAATAAATTGGTTAGTCTCTAAGGTGCCACAAGTACTCCTTTTCTTTTTGAGAATACAGACTAACACGGCTGTTACTCTGAAACTTTTCAGGAAAGTGATAAGAAGTGAAATGATAAAGAAAGACGATTTAGATGGTTTATGTGACTAGACTATTGATCCCTCAGTTCAGTAAATGAAGAAAAATAAAAAGAATATGATTCTGAAGAACATGAACCTGACCAGGACAAGAATGGGTTTTAACAAACTAAATCATTGTAAGGGTTTGTTTTGTTTTTATTAATATGGAAACTTATCCTGTAGGAATGCAAACCGTTTTAGGAAATCAGGCTCAAAACTACAGGTGTTCTGTATGCAGAATTCTAGCTGAAGCCCCTGAGGAGCCCTGGTTGTCCACTTCCCCGCTTTTCTCACAAACATCTTTTGTGCTTCCTCCTTTGCTGTCCCTTTCACTTGTGAAGAACTTGCCACCAAAATTTGCAAAGCCACTAACTTACCCTCTTTTAGGCTCCATGGTGGTTAGCACATGCCTAATTTTTGAAGCATGGGAATGTCACAATTACCATTCTCTCACACTTAAAGTTAGGCACACATCTAAGTAGATTGCTGATCTGGGCCATAAATCCCCCTTTCAGACCTACCCTTGCTGTAATGCCTACAAATTGCTACCATCTGGACTTAGTTTGGCTGATGACCCTTTGTCATGACTACCACCTGTGGCCACTATGCCCTCCTCTGAGAATATGTACTAATGGAAATGCTCCTGTCCCTGCTGTTATTTGTCATGCCACCGGCTTCTACCTCATTTGTCTGTTTATTCACTAGTTGCAAGTTGTCTAAATCCTAGACAGTGAGCTGTGGGGCAGAGACTGTCTTTGTTATTTGTGCAGAGCCTAGGAAAACGGACCCTACTCCCTGTCTGAGGACAGTAGGTGTCACCACACTTTAAATAATTATTAAAAGAGACTGCAAGATTGGAATCTGTTGATCTCATCATGATCACTTTAGGTACTTACATTGCCCCCTTTGCTATAGTGTCTGAGCTGAGTGTCTTTCTCCTAAAAATCTTCTAACCGGAGGTGGAACCCCCAACTCATTCTCAAAAATGCAAAAGTAGCTTCTAAAAGACAAGAACTAATAATACTTGGCATTTATACAGTGCTTTTATGTTCAGTGTACAATCACTGACTGGTATATATGTCCCATCCATCATGTAACCATAGTGTGTGGTGGTAATGTCTGTGTTCAGTATTAAGGGCACACAAGCCATCGTTTTGGTACCTATGTGCCCGTTTTTATTATGCTGCTTTTGGTTGTTCATTGTTCATGAGGTCAAAGCTTTTGGCTTCTGTTCTTTGTTGACAGTGCTCCTGATGGTTTTTTCCCTATCCTTCCCTGCCACTTTAAAAGTAGATACAACTTACCTGCCTGTATCCTTTCTTTTCCATTTCCTCAAAAACACCATTCTTGCCACCCTTGTTGGCTCTCAGTTTGCACTGAGTCCTAACTCAAATAACAGCCCCTGCACTGTCTGCCTCTTTGACACACCTGCTGGCCTCAATAGATTGGAATCCATTTACAAAGATTTCTCTAGGGACCATTCTGTGTGTTTTGTGCTGATGCCATGCCAGAGCTCCAATGTTTCTGCATGGATCTGGATACTGCTCCTCTGAATACGCCATAGAGGAATACAAGGTAGGATAAACAAAAAACTTGTTTTTACCAATATCATCTACTTGTGTAGCATGGGTAGTAATATCTTCTGGTCTGCAAATGAAGATCCCATGCCCTTGGTATTCAATCACCTATACCTATCATACCCATATGCCAGTATCCAGTCTTCTACCCATTGGGTGAACTAGTCTACCCCAAATCAGTGCAATTAGGGATTGATCTGCACTGAGCACAGTGCACTTTTCTGAACCTTTTGCATTGAATTTTTCCTTCAGTAGAGAAAATATGCCCATTTCTGCCAGGATTTCAGGTACATCTTACAGCTCATTGCCAACCACTTATCCCTTTCCCCTATCTGAAGTGAGAATTTGACACATATTATTTTTTGTATCAGATATGTGGAATCTTCTACATGTGAAACTAGAACTGGTCAAAGGCAGCTAAGGGATATTCTGCTTTCTCCAGGGGCAGTAAGGTCTTTTGCTATCTGCCTGTTAGTCCAAAAAAACAGGGAACACCCCAGTGTTTTTTACTTTATTCATACCATGGAGGGAAGCAGTATTGTGCTTCCTGAATTATACGGCACAATGGAAAATACTGGCTGGCTGATGCTGTGATGTCATCCCAGAAAATCTGCTTCCCTTGTAGCTTTGCACCGATTGCTGCATGCCAAGTTCTGAGGGAAGATTTTAGGTGCCTTTATGACAGTGGACTGGTTTTTTTCTTTCTATCTTTTTTCACCCTAAAAATGTTCTTCTGTGCCCAGCCCCTACTTAGGAGTCTCATTAGTGACATGATGTAATTTAATTACCATTACTATATTGTGCCCTGGCTGACCTTTATCTGGCTCTCTTGCTCTCTCTTTGCCAGTGTATTTTGATGTCATAGGTCTGCAAGGTCAATGCTTCTTCCTCTGTGCATCGAAACTTCTCTGCATCTAGATGACAATTTTCTTGATCCTTTACTGAAACAAAACTGAACTATGGAAGGACTGTGAATTTTCAGCCCCAAGTGGCTCTTCATTAGGCAAATTTAAGCAACAGATACCATTCTACCTACTTTATATTATCCTCCCATTCGTTGCTATGGCATATAAGTTCCAGTCAGCTTGCATACCTAATGCATTCTAGATCAGTGTAAATTATATTAGTTTATTATTTATACCTGTTTTCTGATGATCTTTCACTGAACATATGAGCTACCCCACCATTTATGTTACTGCTGAATTTGGCCCAAGAATTTACATCATTTTTCCATAGCTCTGAATGTTTCCTGTGTGTATGTATTTTGATTTTAAAGGATGTGCCTATCCCTCACTCTAGAAGTATGTACTGTAAATAAAACCTCTTTGCTGCAGATTTTACCAGATATATCAGTAGGTCCAGATTCAGATCCCCTCCCCTCATTCATGTTGAATGACACCTTACACTATAAACAGTACCCCTGAAGTTAATGGGACTACTGATGGAGCAAGGTGCTATTCAACATAAGTAAGGGCATCAGAATGTGGCACTTTATTTTAATTCAGAAGCCTACAGTTATGGCTGTTCTTGTTTTCTAACCCAAACTAAGCTGGTCCATGAAATAAATCATTATTGTCTCAAAGATCAAGAGACTGATGTTGCTCTGAGATACACTCTTGTAAATCCAGAACAACTCCATTGGTTCTAGTGCAGTTACTATGGATTAACACAGATGTAAACTGAGACCACATTTTGACCTCACATAGTACTTGCGGGGTGGAGAAAGATGCTTTTATACATTGGCTTGTGTAAGTGTTCTTGGATATACAGGTATACTTTTGTAATAATTTTATTCCCATCAGAAAATAAAGGTGCTTCTAGCCACAAAAAGTTTCAGATCACGGGCCAAATTTATCCTTAATGTAACTCCACTGAGAGCAGTATCATTACACAAGATTGAATCTGGCCAACTGGTAGCATGATGGGTTGCTCATAAGAAAGTATTTCTAGCTGTTTTTAGTTACTTTTTTGTAGTAAATATATGGGTCCTGCCATATTGTATTTTCAATTGTCAAGGTGCAGCTTGTATATACAAGCCCAGCGCCAGGAAGTGTGCTGTAAAACACGTCTCTCTTTACCACTGAAGTGTAGTATTAAAACTGCTGCCCCATACATCGGAAATAGATAAGTCTCTCCATGTCATCTTGTAAAATAAGCAATTTTCTGCTACTAAGGAAACATTATTTTCCCTGAAATCACATCTAAACTCAGCCAAGATGTTGACAGACACAATATTACACCTAAGCTTGTTTCTGAGTGCTTCATACACTTCTAACAGCAAAAATCATGAATTTATGAGGCTTTTCATTTTAGAAAGATAGAGTCAAATGTGCTTTCAAGGTACCTATGAAGGCCATGTCTATACTACACTTTGTTTCCTAAAACTTCCCACAGCTGCTACCCCTGATTTAGTCCAGATGTCCAGAACTGGTGTGTGTGCGAATCAGGCGGAAGATGCTGATGATTAAAGGGATAGATCTCCTAAGCTCTCATGAGGCACCATAGAGTTGTCAGTCAGCATGAAGCAGCTCATATTGCATACCTCAGACAGGGTTGGAGCACAAGCAGACAACTTCATGATAGCATATCAAACTGTCCCTGCTGAGATGGGACATCATAAGCCAAGGACTTCCCATGACTGCTAGTTCGACAGCATTCACTGAAACAGTCATCAGAGTGGTCTAAAAAGGACACATTCAAGGCTGTATGTACCATGGCAATTGCACTCCGTACTCGATAATAGAGCAGGTCAAAAAATTTCAACTCAACAGTTTTCTGGCAGAAAATGGCAGTTTTATCAAAATTGAAACCTTTCATGGGAACTTCTCAATTTTCAACAACATTTTCTTATTTCATTTCAGTAATACTGGAACATTTCATTTTGTTGTGGCAAAAATGTTTCATTTTGACTTTATCATTTCATGTTTTTGTTTTGACTTTTATAATATAATGAATATAATATAATAATGTATATATTGTAATGTTTTGACATTATCAAAATTAAATATTTCAGTAGTTCCAAATCCATTTTTTTTGGAATTTCTGTTCTGCAGGAAATTTTTGAAGTTTCAGCTTTTCATTCCAATTTGAAAACATTTGAAACGCTGGAATATCCTGCGGAACGTAAATTCCATTTTCTAACCCACTCTACTTGATAGCCAATAAGAGTGAAAATAAGATCCCATTTCCACCTGTTGCAAATGTGTATATATATATATGCATGTATTTAGACCTCTCTCTCTCAAAGTGAGATATGGTTGTTCTATGTATTTATTTATCACAAGGAGCTATTTCATTTCTCTCACTCCTTTTAATTTCTAGGACATTGCGGCTTGGGAGATAAACTTAATTACTAAGTGTTATTTTAATGCATTTCTCTACATACAATGTATCTTTTGTGTAGTGAGCACTTGCCAACAAAGTGTTCAGCATCAACAGAGTTTACCAGATCCAAAATTGACCATAAATTTCAAACACAGACGTGTCCTTTTTTAATTATATAAAGTCAAATAAACTTTATATTATTGATCCTTCAAGAAGCAGCCTCCCCCTTACACATGTTGTATTAATTCAGATGGATTAAATGGGATAATAGTGTTAACATTAACTTAGTTACTGTTTAACATTATACAGTGTTAAATAAGGTTTGGAGTTTGGTATACAGAGACTTTAGCCTACTTAATACTATGGCAAACACACTCATAAACATTTTTATCTGTGTATTAAAGACTCAGAACAGAAGAAAAAACTGTTAAAGTATTTGAAATATCAAATATGAAATAAGGCTTTTCTTTTAATGACATTTTTTTTCTTTTTTATAGCTGAAGAGTTTTGAAGGAAACCAGTCTCTTAAATGGTATTAAACATGGCAATAACTGTCCTTTTGGGGAAAAGAGAAAAAGTTAGTGGAGATGGGCTGGAGCTGTTGTTGCTATAAGTCTACTTTTATTTCATTCCAGGTGCTGTTTGGGATTCAGCTGGAGGCGATAGAGGTGGGGATGTCATCTGAGTCCCTCTCTTTGGACCACTGACAGCCAAAGGGATTTAGACTCGCAAGTGCCTAAATCAGTTTGAAAATTAGATCTGTGGTCCTAAGTTAGTTAGGCTTGCAACACTAAATGCAACAACACCTAAATACCATTAAAAATCTGGGACTTTCCTCTTGCAAATTCTTATTGACTTCAGTGGGGGGTTAACCATGCAAGAACTAAGTAAATGCTGGATAATGACCTCAATGAGTACTTCTAGGCTAAAAGTAAAATAACACATTTGCATAGTGAGTATTATTGTTAATTACAATTTATCCTGCAGTAGTGCCTAGGCGTCTCAGGCATGGATCAGAACCTTGTTGTGCAAGGTGCTGTACAAACTCTGATATTGAAAGGTTTTTGCATCTGGTGCTCTGCATTGAAAACTAATTAGAGGGAGACCTTAAAGGCTGGGAGGCCTCAAAACTAACCTCCCTTTATTGTTGATTTTGGTTTATAAAGTTTACCATATGCTATTTTCCTTGTATCTTAAAATAAATGATTTCATCTTCCATTGTCCTCCCAGGAAGAACTCCCACAGTCCAGTGTACATGAGAAAATGCCTCAGTGTCACCAAACCCTGAAAGGACAAGCAATTAAAACTCTTTAAGGAGAGAAAGTTAACTTTTCCAAAGGGTTATTATAAATAATGAGTAACAACAATGTTTTTAATCTGTGGGAAATACTCTGACAATGTCCTCTTCATCTTGATGTAAGTATTGCTCCTGTCATGCTGCCAAGGAACAGCCTAAGTTGTTTACTGCTGAAAAACCCATTCCCGTTCACGTCAATGGGCCTTAAGTATTATCCATAGTTAAGGTGGACATTTCATTTCTTCACTACTTGCCTATGAGCTGCACTCAAGAGCTCCAGGGGTTCACTGTGCATCTGGTCTAGCTCTCCTCTCTTCTCTTACTCCTCTGTAGCATTTCACTGATGACTACAGCAGGGATTAGGACAGCCTATTTATTTAGCTAACAAGAAATAACTTTATGAAGTGAACAGAATACTAATGATTCTGTTATGTCATCTGACTATATTCACTGCCACAGTTTCTGCAATTGGTTCCTGCCACAGTGTTTGAGGAAGTGAGGGAAAGTCAACAGGAAGTATGGAAGTAAATTGTGTTTTGAAGAATGTGAGTCAGCTTTAAGCTTCCTCTTGAAGCTTCACCCTTTGCAGCACTCTGTACACCTAACCCAGACTGGAAGGTGTAGCAGCTTTTCCTCTGTCTCTAGAACTTTTCATGAATAGATTCAATCAGCCTTTAATAGGAATGATTTAAGAAATAGAAAATAAGTGGTTCTGAAAAATAGCGAGTCAAATTGGATACCCTGGAGGTATTTTCTGGTTCTATACTTTCCAAATTTATGAACTTGTGAAGTCAAAGATTTTGCATTATACAGATATAACTGTAGATAGTCCTGAACCAAACCCTCATATCTGAATTCCCCTGAATTTTGAGGATCCAGATCTAAGATTTGCATCTTAATCCAATCTCTAGTTAAAGTACAATAGTTAGGAGAATAACTCCACATCAGTGACATGGGAATATAGCTTTTGGGCACTTTTCCCAATGTGCACACTGATTTCAGTAAGTTCTAAAACCCTCCAGAACGGGACTTGTAGTGTGCACAGAAGGTATCACTCACAATTCTACAGTACATTGTTTCTTTAAAGAAATTGGTTTTGCATACCAAATGCAAGGAGTTCATTCGTATTGTAGATATTTTCAAGTGGTTTTGTGGTCACAAAAATCTTGAACATTAGAGTCATCTGAACATGCTTTCTGATGCCAAGGAATGGTGAATGCTGGGGAGCATTGTCTGCCAGGTAGCTTGCCATTATTCCATTACAGCCAATGCTTTCATAGTCTCTGTTGAATAAATTAGTAGACATTTTAATGAGCAGAGCTGGTCTTATCGCTTCTTCCTGGATAGCAGGGACTCAGACTTTAATGATGCTATATTTTTTTTCTCTTTTCCAAGTCTCTATTATTTGATCAGAAACAGAAAAAAATCCCAAAAAAACTAGAGTTATTGCTCACTACAACAATAAATGTGAAACTTTTTGATTAATTATAGATTTCAATATGCATAATTGCAATCTATTTGGAGTGTATATACATTTCAATATCTATACTGAAAAGACAAACCAGAGTAGCTAATAGTGCAAAAGTTGTCCAATGCATTTCTGTCTTTCTTGTCTTCACCATAGTCTCATTTATGACTAGTGTAATGTTCCTAAGACTTTCTCTCTAAATACATAAAAAGAGATCGTTTCATGTCCACTATCATTAAACTAGATACTCCATGGTAATTCTAGAATGATGCAGTAACAGGATAGCTGATATAGGTCTCAGTCCTACAATCACTTATACATGTGTGTAACTTTATTCGCGGAAAGTGTATTTCAGAAAGATGGGAGAATGTGGGCAGGTTAAAGTCAAACTGAGTAGGACTATTCATGTGAGTAACTATATTCAGGTACATAAGTGTTGCAGAACGACAAGAACTACAGACTAACATTGTATGGAACATTTCAATGTAAAAACAGTGTGAAATCCAAACCAGGACCTTTACTCAATCTAAGCCTTCTGCTATGTGCTAGCAGTGGCATCATTTCTTGTTTGTGCCCATCACCATCGTATCTAGGCACCACCTCCACTAATAACTTCATGTTAATTCAACTTTCCTGTGTTAAAGTTTACACTAAGTTTAGTCTATCAGAAGTGGCTATCCTCCATATCCAGCTGAGAACACTAATGAATAAAGTAAGATTGTTTTTGTTGGGGGGGGGGACCTGCAATATTGACATTGTGTCAAATGTTTATTAAACTCTCAGTAAAAATTTGCCCAAAATTGTAAATCAAGATGTCACATCACTGACTATTTCTTACTGAGGAGTAAATTCTCACCCCAGTGCCGATTAGAGAGACAATTTGATCTCCTGAAAGAATTTTCTAATGTCCCCTATAATTAAGCACTGACTTTACATTCCTGTTCAAATCCTACTTTGGATTTGAAATGATCTGAGTTTATTAGTTTCATCTGAGTCTCAGTGTCTGGCATAGTATTTGGTCAGGCCAGCAATATAAAAAGAGCTCTTTCCCTTGAGTGCTGTAGAAAAAGCCAGGAGCACAGAACTGCTAGCTTTCCGTCAGAGGAGACAGATTATTTAAAGTGAACTGTTGATTTAAGAACAGTGAGCTGGTGAACAAAGTGGGAAATTTGGCCTGAATCACAGATGCTTATCCATCTACAAGTATCATTTGTACTTCTTGATGTATAAGGGATTTAACTTGGACCTATGTCGCACCTAAGGGATAGTGTCAAGGTTCCTTCCCCACTCTGAACTCTAGGGTACAGATGTGGGAGCCTGCATGAAAACCCCCTAAGCTTATTTTTACCAGCTTAGGTTAAAACTTCCCCAAGGTACAAACTATTTTACCTTTTGCCCTTGGACTTTATTGCTGGCACCACCAAGCGTCTAACAAATATATAACAGGGAAAGAGCCCGCTTGGAAACGTCTTTCCCCCCAAAATCCTCCCAAACCCTACACCCCTTTCCTGGGGAAGGCTTGATAAAAATCCTCACCAATTTGCATAGGTAACACAGACCCAAACCCTTGGATCTTAAGAACAATGACAAAGCAATCCGGTTCTTAAAAGAAGAATTTTAATTGAAGAAAAAGTAAAAGAATCACCTCTGTAAAATCAGGATGGTAAATACCTTACAGGGTAATCAGATTCAAAACACACAGAATCCCTCTAGGCAAAACCTTAAGTTACAAAAAGACACAAAAACAGGAATATACATTCCATTCAGCACAGCTTATTTTATCAGCCATTTAAACAAACAGAATCTAACACATATCTAGCTAGATTACTTACTAAGTTCTAAGACTCTATTCCTTTTCTGTTCCCGGCAAAAGCATCACACAGACAGAGAGAACCTTTGTTTCTCCCCCCTCCAGTTTTGAAAGTATCTTGTCTCCTCATTGGTCATTTTGGTCAGGTGCCAGCGAGGTTATCCTAGCTTCTTAACCCTTTACAGGTGAAAGGGTTTTTCCTCTGGCCAGGAGGGATTTTAAAGGTGTTTACCCTTCCCTTTATATTTATGACAGATAGATATCCATATGTATGACTAATTGAAATAGTTAAACTATTCTGTTTTTTCACAGTTCTATTATTGCAGGAAAATGTAGTTTACATTCTAAATCCTGCAAACCAAACACTCTGAGATAGGCCTAAAAGAGACCGGTGTCTCTCATCCCATTCTAAGGGAATCTGGAAACACTCATATTTAAACTCTGTAAGAAATAACCATCCCTTCACTTCTTTCCTCCCCTTCCTATCTACTGTTCTCTCCCCACACTATTATTTCCTGTTTATTAGCTTCTTATCTTAAAAGCGAGTAAAAGAGTGACTTCAGTTAGCCTCAGTCCCTTCATAACGAGTTTGTTATGCATACAAGCACTTTGTTGTATTATTTCTATTTTAGACATGGCCTGCTACAAGATATTAATGGGTATGGAACTACCTCTTGTCATGATTATTATTTATATCTTCTATGCTTTTAACAAGCTCTGTGCTCTTTCCACATTCTTGAAACTTCTCTTTTGTATTTCAGCCTCCATAGTTAACCAGCCCTTCTTAAACTAGATCGTCACTATGTTGCATGACTTACCTCAACTACAAGAAAATTATCTCTGTCTTGACTCATATCTCCTGCACTAAATGTAGAGAGGGGAACACATTAGCCTTAGAAGCACACAACTTGTACAAAGTCATGGTTAGATGAATTATCCCCTCAGTTCATGGAACGAGCAGAGCCATAAAAACATGAGGATCCATGGGATGCCAAGTCCCTGAGCCCACAGATAACAACCAGCCGTATAGAGAAATTCTCGCTATGAGTTTCTCAGTTGCAATGGTGGCATCACTGGGCTAATCAATAACCAGGCTGCTATTGACTGGACAGCCCACAGATGTCTTCTCTAAGCCTTCTAATAGGAGGGGGCAGTGGAGAATCACACAGTGCACAGGTGCTGCTTCAGTTTCTACTCTGTTCTCTGGAGTTTTTCTAGGTGGATGTTCTGCTTAGTGTGACTGTCCTGTGCAGCCACTCTCTGGCCCCTTCCCTACTTTCTATGGAATCCATTGGCAGCTTGGCTGCATTCTTGGAAGAGAATGAGGCAGTGATGGTGGAGATGGAGGTTGGTAGAAATGTTTCCCCTCTATGAAGTTCCCCCACAGTTTTCCATGGGTTTGACTCCCCTCCCTCCAGCAGTTATATCTCTTGTGGTTTGTCCTGAATATCAGCCTACAATCTGTCTTTTCAGCAACACATCTCCATATTTCCAGCAATGCCAAAACCTTCTTTAACCTGTCCATTTTGGTTCTCCCGCCCTTCTGAAATGCGCTGAAATATTGTTCCTTTCTTTTGCTTAGGAACATCACAGCAACAATGAGGATGGTTTTATGACTCTTAAATAGCCAAACAGCTCTTCCAGTAGAGGTTCCTTTGCCTGTCTTTCTCTCTCTTTTCCCCTAGTGTGTTCAAGGCTGTCAAGAACAGTAGCTATGCCTGGGGAAAAGAGAACTGAGCTGGAAGGGGCACCTGCTGGCTAAAACCCCACACCCTGTTCCCTCATTAGTGGGAAGGGGAGAGAATACAGTCCTCTCCTCAGCCTGCTGGGAAGAGGCAAACAGGGCTGGGGAAGAATGCTCATGCTCCCAGAGGAGAAGCAAGTTCCTGCTTCAAGTTCTTGTTCCTCTCCCTTGGCCTTGGGGAGTAATGTTCAGAGAATGGCTGAGTAGCTTCTGCAGGGTCTGGGAGACGGACACACAGAATGGACCCAGTACCCTAGACTTTGCGGCTGTCCTTATTTGCTTGCTCTACTTACCCACACCTGACTGGAGCACAGGCCCTTGCTTCTTAATCATCTGGTAAAGACATGAATATACAATAACTGGGGAGGAGGGAGCAGAATATTTTATAGAACTCAATTAAACAAGTTAGGAAAATAGGGATGGGGTCAAGGGGAGGGGGCTGTCTTGCTGGAAATCAGGGTGGTTCGGGGAAACGCAGTTTACATTGTTATACTGGGCTCTGGCTGGAGCAGCAGAGAGTGCAACAGCTGCCCATGGTGGGCGAGTTTCATGGGCTATGATATGTCTTCTTCTAAGTGTTCCCAGAAGGAAAAGGTGATTTTCTTGAAAGAGTGTGTTCTTTATGAGGGGATACAGTGCTTCCATTTGCTTAAAGAGGAAGTGGCTGGGTCTTTGCACTGACGCAAGGAAGTGCATTTAAAGAGGGTGATTGCTTTAGGGATGATGCAATGTACTTTCCCCATATTAATTGTAACCAGCTGTAAACAGACATGCTAAGGTTATTGACTGTCAGTGTGTCTTTTCACCGGAAAATAGTGCTCCATATGTGGTCCTATCCAGTGCTTAAATTGTATTGAAAGAGGTGCTGGGGCTCAAGCAAGTTTTTTTTACCTTACTGTACTTTTTTACTTTCATAACTGACACAGCAAGCCCAGAGGTGCCAGGACTCAGTAAAAATTAAGCATTAGTTGTATCTATTATTAAAAAGCTACAGTTACTTTGTGTGTCATCCTGAAACATCTATAAGCATCATTACAATACAGCTGTTAAGCAAGCAGTCTCTTTTGCTGTGTGATAGCTACTGTACACTGAGTCAGTGAAAGCTAGCAGATAAGGCCATAGTGCAACTAATGATATCTCTGTTTGTCAGCTTATGTACAATAGCTATTCTTTCAAAGTGGTATGTGTGGCTTTTTGTTTTGCTGCATGATAGCTCCTGTTCGCACTAATGCTGAATTCTCAGTGTGTCACTTTAAAAAATTAAGGAGACAGCCACAATCCAGCGCTATCCACTTGTTGCTGTTGCCATTGTTGCTGTTTAAGCCTTTGTTTATTATTTGTGTGGATGCAGATAGCACTTCTTTGTTAGCTGAAGAGTATGTGTAGTATCTGTTGTGTAGAATTTATTGTATTTTCGCAAAATGCAATATTTGTTCCATTCAATGTCTTTGATGTAGTAAGAAGTATCCAAAAGGAGACTGAATATATATGCTGGATAAGCTGCAGCTCAGCTGTCTGCACTATTCTGCCCTCTCAATGGCTTCCAATAAGGCAGAGCTTGTGGAGATGTATTGATGTCTGTCAGTCACGACTTGGGGGATTTTTTCAGACTCGAAAAAGGCCTTAAAGTGCCAAATCAAAGGTGCCTAAAGATCTGAACTGTTTTCCATATATCTTTATTTATCCCCTCGTGCCTGCTTTGTAAGTGCCACTCCCAGCACTTTCATGCCAACACTGTTGTGTGTGACACAGTGTGGATTTCCACACCTGGCTGCTCTAACCTGAGCTACCCTTGTTAAGTATCACCCACCGTTAGGAATCCAGCAAAGGGCCTTGTGGTGGAAGAGAGAGAGACAGTCACTCACTCATGTTAGGAGCCCACTTTTCAGATTGAGACGGCTGCCAAAATATAGTAACTGGCAAGTCTGTCAGACACTGTAGACTACCCATCCAGAATTCCAACCAGGAGGTGAAGCGTCTGGGTCTGCTTGTTTTCCTGGAGAGGGCAGGCTGCTATGCACACAAGTAAAATGCAGGCCTGTTGAGTCTCTGAAGCTGGAGTCATTAGAGAAACTTTCCAAGCATGAACTAACTCCCACTGGAGAACAAGCAGGAGCAGGAAGTCCACTGGATGACTAAAGAGCTGACTAGAAGAAAAGATCTCACAAGATCACTGTCATGGTGCAGACAGATGTCAAAACTTGGGTCAGGGGAAGAGATGAAGGGTCAAGAAAGAAAAGGAAGAGCTGTGAGAGAAGGAGAAAGAAATGAATGGATGTGAGAGCAGGAAAAAGAGGGAGAGGACAGAATAGAGGGAAAAAATCGGAAAGACAACAAGAGGAAGGAACAGAATTGGGAAGGGAAAAAGAAAGAAGCAGGCATTCTCTAACTCATATCCTCTGTTTTATTGTTCATGTGGGAGCACAAAGGCTGTTGAATCTATCATTAATTGCTGAATTGGCTAACATAGTCTGAAGGGCACTCACAGTCTGCAGATCATTGGGCAACACGTTCCTCTTTCCCTGGAGCTTCCTTTTTCTTTTTAGATGTGTCATCATAAGTTACAACACAGCGTGTACGCATGAATATTTCCAGTGAAGTCATGCATCTGAGTGTGCAATTCTGTGCTGGTCAGCAATCTAGCCCTTAAGTTTTCCTTTTAGTAGTAGTCTTAACCTCATTGTCACATTTGATACTAATGCTTTCAGGATAGAAATCTCCCCACTTATGTCAGCACATAGGTTTTACAGGAGGGCTGGATTTAGGGGAGGAGATCTTCTCCTCCCCGCAAGCAAGAGGCAAGTTGTGGTGCATGTGAACCACCAGCAACTATCCTGCTTGCTTCCCCTCGCCCCCCTCCACACACACACAGCTGGAGTTTGTGGCTAGTGTAAACGTACAGATTTTGGGCCCCTTGTTTCTGTTGCTGCTTCCCCAGCCTACCCATCCTCCTCCTCCCCTATGTCAGGCCCAGTAACTGGTTCCTTTTTGGATAATGATTCAAAATCTTTGTTCCATTGATTACAAGTGTTAGAGCTCACAGTAAACATCCCTAAGGGTTAGACCTCTGAGGTTCTCCAGCAAAATCAGAGGCCTACACAGCAGAGTTCAGGGGGATGCAGGCAGGGGTAGCAGGTTTGTAGAAATTTTGGTGATGGCCAGAACCCACGCCTCCCACCTGCCTAAGGCTCTGGGAGGGAGTTTGGGTGGGGGGAGGAGGTCTGGAGTGCAGGCCCTGGGCTGGAGCAGGGGATTGGGGTGTAGGAGGGGTGCAGGGTGCAGGCTCTGGGAGGGAGTTTAGGTGCAGAAGGGGTGAGAGGTTGGGCTCTGGGAGGGAGTTTGGGTGGGGGAGGGGGTCTGGGGTGCAGGCTCTGGGATGGACTTTGGTTGCTGGGTGCAAGCTCCAGGCTTGGGCAGCGGGGGGGTGTGCAGGAGGGGGTGAGGGGTGCAGACTCTGGGAAGGAGTTTGGGTGTGAGAGGGGGTGTGGAGGGAGGGGGTTCAGGGATGAGGGGTTAGGGCTGTGGGTGGGGATTGGGATGAGGAGTTCATGATGCAGGAGGGGGCTCAGGGCTGGGGCAGAGGATTAAGGTGCAGAGAAGAGGGGAAAGGAGTCCAGGAGAGCTGGCTGTATTTCAAGGAATCCCTGTTGAGGTTACAGGGACAAACCATCCCGATGAGTCAAAAGAATAGTAAATATGGCAGGCGACCAGCTTGGCTTAATAGTGAAATCCTAGCGGATCTTAAACATAAAAAAGAAGCTTACAAGAAGTGTAAGGTTGGACATATGACCAGGGAAGAGTATAAAAATATTGCTCGGGCATGTAGGAATGAAATCAGGAGGGCCAAATCTCACCTGGAGCTGCAGCTAGCGAGAGATGTCAAGAGTAACAAGAAGAGTTTCTTCAGGTATGTTGGCAACAAGAAGAAAGCCAAGGAAAGTGTGGGCCCCTTAATGAATGAGGGAGGCAACCTAGTGACAGAGGATGTGGAAAAAGCTCATGTACTCAATGCTTTTTTTGCCCCTGTCTTCACTAACAAGGTCAGCTCCCAGACTGCTGTGCTGGGCATCACAAAATGGGGAAGAGATGGCCAGCCCTCTGTGGAGATAGAGGTGGTTAGGGACTATTTAGAAAAGCTGGATGTGCACAAGTCCATGGGGCCGGACGAGTTGCATCCGAGAGTGCTGAAGGAATTGGCGGCTGTGATTGCAGAGCCATTGGCCATTATCTTTGAAAACTCGTGGCGAACCGGGGAAGTCCCGGATGACTGGAAAAAAGCTAATGTAGTGCCAATCTTTAAAAAAGGGAAGAAGGAGGATCCTGGGAACTACAGGCCAGTCAGCCTCACCTCCGTCCCTGGAAAAATCATGGAGCAGGTCCTCAAAGAATCAATCCTGAAGCACTTGCATGAGAGGAAGGTGATCAGGAACAGCCAGCATGGATTCACCAAGGGAAGGTCATTAATCTAATCTAATCTGACTAATCTAATCGCCTTTTATGATGAGATTACTGGTTCTGTGGATGAAGGGAAAGCAGTGGATGTATTGTTTCTTGACTTTAGCAAAGCTTTTGACACGGTCTCCCACAGTATTCTTGTCAGCAAGTTAAGGAAGTATGGGCTGGATGAATGCACTATAAGGTGGGTAGAAAGCTGGCTAGATTGTCGGGCTCAACGGGTAGTGATCAATGGCTCCATGTCTAGTTGGCAGCCGGTATCAAGTGGAGTGCCCCAGGGGTCAGTCCTGGGGCCGGTTTTGTTCAATATCTTCATAAATGATCTGGAGGATGGTGTGGATTGCACTCTCAGCAAATTTGCGGATGATACTAAACTGGGAGGAGTGGTAGATACGCTGGAGGGGAGGGATAGGATACAGAAGGACCTAGACAAATTGGAGAATTGGGCCAAAAGAAATCTGATGAGGTTCAATAAGGATAAGTGCAGGGTCCTGCATTTAGGATGGAAGAATCCAATGCACCGCTACAGACTAGGGACCGAATGGCTAGGCAGCAGTTCTGCGGAAAAGGACCTAGGGGTGACAGTGGACGAGAAGCTGGATATGAGTCAGCAGTGTGCCCTTGTTGCCAAGAAGGCCAATGGCATTTTGGGATGTATAAGTAGGGGCATAGCGAGCAGATCGAGGGACGTGATCGTTCCCCTCTATTCGACATTGGTGAGGCCTCATCTGGAGTACTGTGTCCAGTTTTGGGCCCCACACTACAAGAAGGATGTGGATAAATTGGAGAGAGTCCAGCGAAGGGCAACAAAAATGATTAGGGGTCTAGAACACATGATTTATGAGGAGAGGCTGAGGGAGCTGGGATTGTTTAGCCTGCAGAAGAGAAGAATGAGGGGGGATTTGATAGCTGCTTTCAACTACCTGAAAGGGGGTTCCAAAGAGGATGGCTCTAGACTGTTCTCAATGGTAGCAGATGACAGAACAAGGAGTAATGGTCTCAAGTTGCAGTGGGGGAGGTTTAGATTGGATATTAGGAAAAACTTTTTCACTAAGAGGGTGGTGAAACACTGGAATGCGTTACCTAGGGAGGTGGTAGAATCTCCTTCCTTAGAGGTTTTTAAGGTCAGGCTTGACAAAGCCCTGGCTGGGATGATTTAACTGGGAATTGGTCCTGCTTCGAGCAGGGGGTTGGACTAGATGACCTCCAGGGGTCCCTTCCAACCCTGATATTCTATGATTCTAAGATGAGGACTCTAGCTGGGGATGAGGGGTTTGGGAGGGGCTCAGGACTAGGGCAGAGGGTAGTGGTGCGGAAGGGGATGAGGGCTCTGTCTGGGGCTGGGGATGAGGCATTTGGGGTGTTGGAGAGGCTCAGGGCTGGGGCAGAGGGTTGGGAAGTGGGGGGCGGGTGAGGGCTCTGGCTGGGGATGTGGGCTCTGGGGTGGGGCAGGGCTGGAGATGAGTTTGGGGTGCAGGCAGGCTGCCCCGGGGCTGGGGCCAAAAAGGAGGACTCCCCTCAGCCCTCTCCCCACCGGCAGCAGTGAGCTCTGGGGGAGGGGCCCCCTCTCCTCGCCCCCCGGCAGCACACTCACCCCACACCACAGTCACTGCCTGTGCTCCTACGGCCCCTCTCAGGCCCAGGAAGCCCCCTTGGCTCCCCTGTGGTGGGTGCCGGGGAAGAGGGGGGGCTGCCATTATGTGTGTGCCTCTTTCCCTGCTGCTGCCCCTCACTGTAGCCTCACTGGGGGTGGGGGATGGGGCTGCCCCTTGCCCAGTGTGGGGCAGGAGCGGTGACTGTGGGTGGGGGGCCCCCTGTGCTGGTGGAGGGTCCTGCCAGAAAAAGGAAGGGTCTGAGGCAGAAGGGCAGGGTCAGGGCAGGGCAGGCTGGATGGGGATCAGTAGGACCCTGCAGCAGCAGTTGATGCCAGGAGCCAGCAGAGCAGAGTAAGCGTGGAGCGTGGCCACAGGAGGTGTGTGGGGGAGGCAAGTGGGACACTTGTGTGAGGTGCGTGGTGGTGGCAGGCGGAGCCGGGGGAGAGACCCGGCCCCAAACATTGGTGGAGCTGGGCCCCTGGGCCCTGAATATTGCTGAAGCCCGGGCACCACGGGCCCATGCAACTCACCGCCCCTGCTTTCTATGGCTTTTTCACCATCTTGGGCCTCTTGTAGAAGAACTGTAGTGTTCTTGCTATGTCTTTTCAATTTCCTCCCTGATAGGAAGGATTTTGTCCTCATTGATTACTTAGGACCAAATCTGTGACATCAGTGGAGGGGGACAAAGTAGAATTAGCATACACAGAGATGAATTTGTCCCCTGAAGTTTAAGTATCAGATTGTACCCTTATGACATGACATTGACAATTCTGTACAGTCTTTCATTAACTGAACATAAATGGACTATCTTTCATAAAAAAGACTCAGGACTCTAAGTATCAGACTCTTTGGTGTATGGCTTACTTACTATGTTTCAGTATGCCCTCTGATTAACTGAACATAAGCAAAAAGAAAAGGAGGACTTGTGGCACCTTAGAGACTAACAAATTTATTTGAGCATAAGTTTTTGTGAGCTACATCTCACTTCATCCTGAAAGCGTATGCTCAAATAAATTTGTTCATCTCTAAGGTGCCACAAGTACTCCTTTTCTTTTTGCGGATACAGACTAACACAGCTGCTACTCTGAAACCTGAACATAAGCAGACTATATTCATGCTAATCAAATTGGGAGATGTGCATTCAATAATTTGTTTACATGTGAGACCAAAGAAAGCTGTGAAGCCCTGATATTTCTTTAAACAACTATGGTAGCATCTTGTTCAGGTTCTGTATAAGAAGCAGATGGTTAGGAATATAAGCCTTATTAAGTGTTAAAAGCACTTTGTATACAAAGCACTGTGTTAAGATGTGGCTTGCTATATTTAAGTTCTGAACATTGTTATGGTGTAAATTAAAAAAAACTGCTTTTGCAAAATAATCCAATTTGTCATCTTGCTCTTAGTGTAACTGGAGATGAGCAATTTTAAAAGCAAACCATCTTACCTAATACATGATATGGTGGCTTTAAAGGGGCAATATTGCCATTATTAATTAGTCCATAATAGAACAGACCCTTTTTACAACAAACAATTGATTCCTGTCCTCATTCTTAGGAAGTCTTTCTACGGCACAGGAATGGCAGTGGATTCTGTTTCCAGCTCTGCTGCAGATATATTGTGTGACCTCAGATAAATCTATTAATCTCTCTGTGCCTCAGTTTCCTCATTATAAATGGAGGATAATTCTTCCCTACTCCAGGGGATTTGTGAGGCTTAATTCATTGGGTGATCAGATATTAGAGGGATAGGAATGTCTATTAATTAAATCAAATCAGTAGATCCTGCACTCCATATTGTGGCAAAACTCCTTGTTGAAGTCAATGTATAAGAAATGCAGGAGGAGGACTTCTGTTTTGTCAATCAATAGAAATGGATGCATATAAGTTTGACTTTTTTTTCCAAGGGTCTGAAAAAAAAATCTTTGATGGTTTGTTTTCCATATTATACTTTAAAAGACTTATCCTCTGGTACTGAAAAGAGTGGCCCCCATTTATGTGGTTTCATTCAGTTACATAAAAGAAAATAAATATCAGTGGGAAAGATTGATGGACCCTCTGAATACAGGAGAGCGTGCCCTCTCCATTCCAAGAAGTGTGACATCTTGTCTTATAGTAGCAGAAATGCAGCTTTCATGGTGGTCTGGGTCTTTCATTGGTAGGCATGATTAATTTAACAAAATATTTTACAGTATCTACCCTTCTGACACAGTTAGCAAAAATATGGCTTATTATTTCAAGCATTAATGTATCTTACTGTTTGTTATGGTAGCACCTAAGCACCTAGTTGAGGATCAGGACAACCTTTGTGCAAGACACAGTGTAGACATGTAACAGACAGCCTCTGCACCAGAGCCCTCACGATCCAAATGACAGTCAGGACACTACATAAGGATGAAACAAAGAAGCTGGGTGGGAGTGGGCTGGGAGAATGAAATAGCAATAAAACAAGAACTTAGCAGGAAATATCATAACTTGCCTAATGAGTGCCAGACAGAAGTGATTTGCTGGCATCATGGCACAGATAGGCTTATAAATCCCTCCTGAGAGAGAAGATCGCGTCTTTACAAATGTTGACCGGGGCATCATGGGAGAAAGCAAGGAGATGAAACAGGCAAAATAATCAAGGCTGACATCATTAGTGCAATAAACGCGGGAGACTGAGGGTTGACCGCTTGATAAGTAGATCTGCTAGATGGATCTTTTTAAACACAAAGGGCCTTAAAGGCAAGGACAGAAAAAACTTGTGTTGTGGTGGAGGAAGGATAGCCAGTGAAGTAAGTCACCAATGGGATATATGCCATCATGTGCCAGCAATGCCCCTCTGCCAGGTACATTGGCCAAACCGGACAGTCTCTATGCAAAAGAATAAATGGACACAAATCTGACATCAGGAATCATAACATTCAAAAACCAGTCAGAGAACACTTCAATCTCCCTGGTCACTTAATAACAGACCTAAAAGTGGCAATGCTTCAACAAAAAAACTTCAAAAACAGACTCCAATGTGAAACTGCAGAACTAGAATTAATTTGCAAACTGGACACCATCAAATTAGGCCTGAATAAAGACTGGGAGTGGTTGGGTCATTACAAAACCTAATTTCCCCCATACTAATTTCCCCCTACTGTTACTCACACCTTCTTGTCAACTGTTTGAAATGGGCTACTCTCATTACCACTACAAAAGTGATTTTTCCTCCCTTGATATCCTACTGTTTATTGAATTGTCTCGTTAGACTGACCTCTCACTTGGTAAGGCAACTCCCATCTTTTCATGTGCTCTGTATTTATACCTGCTACTGTATTTTCCACTCCATGCATCTGATGAAGTGGGTTCTAGATCACGAAAGCTTATGCCCAAATAAATGTATTAATCTCTAAGGTGCCACAAGGACTCCCCATTGTTTTTGCAGATACAGATTAACACGGCTTCCACTCTGAAACCTGAAGTAAGTGTGGGTGTTTAAAAAAAAATGGGTGGGGGGAAGTCATGGTCAGAGTAGTGGCCTAGGAAGATGATCCTAGCAGCAATGCTTTCAATGGACTGAGGGGAGCAATGGGTTGGTATCAAGGCTAGAGAGAAATGGATTATAGTAACGGAGGCATGAGATGATGAGGGCTTGAACAAGAGCCTGGGCAATCAAGACAGACAGAAAAAAACCCAATGTTTTTCACAATATTATGTAAATAGAAGCAACAAGACTTAGACATGGGCGGAGTATGTGAATAAAGTGAGAGGGCTGACTTGAAGATGACACCCAGATTACTGACCTGAGTGACTGGGAGGACATGGAAGATCCTTTAGATCATAAAAACATACATAGTGGGTCAGACCAGTCGTTCTCAACCAGGGGTACAAGTACCCCTGAGGGTACTCAGAGGTCCTGCAGGGTGTACATCAACTCATCTAGATACTTGCCTAGTTTTACAACAGGCTACATAAAAAAACACTAGCAAAGTCAGTACCAACTAAAATGTCATACAGACAATGACTTGTTGATGCTGCTTTACACACTATACACTGAAATGTAAGTACAATATTTATATTCCAATTGATTTTATAATTATAGGGTAAAAATGAAAATTTAGGCAATTTTTCAGTTAGTGTGCAATCACACTTTTGCATTTTTATGTATGATTTTGTAAGCAAGTAGGTTTTTAAGTGAGGTGAAACTTGGGGGTACACAAAACAAATCAGACTCCTCAAGGAGTACAGTAGTCTGGAAAGGTTGAGAACCACTGGTCTATCTAGCCCAGTATCCCATCTTCCAACAGGGGCCAATACCAGATGCTTCAAAGAGAATGAACAGAACAGGGACATTATCAAGTGATAATGGGTTTATCATCCAGTCCCAGTTTCTGGCAGTCAGACGCTTAGGGACACCCACAGTAGGGTGTTACATCCGTGACCATCTTGACTAATAACCATTGATTGGACCTATCCTCCACAAACTCATCCAAATCTTTTTTTGAATCCATTTATAGTTTTGGCCTTTAACATTCCCTGGCAATAAGTTCCAAAAAATAACTGTGAATTGTGTTAGGTACTTCTTTTGTTTGTTTTTAAACTTGCTGCCTATTAATTCATTGGGTGACCCCTGGTTCTTGTGTTATGTTAAGGGGTAAATAAAACTTTCTTATTCACATCCTCTGTATTATTCATGATTTTATAGATCTGTCATTTCTTTTCCAAGCTGAACAGTCTGTCTTTTTAATCTTTGCTCATATGGAAGCTGTTCCATACCCCTAATCAGTTTGTTGCCCTTCTCTGTACCTTTCCCATTTCTAATATATATATATATATTTTGTTAGAGGGGGTGAGCAGAACTACCTGCAGTATTCAAGGTGTGGGCATACCATGGTATATATAGTGGCTTGTGCTATCTACTGTCTTATCTATCTCTTTCTTAACAGTCCCAAACATTGTTCGCTTTTTTGACTGCCGCTCACATTGAGCCGATGTTTTCAGAGAACTATCCAAGATGACTCCGTGATCTTTTTTTAGCGATAACAGCTAATTTAGAGCCCATCATTTTGTATGTGTAGTTGGGATCGTTTTCCAATATGCATTACTTTGCATTTATCAACATTGAATTTCATCTGCCATTTTGTTGCCTAGTCACCCAGTTTTGTGAGATCCCTCGGTAACTCTTTGTAGTCTGCTTTGGACTTAACTAGCTGGAGTCACTTTATATCAACTGCAAACTTTGCAACCTCTCAGCTTTCTCCCCCCTTTCCAGATCATTTATGAACATGTTGAACAACACTGATCCCAGTACAGATCCCTGGGGGACAGAGCTATTTACCTCTCTCCTGACTGAAAACCAACCATTTATTCCTACCCTTTTTCCTGTCTTTTAACCAGTTACTGATCCATGAAAGGACCTTCCCTCTTATCCCATGACTGCTTACTTTGCTTAAGAGCCTTTGGTGAGGGACTTGTCCCAGGCTTTCTTAAATTCAAAGTACACTATATCCACTTGATCACCGTTGTCCCCATGTTTAACCCCCTCAAAGAATTCTAATGATTGGTGAGACACGATTTCCCTTTACAAAAGTCATGTTGACTCTTCCCCAACAAATTGTGTTAATCTGTGTGTCAGATAATTCTGTTCTTTACTACTGTTTCAACCAATTTGCCTGGTACCGAAGTTAGGCTTACTGGCCAGTAACTGCCAGGATTTTCTCTCAAGTATTTTTAAAAAAAATTGGTGTCACATTCACTATCCTCCAGTCATCTGGTACAGAACTTTACTTAAGTGATAGGTTACATATCCCAGTTGTTAGTTCTGCAATTTCATATTTGGGTTCCTTCAGAACTCCTGGGTGAATATTCTCTAGTCGTGATGACTTATGGCTGTTTTAGTTTATCAATTTGTTCCAAACCCTCCTCTATTGACACCTCAATCTGGGACAGTCCTCAGATTTGTCACCTAAAAAGAATGGCTCCAGCATGGGCATCGCCATCAATCTGCTGCAGTGAAGATGGATGCATAGAATTCATTTAGCTTCTCTGCAGTGACCTTGTCTTCCCTGAGTACTAGTTGAGTACCTTGGTCATTCAGCAGCCAGATTAATTGTTTGGCAGATTTCCTGCTTCTGATGGTGGGGGGGTGTTTTGTTGTTTTTGGCTGTTAGTTTTTGAATCTTTTGCTTGGAATTCTTTTCTGGCCTGCCTAATTATACTTTTACATTTGTCTTACAAGAGTTCATGCTCCTATTTTCCTCAATAGGATTTGACTTCCAATTTTTAAAGGATGCCCTTTTGCCTCTAACTGCCTCTTTTACTCTATTTAGCCATAATGGTGCTTTTTGGTCCTCTATTCTTTTTAATTTGGGGGTATACATTTAATTTGAGTCTCTAAAATGGTATTTTTAATAAGTTTCCATGCAACTTGCAGGCATTTCACTCTTGTGACTGTTCCTTTTAATTTTCCTTTAACTAGCTTCCTGATTTTTTTGTAGTTTCCCTTTTTGAAGTTAAATGCCACTGTGGTGGGTGTCTTTGATTATTTCCCCACACACAAGGATGTTAAACTTAATTGCATTATGGTTGCTATTACTGAGTGGTTCAGTTACATTTACCTCTTGGACCAGATCCTGTGCTCCATTTAGGTCTAAATCAAGAATTGCCTCTCCCTTTGTGGGTTCCAAGACTAGCTGCTCCAAGAAGCAATCATTAATAGTGTCTAGAAACTTTATTCCTGTATCCCATCCTGAGGTGACATGTACCCATTCAGTATGTGGACAGTTGAAATCTCCCGGTGGTATTGAATTTTGTATTTTTAGAGCCTCTCTAATCTCCCTGAGCATTTCACAATCCTCACCACCAGCCTGGTCAGGTGGCCAGTAGTATATTCGTACTGCTATCTTCTTATTATTCAAGGATGAAATTTCTACCCATAAAGATTCTATGGTATAGTTTGATTCATCTAAAATTGTTACTATATTTGACTCTATGTTTTCTTTCACATCATGCTGGTGGGGGAATGGCACTATCTACTCTATCATTCTGTAGTGGTTTAGAGTGGTTCCTCCCTGTCAGCCTTGGAGGGAGGCCACTCTGCCTCACTAAGTCACCTAGCGGCTGATAGCCAATTGACAGGGTAAGCATCAGGAAAAAGTCTTGGGGCCTTGGTCCCTTATGGCAGGACAGGGCAGGGCAATTGGCAGTCTTTAGCCCAGCTCCCTGGCTGGGCAGATAGCAAATCCAACCAGGCTCATCCAACCCACCCTTGGGTTCACCCTCCTCCACTGGGTCCCAGGGCCCTACCAGTGGTCCTGCCACTGGGTCAGCAGGGATCCTCCTGAAACACGCTGACTCTGGTTCCAACAACACAACCAGACTATTGTCCAGTTTCCCTGGGCTACCTCTTACCCCATACCTTTTCATAGGGCTCCATTGCTCATGGGTCCTCAGTCTCCTCTGGGTACTCAGCAGTCCCCAGCAGCTCTTTGGGGTATTCAACAGATGGCGGCCTCTGCAGTTCCCCTCCCTCAGGGTCCTTCTCCAGGGCTAGTGGTTGGCACCACTTGGTCCCTGGCCCAGGGCTCAGCAGCAAGGCAGAGGCTTCCAACTCCTTCCCTGGCTCTGCCCCAACTGACCTGGAGGACCCGCCTCTTATACTTCCTGTTCTGCCCATCCACTTCCAACACGAGGGGTGGATCCAGCCTGGCTCCACCCACCAGAGGGCAGGGAGTGGTTCCTCTCTGTCAGCCTCAGAGGGAGGCCACTCCGCCTCGCTACACATTCCTATATATTTTGTACCCTGGTATTACCATGTCCTATTGCTTATCATCATTCCACCAACTTTCACGGATGCCTATTAACTAATATCCTCTTTTTAATACCAGACTCTCAAGGTCACCCACCTTAGTATTTAGAATTTTAGCATTTGTATACAAGCACTTGTAAAATTTGTTACTTTTTGTTGTCTGCCTTCATGTGATGTAATTGAATGGGATACTCTTTCATTTGACTTTTTATCTTCAGTTCCTACCTGTATTTCATCAACTTCTATCCTCCCCTCTTTACTGGGATATAGAAAATCCCCATTAATAGCTTTATTATTATCCCCATTAATCATTGCTGCTACCACTGTTATAAAATTGCAACGAATCTTCTACCAAGTGTGATGCATGGCCAGAAAGGGTTAAGCAGCTTGAAGGCTAATTGACCCAGATTCGACATATAGGTGGATAATGTTTGTGTTTTTGTGTGTTTACATATATATTGTTAGAGGTTAACAATGTAATCAAACAGTCCCTAACTATACTGTATTCTGGTAATTCAAAGATCAAACGGACATCTTAACATTTACATGAACTGTAAAAATAATGATATCACTGTATTAACTCTTTGAAATGTATAGAAAATGATGAATGATGGAAAATGGGCAATTGCATTATGCTAATCTGCGTAGCTAATTACCAGCAATGCTTAGGAAATAGGTCTACTTCAAAGTCTCCATAATTGCCTATTGTTGCCTAAGGATTCCGACCTGTCAAGAGAAGGTCTGGAACTGTATAAAAACCCCTTGGGTCCTGATCCTTTTTATCTCAGATCTCCTTTATGCTTCATGCAGGGGAAGCTTAAATCATTAGATTGAGATCTCCAGTCCTAATCTGGATCACCCTGAATATGAACATTGGACTATAACCTATGGACTAATTCTGAAAGAACTCTTTGGAACTACAAAGCTCACCATCTCTATTATGAATCTGATCTCAGAACTGTACTCATGTCTGTATGTATATTGATCTTTTAACCAATACACTCTTTTCTTTTTTAATAAATGTTAGTTTAGTTACTAAGCTATAAGCTTGTGTAACCCGCACACCTACTAGGTGTGGTGTTCTGTCCCATCTAGTGGCACCAACACCACTTAGAGAAAGAGATAAAATGAGTCTGCTGCTCTACAGCCTTAGCTAATAGCCATGCACTGAGGTCCCAGGTTTGATCCTGCCTGCTGACACCTGGGGTCTGTTGGCATTACACGTGTATTTGGGTAAAATCTTTGGAATATTCATTAACCTGGGAGGTGATGTGTCCAATCCTTTGGGATTGGTAGAACTTTTTGTATGATGAATAAGATTTTCAGTAATCCTCATCATATTTGACTTGGGTGCCTGGGTGGAGGCCTAAGGCTGGATTACTTTAAGGAAACTGTGTTGTTGGCTTCTGGGGAACCAGTAAGGTATTGTAGAAGCTGTTTTGCACTGATTTGGTAAAATCTAAGTATTGGAATGTCTACCAGGTCTGCCTCATTCTTTGCAGTTCAGCCTAATTGAGTAATCTCAGTTACGCTCCCCTGGGATCCCGGTCACACAGGGCCATGAGCTTCTTGCACCAAATACACACATGCCACCTGTCCACAAGGCAGGTAATCATATGTTGCATTCAGTGCAATAAACTAGATAGCCCTCACTCTGCCGCAGGTCTTCTGCCTGCATTCTTTTTTCCCTGCACCTTTTGGGTTTTTGTAGGGGTTTTTTTGGGATGGTGGGGGGTATTGGCCTAAATTTAGAGAATGTTAGATGTATCTATCTCACACGCTGCCCCTCTAAACTCTCTTGGAAAAACTCTGTTTGCAGCTTAGGAGCTAGCTTTTTAAATCCCTGTCTTCCTGAATAGCCCCACTCCCTGGTTAATGGACCCTAATGGGATTAGGGATCAAAGCCTCATTAAGCTATCAGCCTTGCCTAGCAGGCCGTGGGGCTCAGCACATGGCCCCTCAAATGGACCACACCATATATTACAGTCAAGCAGCAAACACACAAGAAACTCATCCGAAGGGTCACATAGTCCCTCCTCCTTCACCTGGAGAACTTCTTCACAAAACTCTCTTGTTTGCATAACAAAAAGATTATCAGAAACCCAAATATCACTGCGGTTAATGCATATATTTGTGGTTTGGGCCTCCTTCACACTTCACACTACTGTATGTAACTATTGGCTGAGCTAGTTGCGCCAAGGATGGACCCATCTTGTAACGACCTTGGGGTTCATTAAATTACAAAGCAGTGAATGAGAAAGGAATAAAACAAACTGGAGAGCTATTTCCATGAATTGCTGTACCCAGCCATGCGGTGTTCCCAACCCCCGCCTCCGCAGCATATCTCCAAATTTCTCTGTTCACAATACTGTCCCTTATGAGGAAGCATCTCTCACTTTTAATCTTCTACAAACATCTCTACAATCTAAGATCCTAAGCATTTACTCAGGGCAGCCAGCCTGTCCCACAGCTCACACTGCTGGTGACTACATTCTATTTTTAGCATGCTAATACTAGTGCAATTATGTCTCCTCAAACTGGGAATCACACCTGCAGCTCCAAGTGTTGACATACCCTGTGTTTGAATAAGGTTATCTCATGTGAATAGATGTTGCAGGATCAGGCCTCTAATTGGAACCCATTCCTACAGTTGTTATGCATGTAGAACTCCCATTAAAGGCCATGGGTGTTTTGCCTGAGGGATCAGGTACAAAACTGGATAGCTGCCATCACGTTTTTGGTCCCTGAAGAGGCAGCACAGCTAAGGGAGAGTGATCCAGATTCTATTCTGGCTCATGTATCATCAACGAAATTAAACAAATTCAATTTGCAGAATGTTCATTGCTGGTGGTGATGTATAATCCCAAAAGAACAGAGTTTGACTGTGACACCTACAATGGGTTAGTAAGATTAGCAGTTAGAAAAACTATCTGCTTCTATGTAAATTCAGTGGTAAGATAATAAGATGATAGGCATTATAAATAGATACTGAGCAAACTTGACAATGAAGTAGCAATTAAGACACAATAAGAGTAAGATCCTATAATGCCACTCCTACACAGTTACTTTTCAGAGTAGAACTGCACCATAAATTTGCCAATTGACCTGCCTCAATAATATCCTAAGACATCAAATTCCATGGGCAATATTTTATGTTGCAAATGACTTTGAAGGACTTTGGATTGAGCCCATTGTTAAAGTTTCCTAGTTATTTATATGTAGCTTATAAGGAGAAGCTGGGTGATGGAGGGCAGTTAGGGAGGCAGTTTTTAGGGATTCTTATTTTTCTAGGTTAATTTCAGCTGGGAGATTCTTATAATATATTGTTCTGAGGCAACATACTTAGAATCCCTATACATTTTCTGACCATACGTTTTTTATTTAAAACAATCTATTTGAATGTAGGAGAAAGGAAATAGAATCATGTACAGTTTCACAGTAAAACATTACGTTGTATTACTCCACTTGGCAAGTTAAGGACAAGTGATTAATACAACTTGTACACAGAAGTTCAGTACCTTATTACCCTTTCTTGTATTGATATCTAAACAGCATTCCATAATATCAAATATCAATGTTCATGATACATTTGGTGGTCCCAATAGTAGGATCTGCATTAGTAAGTTAATGTAATAAAGATTTCTGAACATAGTAACCCCCTTTATTTTTTCAGACTCCCATTTGCTTTTTTTACCTAATCAGCACAAGGGAGCATAGTCAAGACCATAAATTCACATGAAAAATGGAAGATACTGGCTTACAATATTGAAACACCTTGCGGTGTGCACTGTCTGACTTCTCATATTTTTGTGCAGTAGCATTTCTATTTTCTTTTCACATAAGAATGGATAATGGTGCAATTACAGTTTGAAGCTGGACGCTTACTGACTTCTCTTCTAATAGTTCAGAGATATCATAACATTCTAGTAACCCTTCAGTTAGAGCTGAGAAGGTTCACTAAATAAGACCCTATTTTGAAGCATTTACCACAGTACTTTCCTTTGGGTCTAAAATCGTCTAAGCTGCTCCCAAATGAAGTTTTTGGAAAGTTGAGGAGGGAAAAAATGGCAAAATTCCACTTGGGTACTGCATAGTTATCTGACCTTTCACTTCCTTTGATTGACTGTGTACTTCTCCAGTCCTTGTGTGGCTTAGTTGGCTTACTTTCCCATAACTGGTTTGTTTATTCTTGATCTTCCTATCACGTTTGCTTCCTGAAAATGGGTGATGGAGTTGCTCATTACAGTTGATAAGGGCCAGATCCTCAGCTGATGTAAATGCGTGTGGCTCCATTGACTTCACTTGGGCCCAATAAACATATATGGTACTGAAATGAAGAATTCTAAATACAGAGTTATGAAACCCCATATATAATGACTTTCCACACCAATTTTAAAAGCTTTGTAATTTTTTTTAGGTCCAGTCACATCTCCTATCATCAGTATGGAATCATAGACTTTAAGGTCAGAAGGGACCATTATGATCATCTAGTCTGACCTCATGCACAACGCAGGCCACAAAATCTCATCTCTACTCCTGTAACAAACCCCTAAGCTATGTCTGAGCTATTGAAGTCCTCAAATCATGGTTTAAAGACTTCAACGTGCAGAGAATCCTCCAGCAAGTGACCCGTGCCCCACGCTGCAGAGGAAGGCGAAAAACCCCCAGGGCCTCTGCCAATCTGCCCTGGAGGAAAATTCCTTCCTGACCCCAAATATGGCGATCAGCTATACCGTGAGCATGTGGGCAAGACATGTCTTTTCTTTAGACCTTTGGGTCCAATGATCCTAGTGCAGATTAATTGCTACAGCTGGTCATCTTAGTTTTATAATTAGCAATCACTAAGGTTTTTTCCCCCTCTTTTAAATATTTTCTGGAAAGCATTAAATTATTCTGAAAATGGAAACAGTAAAATATGTACACAGCTATTTGCATGTGCTGGCACTTTAAAACACCACCACAGGAATTTCTCACTATGTATTACAAGAACTGGTCTCTGTGCGGAAACCAGTGACTGTGAAGAACTCTGGTATTTATAACAGAGATGGAAAAGTCACTCATGGAGAGACTTCTCTTTTGAAGAGAGTCAATCTGTATAACTAAAGAACACAAAACCAGCTCTATCAATCCATTTTAAACCTATTTTAAATTAAGAGGAGCTTGGGATGAAATACATGACCCACAGAGGAAAACAGCCAAATATATTACCCAGATAATAGTCCAGTAAGACGTGAGATTGGGTGTTTGCCCAAAGGCACGTCCTCAAAGACTTGCTTAGGGCTGGATCAAATATTATCTAACCTGATAGGGTTGCCAGGTGTCCGGTTTTTGACCAGAACACCTGTTGAAAAAAGACCTGGGCAGTACTGACCGGGCTGTTAAAAGTCTGGTTGGTGGCACAGTGGGGCTGGCAGGCTCCCTGCTTGGCTCCGTGCAGCTCCCAGGAAGCAGCTGGCATGTCCCTCAGGCTTGGGGGTGGCTATGGGGGCTCTGTGCGCAGCCCCTGCCCCGAGCGTCAGCTCCACAGCTCCCATTGGCTGGGAACTGTGGGAACAGCACCTGTGGGCCGTGGCAGCAAAGAGAGCCCCCTGGTCACCCCTCTGCCTAGGAGCCAGAGAGACATGTTACCCCTTCCCAGAAGCTGCCTGAGGTAAGTGCCTCTCACACCCCTCACTCCCACCTGGAGACCACACACCTCCTGCACCCCAAACACATCATACCCAGCCCCACTCCAGATCCCGCACCCCCACAGCCAGAGTCCTCACCCCCTTCCGTACCCCAACCCGCTGCCCCAGCCCAGTGAAAATGAGCAAGTGTGAGAGGGTGGGGGAGAATGAGTGATGGAGGGAGGGGGATGGAGTGAGTGGGGTGGGGCAGGGCAAGGGTGTTCGGTTTTCTGCTATTAGAAAGTTGGCAACCCTAGGGGCATCTGTGTGAAAGAGAGAATAAAATAAAGCACAGAGGAGTGAAGTGCAGAGTGGATGGAGGAGCTGAAGTGCAGATAATGGAGGAAGCATATGGGCGGGAGAATACTGAGGGAAGAAAGGAGCTAACTGCTGCAGAGAACTTAATGGAGTGGTTCTAGGTTGTAGCACTCTGCAAAACTTCACCAAGATGCTCCTGAGATTATGGCATTTCTTGGGTCTAAGCACAAGACAATACCACTCTTTATTCCAATTAGTAACCACCTTAAATCTTACTCCAGTATATGATTTATGCACTCAGAATTGTATCTTGTGACACAGCAAATGCTTTCTGCAGATTGCCAGGGAGATAAGGAACAAATGATGGTTGGGTAATAGGGCCATCTATCCATTACTGCTATTTATTCTTGTGATTAATTTGAGCAAGAGTATTGTCAAGCTAGTATTGTACAAGGATTTTAGCAATTTTAGGTCTCAAACTTCTGGATGCTTCAAGAAAACAAGCTTTGCAGAATTAAACTGAAACTTGTGGTCAGGATTTGCTGCAACCAGATAACACTTTGTGTTGACTCCTATGTACTTATCAAACCCACGTTAACCACATTTAAGACCCAATTGGCTACAGGAGATAAATAAGACTAACTTATACGATTAACTGACATTGGCTACAAGGAGATAAGTATGCACCAATTATAAGATTAAGGCGATCACACTAACCACATTAACAATGTGGTCCACCCTGATTGGTTGGTCTGTTTTAAAACATGGCTGACAGATCAGATAAAAAATATGAAGGCACAGAACTAGTGTGTGTGAGGTGGTATCGGAAAAACCTGACCCACAGCCCCTGAACCAAAGGGACGCGCACTTCTCGACTGTCTGTACCTCGCCAGTGCAGAAAAATGACCGACTGAAGGGTAACGTATTTTTGGGCAAATGCAGGGTAAGATTATGGAGTAAAAAAGTCTGGTTGTTCGAGCTGATTTGATCTTAGTTGTATCGATACTGTAGTGCAAAACCAATGGTAAGTGACTGTTGTGTGATAGCTTTACATGTGCTTGTGCTTGTCCTAATTTGCCAGTGCGAGTGTATGTGAGGTTGTCGTTCATTAGCTCCTTGATGAATAGTAGCTTTGCATGTACTTGTGCTTGTCTTCAGTATAATTTGCTGTTTATATTAATCCTTATTCAGTGCTGGTCTTTAATCTTTCTTTTCTTATTTTGTCTGTATTGCCTTTACAGCCGAAAATCAATAAAAACCTTTTTGTTGAGGAATAATTAGTAGTTTTAATTTCTCTTGTACGGGCACCACTCAACCTCATTACACCTGTGTTGGGTGGTGGGAAGTAGCAATCACCCAGGGCTTAATTAGGGCCCTGATGTGTGTCTCCTTCTTCCTTCATCTCCACAATTCTTTGCTGTATTACTTCCTTGTTTTTAATTATGTAAATGTTCCCAAATAGTATGAGAGATAATCCCATGTCTAAATGAGTGTTTATGCATCCACTCTTTTATGACCACTCACCATCCTTCTGTAGGATGTTTTATAGCCTGAGACTTGAGTACTTGGACCCCTTGTTAGGTATGCAGAAATTAATTAGGATTCCACATTAATGGGGGGACCTGGGATATCAGGGTATAAGGTGGACTCCAATTTGTAAATGGAATTTGCACATGTAACTCCAGCACAAATATTTTTAAACTTTTTTAAAATTCCACATTCAGTCTAAGCAACACCATAAACTGATGTCATGCATTCCTTTTGGGTGAGTCAGAAGGAAAACTAATGTTACCTCAAAGGATTTTTGTGGCCCTTGTGGAATTATTTAAGCTAGATCAAGTTACTTCACTACAGAGTTCCAAATCATGATCTAGTCTATACACAGATATAATGCAAACTGCAAGTGGATTCCATTTCTGTCATGCACATATGCTCCCAAATAGCACACGCTGCCCCCATGCTCTTCCTATTTGTACAGCATACAGCGTGTCTTCTTAAAATAATATTTTTCACCTTGGACCCCTGTCAAGACTATATATATATACCTATTGTACATGCTTCTCCAACTAAGAGTAACTGTCTGGGAACAAATGCCTGGAAAGCTGACCACAAAATGAGTTGAGATTCCTCTGGAACAGAAGACCTCAAACTGCATGTGGCTTGATGTTGCCATATTCTGTTTTTTCTCTTTACTTTGTTGTGTAACTACAGCAGGCCCTGTGGTACTTCCTGCAGGCTTGGGATTTTTCTGCCAAACAAGTGTTTTTGGACTAATCTGTGAAGACAAAACATGAAAAGTTTGTTACCTTTTTAAATCAGATGCTTGCTTCATCAGTTCCAAAGCACAAAATACACTGTATTAGCACTTTGCTATGTGACAACACACTGTAGGTGAAAATATTCTTTCAGTTATAGTACACCTTGGCACTATTATAAATGGGCCCATTCCCACTTCCAATTATATTGGTAAGACTGATTTCAACCCCGCCTCCACCACTCCAATCAGGTTGCAGAGATGTAACTGAGAAGAACTTAGCTCCCTGTCCTTGATTCTGGTTTTCTCATGTTCAAGAATGGAATTAATTCTGTGTACTGTCACATAGTAACTGGGCAACTTTCATCACAATAAGTATGTGCAATTATCTTCCTAAGGGACTGCATGTTCCTACCTGTGGCTAGAAACATTGGGAAATTTATCAAACAAACCAAAAGTCACTGTGCTATAATGAGCTTCTGTGAGAAGGTCAGTCCCATTAAACTAGTTCACAGAAGATTCCTGTATGGTAAAACTGTACATAGGTGGGAGGCAAATAGAAGATAAGGGCAGCTATCATGCTGACCCTCAAAAAAACCCAAAAACCTATTACAACTTTGAGCGCCCTTCTCCACTACAGGGAATAATGAATTAGACCGTCTTTGTAGAAATGGAATGGTAAGTTTCCGTAACTATAAATTAATCTCCTATTTAAAAAATTGAGTTGTAGAGTGGTGGTGGTCGTGTGGTGCTGCATAATAACAGGACGAGAATGGTATGTACCAAATTTTAGTTGCTTGTGGGGTACATGAACGCTTACATGCCAGATCTGCCAAATGGCCCATTCCTTGGCCAGTGCTGTTTGTTTATATAAGGCAGGGTGAATGGTACTATTTTCAGATCACTGGTCAATGTAAACTTAGACTTTTGCAGAGGACCCTCTTTTCACAATATTATCACTTTTTTCATCCCGCAACAATTAAATCAGTTGCATTGTTATGGATCAGACGCCTTAAAAATTGTGCTCCCCTATCAGTCTCCGGCCTGACCTGGCTCCGTATAGGCACATGTCCCCAGGCTACACAGGTTAAATAAACAGAGTGACAGGATAAGCAAAGTACATTTGTAGAGGAATTGCTCTGCCACTGCTCCTCCAGTTTCAGGGCTGCAATGGCCCGTGAACACACAAACTGGGGTAGAAATACCGGAGGATCTGCATAGTGACAGATCTCTCAGCCATGCCCCATGTACTCCCAAGAGCTGCTGTGCACAGTCAGGTTGGAAGCTCTGATTCTCAACGCACAGGGAGGGAGCCCTGTGGGGGCTCATGGCATCATACTTTACCTCTATGAAGGGCCCTTTCACATCCCAAGTCCTGTGGCCCTTGGCCCTACACTATGAGCCTGTTTGTGCAGTCCTATCTAGAACAGGGTTGCCAACTTTCTAATCAGACAAAACAAAGCACCCTAGCGCTGCTCCTTCCCTTTAGGCCACACCCCCTGCTCCACCCCTTCCCTGAGGCCCTGCCCCCCCACTACATTCCCCCTCCCTCAGTGGCTCACTCTCCCCCACCCTCACTCACTTTCACTGGGCTGGGGCAAGGGGTTGGGGTGAGGGAGCAGATGAGGGCTCTAACTGGGGGTGCAGGCTCCAGGGTGGGGGCCAAGGATGAGGGGTTTGGTGTGCAAGAGGGGGCTCCAGGCTAGGGGATGGGGCAGAGGGGTTCAGTGTGTGGGAGGGGGCTCTGGGCTGGGGAAGGGGGTTGTGGTGCAGTGGGGGGTGAGGGTTCTGTCTGGGGGTGCAGGATCTGGGGTGGAGCTAGGGATGAGGGGTTTTGTGTGCAGGAGGGGGCTCTGGGCTTGGGGGGAGGACAGGGCTGGGGCTGGAGCAGAGGTTGGGGCTTGGGGTTGGGGCGCAGGCTTACCTCAGGCGGCTCCCAGTCAGCAGCACAGCTCCCCCACAGGCACCGCCCCCACAGCTCCCATTGGCCAATGGGAGTGCGGAGCCAGTGCTCGGGGTGGAGGCAGTGCACGGAGCCCCATGACACCCCTCCTCCACCCCCCCACCTAGGAGCTGGACCCGCTGGCCGCTTCCGGGGCACAGTGCAGAGCCAGGACAGGTAGGGACTAGCCTACCTTAGCTCCGCAGCACTGCTGACCAGACTTTTAATGGCCTGGTTGGTGGTGCTGACCGGATCAGCCAGGGTCACTTTTCAACCAGGTGTTCCAGTCGAAAACCAGACACCTAGTCACCCTAATAGGTTTAATAATAGGGACAGGAGACAGTTTAGTATCAGTACCACAACTTGGAGTATTCCTTTTTAATGTAACTCACTCTGGAATAATATCCAAGTCCATCTCTTAAACTATTTGGGGGAAGGGGACATTTCAATAGTCTTATAAAAATACAAATATAGCCTTAGTGACCAATCTGAGTAAATATCCCATGTGCATGTTAGGCCACTGGTCTTATTTTAATCTGCTCCTTTCACTAGCTCTTCATCTTGCATGTTTTGTTTTGCTAATCCCAATGACTATAGTAATAACAAAAGTTTTAGGGAACTGTTCTGATGTTGTACATTTAATACATGTAACCTGTCAGTGACAGCTCCTAGAGCTCTGATTCTGCCCTAATTATTAGGTATGATGTTCCTAAAAGCTCATGCTTCAGGGTTTCAGCTACCCATCTGTGGAGCCCCGGAAGAGGTCCTCCGCCGGTATTCTGGGAGGGATTAGTGTGGCTTCATCTCCTTCTGAAGCATCAGGGGTGACCAAGGCTGGAGAAAGGACATTGGACTGGGAGGGCCAGTGCTCTAAGGTAGCACTGAGCATTCTCTCTCTCTGTCTCTGGTGCTTGGCTAGCTGCTCACATGCTTGGGATCTAACCAAGTGCCATCAGATGGGCAATGACCTTGGGGTCAGATGGGCAATGACCTTGTTGTTTTTTCTTCCTCTGCAGTGTGTGGGTGCTGGTCTCTTACCAGGATTATCTGGGTGTATCTCACTTAACTATTTCTCTTCCATTACAGAGGGAGGGTGTTGGACACTCGTGCACCTCAGTCCCTCTTATTCTCTACTGTGGCACATACGTCTCCTGTGGGCTGTAATACTTTGGTCTAATTTGGTTGCTGGGTTTAGTGTGCAGGTGTTGGGTGGTAGTTTTGGCCTGTGACATACAGGAGGTCAGACTAGATAATCTGGTGGTCCTTTCTGTCTCTAAACTCTGTCTGACTCTGAGAAGTAGTAACAGCTGCAACTTCCAACTCTCATAATGGTTTAGGTGAAATGCTTTCAGTCAGCTGCAGTGCAATCTGTAAGTACCCATGACAGGTTTTAAAAGATGAGTCTACTTGCAGTAGAACAGCAATAGGAAGACAAATGTTTTAATAAGATCAATACTATGATGACACTAAACTTAAGAGCTTCTCATCTCATTTCAAGTAATCTTGCTGTGATGTTGATCTCTCAAGATTAATTGTGATTGCAGTACTCAAAGTTTTGGGTTGCATAATTACCTAATGTTCTTTAGTCAAGAGTGTCCTAGCACAGAAGTACTTGGAGAGAAGGAGAGTGAGTGTGGGTGGGAGCGGGAGTGGGAGGGGAAAAGGGAAAGACAAGAGGGGGAAAAAGAGAAAAGTGGGATTATGTTGTTTTTGATAATGTTGTTCTATGGATAGTTTGTCCTGCTATAATCAGAAATAATGTTTCCTTCGAGCCTGTTAATTGCAGATCCATACGATAATGTCAGTGTGGTTCTTTAAGACTGGGTTTAGTGACTCTGAAATGTAGCCCATGCATCAAAGGATGAAAGGGATAGCAGTAGTGTTTGCTTAGGGAAAAAAAGCTTTTAAAAACTTCTTACAAAAAATTGCTTTTAAGAAAAGCCACAGAAGCCAGTCCCGCCCTCAGTGAGGTTAAACCACACCCTTGTTGCAGAGCTGGCTGAGAAGTTTGTACATGTTGCTGGAAGATCATTGCAGGGACTGTTTTCCCCTGACTATTCCTTTTTTAGCTTGCAAACCTCTCATAAACAGGATCACCAGAAAACCATCAGCTTCTACTTCTTTCTCTTAGTTGCATGGAGGCATATGCTGCTTAAATGAAGAACTTCAGACACACACATGTATGGGCTTTTTGGTTCAGTTAGATTAAACAGATATTATCAAAACATCTCCTTTTCATAAGATGTAATGTAATTAGGAACATTTTGATTACACACTAGACTATTAAATTGTCCTGCAGCTATTTTAATATAGAACCTAATTAAATCTATTTCTCTTGGCTATGAGCCAAAAAGAAATTTTAAAAAAGTATATGGATTTTAATACATGATGCAGAAGAGGCCGGCGTTAGAAGGTCAACCTTAGAGAGTGGAAGTTTAGTATTAGTTATTCTGAGAGAATCTTGAAAGCCTTTTTCAAAACCTCAGTATGGAAAGAGTTGACCTTGAGGTACGCTAAGGAATAAGGGAGATAGAAAAAGCTTTGCTAGTTTTCAAATCCTTTTAAATACATGCTTATAATTGATAACACTGGATTCTCCTGCTCATATATATCCATAGATCCATTTATATTCAAAGGCTTCTTACTTTCACAACCTATTGCAATCTGTTTTAACAATTCATACTATATCATTGCTTTTTCTGGGCCGTATAAAGGCCATCAATTTGAATCCTAGGGATTTTCCATGTCTTCCCAAAAGGCTACAGAAATGTGCATTGCTTGATGAAAGTTGGCTTAGCTGACATTTGTCCATCTAATAAGATGATTTGTGTCTTCACAATACATATTCACTTTCACAACATAGGCTCACTTGAGCTCTTGAGGATTGACTGCAACATGCCAGAAACTGTTTTCATATTACCAGTTGTTTTTTTTTTAAAAAAAAAAGCTTACATTTTAAAGATCTTTCAGCAACCAAGTGTGAAAAATTGAAGGACTCTGTTAACATATTGATTGCTTTGAGCACTATTTTAAATTAGCTTTCTATTCCCCTCCATATGGTTTTCCATGAAATTTAAATACATTAAAGTTCAATTATCTGGAAGAGCTGTGCTGAGTCCTTCTCAAGACGCAGGATGAATTTATCACCCAAATCTTCCCTGTCACAAATTCATCAGACTATCTGCCTTTGGATATTGTGAATGCCACTATACCCTACAACTTTCTCTTTCAGGCAAGATTGCAGCACAGGTGCCAAGCATGCTTTCAGAAATAGCCTCCTGATTGAGAAAGACTATCTTTCTGCACTACCTCGTGAGTCATGTTTTCAAAAGCAGAGAAGCACCATGTTGATACAACAGTTTGCACTCTGCAAAGATGTAGCAGACATAAACAGGTGGGTGTGCCCCCAGATGGCTACTTTGATTCTGACAAATGCAACTTGTTTCTGCTCCTTGGCTGCTCAATACTCTGGGGAAAATAAGATTTTCCTTCTCATTAACTGAACTAGGTATAAAATAACTTCTCTCCCCCCTCCCCCCACCAGTATTGAACTTTTTGCTTTGGTATATATTCCAGTGACCTATAACTGGTTTCCTCTGTCTGCCTCTCTCTGTGTCTAATTAATAGAGCTTTACAAGGAAAATGGCCCCAAGCATGACAATGACAATATTGCCTTTTTAATTCGAGTTTGTGCAAAAACAATTTCGTTCCCGCACATTCATTTTGGAACAGTTTGAAGCTCTCTGGTAAAGCTAGTTTGCTGTAACAAGGAGAAGGCTGGTATGGGAGCTAGGGTGTGAGCGTGGGAGACCTGGGTTCAATTCCCTGCTGTGCCACACACTTCCTCTGTGACCATGTGCAAGTCACTTAGGCATGGGTTTATAATGGAAGTTAGGAGATGGTGGGACTGCTGCTCACCTTCTGACTTTTAACCCAGTGGTTAGAACACTCACCTGGGATATGGAAGACCCAAGTTCAACTACCCTCTCTGCCTGAGGGATGCGGGGAGAGAGGGTGTGAAGCGGGGATGCCCTGCCTTTCAGGAGAGTGCTCCAGCCATTCAATTATGGGGTATTCTGGTGAATAACCTATTGAAGCCGTTCCACTGTGTTTCAGTGATAATTGGGTCTCAGAGAGAGAGGGAGATTGACTGTTGTTAAGGAACCCATGTGGGAGACCCAGAATCCAGCCCCCTGTTCCAATGACTCATTCCAGTTTGGATAAATAATGAGATTCCCCTCAGTCTCACCAGCTGGTGTTTTTCAAATAGGAGTAGAGAGATTATTTTACCTCTCTATTTGGCCCTGGTCTGACGGCTGCTGGAATAATGTGTCCAGTTCTGGTGCTCCCAATTCAAGAAGGTGGTTGATGAATTAGAGAGGATTCAGAGAAGAGCCAAAAGAATGATCGAAGAATTAGAAAACATGCCTTATAGTAATAGATTCAAGGAGTTCATCTATTTAGCTTAACAAAGAGAAGGTTAAGGGGATGACTTGATTACAGTCTATAAGTACCAACAGGGTGAGCAAATATTTAATAATGGATGCCACGCTGTCTGGAGTGGCTCACGAGCAAGAATACCAACCTCAAGGCAGACTGTTCAGAAGCAGGGCACAAACCCCAAACTGGCTGTGAGTTCTATAATTAGATTTCACCAACCAAGTAAAAAAACATAATCTCCTCAGGTCCTATAATGCCTTAACGTGGAGTCCCAGACAATCCCCTTGGGCATTCCTATCTTGCCACCCAGGCAAGCGTGACGCTGTGTTAGATGGTTACTTTACAACAAAGATCACAAAATATTCACATTATGTCCAGTCCCAAAGGACCAGTCACTTACCTCCAGGTCAATTTTCACCTTAGATCTCACACCAAAGATAACTCTTATAACCAAAGAGGTTATAACTCTTTAACTAAAGTTTAAACTAAAGTTAACTAAAGGTTTACTAAATCTGAAAATCTCAGCCATACAGTGTAGTATGTTAAGCAAACCAGCCATTAAAATACTGAGAAATTCAATTTACCAACTCCTAAGTTTTTTTTATAAAAGTGAAAAGGTAAGGAATGTTTTTGACTGTTTTGCATTTCTATTAATGAAAGTGTTCTCTGTTCCCTCCTCATATCTAGGAAGTCTTCCATATTGATCAGAAACCTGCCCACTTCCCTCCACACACACACACATCCCACCCCCAGTTCCTGGAAAAGCAGAAAGTGGTACCCCTTTACTAAGAATTATGCCCACTGCCTCCAAAATTGTCATACTGAAGAAGTTATTTATCCATAATGTGTACTAAACAGTTTTACTATGTGAAAATACATAACATGATGTTTATTTGTTTTAAAGCCACTCACTGTGCAATCACACGCTTGACAAGAATTTGGTGCCTTACAATTTACTCCGCATATGTGGCAGCTCAGAAGGAGCCGTTAGTAGACGAGTGGGTCAATGAACAAAATATCCTTTTAATAAGTACTGGCATATTCATCCGCAGAAGAACCAGTGTCTATTGTGTCAGGAATCAGTGTTTTTGAAAGTGTGAAATTCTGCACTCTAATTGCTGTATCCAGCTGATTTGTCTACATTTTAACAAATCCCAGAGTATGCATTTACTAAGCAGTTACTACAATTAGAGTTTTTAAACTGGCTTTTATAGGTATTTTAAAATTTCCCAAATGCACTGTAAAAAATTAATGAAGAAAATGCAGCTACTCTATTAACAATAAGCATAACTAGCATCAAGAGCTAACTTTTTTCTAAGGCTTTTTGTTTCTAAAGTAGGTATTTGTGCCTGCAACAAGTGCCATTTGTTTCCACTAAGCATTTTCAAAGGAAGAAGCAACCGGGGTTCAGGTAAGTTGTGCTTCCCACAGAAGTGCACTAGCCAGGATGGGCATGTTGGAGCTATAGCCTGCAAAATGAGCATATTATATTCAAAAGGACACGGTGTCCACAGAGTGGTCCCATCCCACTTAGTGGAGGCTCTAAGGGATACATACAGGAGACTTTGAAGGACACAGAGTGGTCCCATCCCCAGTCTGACAGCCTCTGTGCTGTTGAGGAGGATAAAAATCTTGGAAACAGAACATGAAGCTAGAGTGGAGGGAAATGGTCCCATAGTTGGGACACTCCTTCCAGATGATGTCATGTTATCTTTTCACACTGGGGATACCCCTACAGGGGAGGGGTCCCCAGTTATTAGGAAGAGACAGTTAATAGTAATGGGGAATTTGATCATTAGAAATATAGATAGTTGGGTTTGTGATGACTGGGAGAACATTGTGATGAAATGCCTGCTGGGTGCAAACATTGCAGACCTCTTGAGACATCTGAACAGATATATGTGAAGTGCTGGGGAGGAGCAAGTGTCTGTGGTATGTGTAGGTACCAATGAGATAGGGAAAGGTAGGAGAGAGGTCCTGGAGGCCAAATTGGGTGGTAGGTAAGGATTAAAGTCCAGGACATCCATGGTAGCATTCTCTGAAATGCTTCCAGTTCCGCATAAAGGGCCAGTTAGACAGGCAGAAATGCAGGATGTCAATGAGTGGATGAGACTATTATTAGGAGCCAGGGAACTTTTGGGGAAAGGATGAGCCTATACAGAAAGGAAGGACCTAAACCAGAAGGGAACCAGATTGTTGGCAGGTAAAATTAAAAAGGTCATAAGAATCATAGAATCATAGAATATCAGGGTTGGAAGGGACCCCAGAAGGTCATCTAGTCCAGCCCCCTGCTTGAAGCAGGACCAATTCCCAGTTAAATCATCCCAGCCAGGGCTTTGTCAAGCCTGACCTTAAAAACCTCTAAGGAAGGAGATTCTACCACCTCCCTAGGTAACGCATTCCAGTGTTTCACCACCCTCTTAGTGAAAAAGTTTTTCCTAATATCCAATCTAAACCTCCCCCACTGCAACTTGAGACCATTACTCCTCGTTCTGTCATCTGCTACCATTGAGAACAGTCTAGAGCCATCCTCTTTGGAACCCCCTTTCAGGTAGTTGAAAGCAGCTATCAAATCCCCCCTCATTCTTCTCTTCTGCAGGCTAAACAATCCCAGCTCCCTCAGCCTCTCCTCATAAGTCATGTGTTCTAGACCCCTAATGGGTCATAATTGGCCTAATGGCCATATTGGGTCACACCAATGGTCTATCTAGCCTAGTATTCTCTCTTCTTACAGTGGCTAGTGCCAGACCCTTCAGAAGCAATGAACAGAACAGGATAATATCAAATGATCCATCCCCTATCATCCAGTCCCAGCTTCTGGCAATCAGCTTTAGGGACTCCCAGCCCATGGGGTTGTGTCCCTGACCATCTCCATTTTAACCTTCCCCTAAATGGCCTGGAAATAATAGATTGCTGGAATTACATTAATAGAGGGGAAATTTAAACCTCTTAGAGATAAGCACCAAGCCAGTATTACAATTCAATGATAAGACACATTTTAAAAGTTACCGAAATTCCAAATTCATATGTTCGAAGGCTGCTGCAACATTGGGTGATATTACAGCTCTACAATTATATTTAAATAATGTTAGGGTTCCAGGTACTATACACAGTTCTGCCTGTACTAAATTGCCCTGTTCTTATAGTAGTTGCGGATGATACTGAACTGGAAGGAGTGGTACATACGCTGGAGGGCAGGGATAGGATACAGAGGGACCTAGACAAATTGGAGGATTGGGCCAAAAGAAATCTGATGAGGTTCAATAAGGATAAGTGCAGGGTCCTGCACTTAGGACGGAAGAACCCAATGCACAGCTACAGACTAGGGACCGAATGGCTAGGCAGCAGTTCTGCAGAAAAGGACCTAGGGGTGACAGTGGACGAGAATCTGGATATGAGTCAGCAGTATGCCCTTGTTGCCAAGAAGGCCAATGGCATTTTGGGATGTATAAGTAGGGGCATAGCGAGCAGATCAAGGGACGTGATCGTCCCCCTCTATTTGACATTGGTGAGGCCTCATCTGGAGTACTGTGTCCAGTTTTGGGCCCCACACTACAAGAAGGATGTGGATAAATTGGAGAGAGTCCAGCGAAGGGCAACAAAAATGATTAGGGGTCTGGAACACATGACTTATGAGGAGAGGCTGAAGGAACTGGGATTGTTTAGTCTGCAGAAGAGAAGAATGAGGGGGGATTTGATAGCTGCTTTCAACTACCTGAGAGGTGGTTCCAGAGAGGATGGTTCTAGACTATTCTCAGTGGTAGAAGAGGACAGGACAAGGAGTAATGGTCTCAAGTTGCAGTGGGGGAGGTTTAGGTTGGATATTAGGAAAAACTTTTTCAGTAGGAGGGTGGTGAAACACTGGAATGCGTTACCTAGGGAGGTGGTAGAATCTCCTTCCTTAGAAGTTTTTAAGGTCAGGCTTGACAAAGCCCTGGCTGGGATGATTTAATTGGGGATCGGTCCTGCTTTGAGTAGGGGGTTGGACTAGATGACCTCCTGAGGTCCCTTCCAACCCTGATTATTCTATGATTCTATGACAGTTTGCTCTGGGGTGTATAAATTACTAATAGAGGAAAACAAATACTTTCAGTAAGTCTGAGCAGCAGCCATTAGCCCTTTCAGATATTCCGTGGAAGTGATTAATGCTTAAAACATTTTGATTCTTAACTGGTCACCTTCTGGGCATTTGAGGCACCCTTCAGACCAATTGTCTCTTTTTGACATTTGGGATCCGAACAGTTGCAGCCTGGTAAGAAATTCTTGTATCTCTATGAACAGCCAAAAAATAGCAAGGAAGCACCAGAAGTTATGTTTTTATTTAAATGTGTAGAAGGTGAAGGATTGATCAGATTAATTTTTTAACAAATCATGTGATTAGGTTTCGGTCACTTCCTTTGAGAATAATTCTGCAAGCTAACAAATTTCAGCATTCAGGATCTTCTCAGATTCAGCGGAGATTTTTTTTTTCTTAATTTCAACCCATGACTCCTCCTCTATGTTTTGTGTCCTGAAATAGCTTAATTCATTTTTCTACATAAACTATTTCCCTTTAAGGGACCAGCAAGACTGTGGGAGCCTGGAGAAGTGAGTGTACTAATCTTTGCAGACAGAAAAGTGGCCGGATCCTGAAAAAGCACATCCAAGTTGCTTACTGTTGTTAGAATTTGCCCATTTTACAGTTTATCGATTTTGTATGAATTTAGCTAGGGTTTATCCACTTACTGTTCACAAATGTCCTAGCAACTGCATAAGAAAATATAATCACTTGCAATTCTAAATCACTGAAACAGTTTTCTTTGAAGTGAGAAATCAGTATGAGCCCAATCTAACGCCTATTGCCAGCAGTGGAAAACTCCCATTGACTTCAGTGGGCTTTGAATTAGACTGATTAGTGCTCTGAACAACACACAACACTGATTCTAATCTCACTTACACAGGTTTTACACAAGTCTAACCTGTTCTTACATAGTGCAGTTATCAGTGATTTTGCACGGATGTGAGAGCAAAATAATGTCCATTGTGTTTTAGGCTTGTCTGAACGACTCAGTGAAGGAATCTGAATGACGAATTCATGAATTTCACTCATTACCAGTGGATCTCACAATCCCTGAAGCATTTTTATCATCCACAGAAGTTTTTGTGCAAGAAGACAGGGCACTCTGAAAGTGCAGCTCCACATGAGCAGGAATGCCTATCCAAAATGGCTTGTGGTATAGACATACAAAACTTTACTTCAACCTCTGGGGATTTCATGCCTTCTCTATCAGTGAAGGACAATAATTGGCAAAGGGGAAGCAATTATTCCTAAATCATCTTGAATTAAAAAAAAATAGGTCAAGAAGGGCACTGTCAAGGGAAACTTAAAACAGAAGTAGGTTTGACACAGAGATTTATATACATACACCATAAATGTGGAGTTAGGTTTTGAGATAAGTTGCCTTTGACCCCATCCACTGTCCACTTCTTCAGTACACCAGCACTTTTTTCTAACATTACAAATTCCTATAGAGCTTCAAGCAGCTGCCTTTATTCAAATAAATAAATAAATTCAACTTCTCATGGCAATGTTTCCTCCACCTTTTACTCCTCAGAATGTGAAACTCACAGTAGAATTGTCAAATATGGAAGGTCCAAGATAGACCAGATTTAGAGTGGGGACACTGTCAGCTTTCTATAACTACAGATGCCACAGCTTTAAAGACCTTAATCTTGTGGGCTTACAACTGGAGCTGTAGGGGGAAGGGGAAATTTCAGCTTCCCAGTAGAACCCAACACAATGTTCACTCCTAACTCCAGCTAGCCCCAAGATTTTTTTTATTATTATTATTTTTTGTATATCAAAAAGCGAGGTCATGTTTATAGAATTTATGGTTCCTTCTGAGCTCTATACAGTGGGACTCATGCTAGCTAAGGCCACTGGCTGTACTAAAAAGGGTAGCAAGAAATAATAGACCACAAACTTTAAATGATTCTCACAAAAACAGTTTTGCATAACATATTGGCATGTGCAGAATGCATGCAGTTGTGACATGGTCTAAAGTTTAGACCTACTTTAAGCCACTCATGGCTTTGTTGCTCATTAATACAGCCATCCCTTGTGCACCCAAATTTTAGCCACAATATTTGTGCCCACATTTTGCACAATTCATTTTCAGGTGCAATCAAGAGTGCAGTTCAATCTCAGGTGCAAATTTGACTACTTGGACCTCTGATTATAGGTTCAATTGTCTCCCTTTAACTGACATTCCCTGAACAGTTTCTTTGCTAACTTACTTCATATGTAGTCCTATCACAGTCAGGAAGATACGAGTGTGGTCAGGTATCTTCACCATCTGGGGTTAGGCAACACTATGAAGAAAACACCTGGCACCGTCTACGCTATGGCCTTCACCGTTGAAGCCATCAGCTACCAATGCCCAGGGAGGAACATCTTCTGTACCTGGTATTACTGTGTTTATCTGTGAACCATTTATTTTTATTCTGCTTTTGTCAGCTGCAGACTTGCATGTTTTGTTGTGTTGAATTGTGTTTTTACCTATTTATCAGCCTTAGAATCCTGGAATACATCAACATTTAATTTAGTCTGTGTGCTTTGCCTGTGAAACTATTTTGATGTAGATAGCATGGACTGCTCTCAAGATCTGTATTAAATTTGACAAATTATTTCCAGGGGATCCCATTTAGGTCCATTTACAAACAGTCTTGCAAAATGTGATTACAATATTCTATTTCCCTGTCATGCTGAGGATAACAAATGGAAAATTGTCTGTTTTATTTACATAAGTCTTCAAGAACTCTGGAAATTCCATGGATATGAACTTATGTCCATTGTATCATTAGAGCCTAATTCCTCCAGCATCCCTTCATAACAGAAGATTTATAAAAACGTTGTTTACCACTGTAGCAATTACCTGAAGCGTTAAGGTTACTTCTGGCCACTTGCTGAAGTAATCAATTACAGCCATAGCATGACAGCAACCCACTAGTGTGGTTTCACATTTCACTAGCAGTCTTTTCCTATGTGGGTGAGGTAGGGTGACCAAACAGCAAGTATGAAAACTCGGGACGGAGGTGGGGGGTTATAGGCTCCTATATCAGAAAAAGCCCCAAATATCAGGACTGTCCCTATAAAATCGGGACATCTGGTCACCCTAAGGTGAGGGAACTGGATGCACATGTGTTAGCTGTTTTACCATGCGACTGGCAAGCTATTTTATAGCACTGGAGAGCCTTTCCCTGGTCACCAGAAGAAAGATCAAATACTTCATTTGATTATACTAGGAACAGTCAGACTGAATGTCATATATCATACACACATCACGTGACATTAACTCCTCACAGATGAGAAAGCAGAACAGGACATCTAGATCAAAATGATGTTATCTGACACATCTGTAGCACAGGTCATAATTCTAAAGCTGATTTGAACTACTCTGTAGAGACAGCAGTAATGACAGGTGATACTAGTGCAACATCATGGTTCAGTTGGTATCAATTATTGACCCAGGAAAATGAGACAAGATGTCTTCTGCAATTTACCACATCAGCCATGTATCCACTAAAGGATCATCATGCAAGCTTATATTTTATACTGAAGAGCTCTCAGAGTTTCTTTATGATGAAAATTCTTCCTAGGCTATAAAAATTGTAAGATCCCAGCTATCCGTGCAGGCAGCAATGAAGTTTGATATCCAGTCTACAAATCCAACACACTGAACGTCCTATGCCTGACAACTCTAAGAATGTGGCTTGTAGTAATGGAGCGTTCTTAATCACAATGGTCTTACTTGTTTCTGTGCATGTGGATCTATGTGAAAAACTAGCCTTTCGCTTAGAAAACAAGGAGTTAATTCTATGATGCCATCTACATTGATGCTGACCTACTGGTGCTACTGTCACTGAATTAACTGCCTGGTCATGGTCTGTAGTCTCCTGAACCACTTTTAGCCTGGCCCATAGCAGGCTCAATGTAGCTAGCAATAAAAGTACAGCTTTCTATAAAGTTAATTCTAGTTCAAGTAGTACCCAACCCTTTGCATATGCTGTGGTGGTTTCCCTCTCAACCCCCAACGAGTTGTTCCAGAATCATCTTGCCAGGCCCATCTCGGCACTTGCCAGCAAATTCCTGTAAAATAGCAGCATATCAGTCAGTGAGATTGAATGCCCTTGGCAAAACTTGTATCTTCTACCACATCATCTCAGACACGAAAAATAAATTCTCCTTTAATCTACTCTAGCATATCTGTTTGCAGTAAAAGGAAATGGACTTCATTGCCAAAGAGCACACCATAAAGTGGCTTCCTACTCTCCAGGAGCTCATCTCTGTTAATGGCAGGGATATAATTTTGAAATACATGAAACCAGTTTTTATTACAGGCACTACAGGCCAGGCAGAAATGCAGCAGAAGGTAGGTGAGAAAGTGGCCTTCCTCACTGCTGATCTGTCCTAGCATTTTCTTTCTTCCAGAAACTCCTAACACGCAGCAACAAAGGCTGTAATCCAAATACCCTCAGCAGATGAATATGCACCATTTAGTTAACTCACATCACCACAGACAAGTCCAAACTGCGTACAGATCAAATGTCATTTGTCGCCTAGAAAATGAAGGTTAAAGGGTGAAGTGGTATAACTGGCCATAGGGATTTGTGAACTAGAGATGAAATCTAGGCCCCACAGAAATCAATGGGAGCTTTGCCATTGACTTCAGTGCGGCCAGGATTCCACCGTAGGTTTACTATACCCTTTAAAAAAATACTGTGGTATTCTTCAATATGTACAGATACAAAACATTACTATGTACAACAGCAATACTGCAGTATCATATATGATTGCTGTAAAATACTAGAATATTGTAGTCCCTTTTTTATAGGAAATGTTCCTGGAAGATGGGAGAGATTCCAGAGGACTGGGGGAGGGCAAACATAGGGCCAATCTATAAAAAGGTAATAAGGACAACATGGGGGAACTTCACATCAGTCAGTTAAACTTCAATACCTGGAAAGAAAATGGAGCAAATACTGAAGCAATCAATTTGAAAGAACCTAGAATATAATAAGGTTATAAGTAACAGTCAACATGGTTTGATGTGATTTGTTCTTGACAAATCGAATCTAATAGCTTTCTTTGACAGGATAACAAGAAGACTTGCGGATAGTAGATGGGGTATATCTTGACTTTAGAAATGCTTTTGATACTGTCTCACAGGACCTTCTCCTATACAAATTAGGGAAATATAGCCTACTAGGAGCTTCTCTAAGGTGAGTGCATAACTGGTTGGAAAAACCATCCCCAGAGAGTAGTTACCAGTGGTTCACAATCAAGCTGGAAGGCCATATCAAGTCAGATCCTATGAGGATTAGTGCTGGGTCTGGTTCTGTTCAATATCTTCATCAATGATTTAGATAACGGCACAGAGAGTACACTTATAAAGTTGTTGCAGATGATACCAAGCTGGGAGAAGTGCAGGTACTTTGGAGGATAGGACTAAAATTCAAAATGATTTGAACAAACTGGAAAAATGGTCTGAAGTAAAGAAAATGAAATTTAAAAATGCAGAGTATTCCACTTAGCAAGGAAAAATCAGTTGCACACATACAAACTGAGAAATGACTGCCTAGGAAGGATTACTGTGGAAAGGGATTTGGGGGTTAGTGTGGATCACAAGCTAACTATGAGTCAACAGTGTAACGCTGTTGCCAAAAAATGAATATCATTCTGTGATGTATTAGCAGGAGTATTGTAAGCAAGACATGAGAAGTAATCCTTCCATCCTACTCTGTGCTGTTAAGGTCTCATCTGGTGTATTGTGTTCAGTTCTGGGTGCTACATTTCAGGAAAGATGTGGACAAACTGGAGAAAATCCAGAGGGGAGCAACCAAAATGCTTAAAGGTCTACGAGGGAAGAGTGGAAAAATGGGTTGTTTATCCTGGAAAAGAGAAGACCGAGGGGGCACCTAACCTTTTTCAAGTATATAAAAGGTATTTACAAGGAGGAGGATGAAAAATTGTTCTCCTTAACCTTTGAGAATAGGACAAGAAGCAATGGGCTTAAATTGCAGCAAGAGCAGATTAGGTTGGACATTAAGAAAAACTTCCTAATTGTTAGGGTGGTTAAGCACAGGAACAAATTGCCTAGGGAGGTTGTGGAATCCCTTTAATTGGAGGTTTTTAAGAACAGGTTAGACAAACACCTGTCAGGAGTGGTCTAGTTATTATTCAGTCCTGCCTTGAGTGCAGGGAACTGGACTAGATGACCTCTTGAGGTCCCTTCAGTCCTTTACTTCTGTGATTCTATTTTTTTTTTTCACTGTGAAAAGGTCTGTATGTGCCTCACTTTCACTGGAGAAAGCTACCAGGAATTGAACTGTTTTTCTTTGTTTCCCTAACTATATAAGTGGTTGTTGTCAGTTACTGACGTATGTTAACTGCATTTGAAACTTCATTTCTTTATTTCCTCTACTCTCTCCTTATGAAGCTGTAAATATTAATGACAAAATTGTCCCTCTCATTTTCCCCAACATTCTTGCATACACTCGTTCTTCATGTAGTTCCATATTACATAGATATAGATTTGTTCTGCTGATACTTAATGCTTTCGGCATCTTGGTTTAATGATGTAGAAAAACTGTTTACTGTTACCATTTCCCAAACAATATTATGTATTTGATCACATACCTAATGAGTAACATAATCCATCTGAAAAAGGAGGAGATTTAAAGTTGTTGGTGTAACCTTAACTTTGGCATTTCCTTAATTAATCATGCAACCTTAAGGACTGATTGTAACATACCAGCAGTTTTTCTCTGAGCTCTTCCAGACATTACTGAGCCATGAAGTTTGTATCAGGTTCTAACTTCCAGAAATGGGGAGGGGGGGTTCATGTCTGAAAGAGGTTGAGATAAGTCTCTTACCGCTCTAAGGAGTGAAAGTTAATTTAGAGATATCTTCCAGTAGTAGATTTATTTTTAAAATTTATAGTGAGAGTCTTCCTTTCCAATTTGATTAAGAGAGATTGGATGCATTCCCATCCTGACTGGCAGGATAATTTTAGTACTGTTAAATCTATCAATTCTAGACTGTTATCTAAATCACACTGTTGCTTCTCTCTGATTTACAGCCAGCTTAAATATTTATCCCTTCATCCATTTTTGACATTATATATATATATATATACATATATATATATACCTGAACTTTTGCCAAATGTTAAATATAAATAGTGGGGTGTGATAGGCTGCTCTGTCTCTTTAAGAAACTATTTGGATTCCCCCCACCCCACCCTATTAGAGATTGTTGTCTTTCCTGTTTTAGGTTTCTTGTTTGGTGTGGTCTGAGCATGTAAGTGAATATGCTACAAATGAAGGTAGTACAATATTATTTTGGTTTTACTCAGTTTGGGGAGGAGGAAGTGGGGGAAGAGTCTTTTCAACCTTCCAGAAAACTAGGGAAAGGATAACTAATCCCCTGCCACACACACACATCCCTATATAAAACGCTAATGTTGATGGTTGTCAGTATACTAATGACTGGAAGAATCAGATTTGCCAAATCCTGCTGGCCTGGAAGCATGTGCCTAGCAAGTGAGCAAATGGGAAACTGAGGCACAGGAAGGCAGATTTAAAAAAACAAAAACCAGAAAACTTAGGAGAACTGAGGCTAGTCTGGGAATCTCTGGTTCAGAGGTAGTTAGTGAGTGCAACCAATATAACTGTAAACTAAGATTCTTATATTGGTTATGCAGCAGTTTATACAAGACTTAATTGTGGGGTATTTTTTGTCTGTTTATCCTTTCCCCTGGTTGTGGAAGGCTAATATATTCCATTTGTTTTACCATATCTGGACTGGAACAGCTGTTGTTCATAAAGCCACTTGGGTCTCTGTGACCCAGTGCTTTTTTTGAATAGGGTTGCATTACAAATAGGTGAGGCTTGAAACTCACTTGAATTTGGCATGGACATAGCAAACCCCCCAAAACTTTGGTTGGTTGATAGGGAAAAATAAAATTAAAGATTATAAATGATTGAAGTGTGACTAGATCACTGTTACCCAGCACATAGTCACATGGTTTCACAGTTCTGAGCACTGACGCTTTCTGTTGCCTCACTTTGTAAACTGCTGGCCGAAGACATCCTGACTGATATTAGCATACGTGCTTTGGGCAGCAGCTATAGAGCCCTGAGGTGAAATCCTGGCCCTGTTGAAGTCAATGGCAACACTCTCATTGGCTTCAGTAAGGCCAGTATTTCACCTCTGAACATGATAGCTACCATGGCTTCCTCTAACTACTCCATTCAGTCCCTATGGAACACATCCCATTTGCTTTCACGAATATCGTGCAAAACGTTGCAGGCCAAGTCAACATAAGATTGTTCATAGTAGTGTTGTTTCTCTGCAAAAGACACTTCCATCCCTGTCAAAGACCAATCACCAAACTGTTCCTGGTAAACAAAGCTTGCTCCTGTTCGGGTTAGCAGGGTAAGGCTTCACAAGACAGGGTAGCCATGAATATGCAGGATCTCCCAGAATCATGGGAGAGGACTGAGATCACATTTACTGCCCATGGTGAGAACTGAGAAATATTTGACACTCTCAGCCTCTTCATAATTACTGAATATTTTTATTGCACTAGTGCCCAGAGGCTCTACTGTGCTAAGCTCTGTGCTTATATAATGCCATGACAACTCCTGACACGAAGAGCTTACATTCTAAGTATAAGTCAACGTGGATGCCAAAATCAGCCGGGGGGAGGTGGGGGGGGGGAGCAAGGAGAGCAGTGAAAGAACTCAGATCTGTGTACTAAGCAGCAGTGCACCAGTTGCCTACCTATGGTCTCAAACAACCCTTACAGCAACCATTCAATGAATCTTAAATTGATTCAATACCCAATGCTTCTTGTAATCTTTGGAGAGAATAGCTCTGATACATTTGAAACTCCATATTTTTTTTAACTGAAGCCTGGGTCTGAAAGCTTCCTGCATGAGGTAACTCAGAAGCATTTTCAGTATCTCTCTTTAGATGATGAATGATGTTCTTGTAATCTCCTGTGACATAGGTTTTACACCTTGGTCTTTGTGCTTTGATTGCTATGTGCCGTGTCTCAGGTTGTCCCCATTAGGATGTTTCTACTTCATCTTTACCAATGTATAAATGGGAAAGGGACTCCCCTTGTCTTGTCTTTGTGGACAATAGACTATGTCCCTGCATAAAGCTGAAGTTGGCTGGAGACATGGTGCTGGATTGCCCCCTTTATTATCTTTGCAAACTTGAAGTGTTTAATTATAGATCTTTCCATACAATCTTAATTACAAAAAAGAGATGGCTGCCGAGTAAACATTGCCTCGGAGGACAACATCTCTGACAAGTTGTTTTGCCTGTCTAATGATCCTGCTTCTATTATTGTATGTCATAATCAGATGCAGACAGCAGATATTATGTTGAAACTTTAACTCACCCTTGGAATTTGAGCTTTAAATCATGCCTGGTTGTTCAGTAAATGTGACCACAAGCTATCTGTTGGTTGCTACTCCAATTGTTCTTGATCACCTTGAAATCTTTCACCACAGTTTCTTGCCCTCTCAGTATTCCTCCACAAATTACTTTGCCATTTTAGATTCTTATGCTAAGAGTGTCTCATTTATGTTATGTGAGACTATGGGGCATATTCACAGCCCTGCCCACACCTTGTGTACAATTATGGAAATTTCAGGTGGAAAGAGACTGGAAACCTAGTCTAAGCCTCTTTTGGGGATAACCCAAGTGTGGGGGAATAAGTCCCCAGCAGACATGACACTAGCATGAAACTCAGGAGATCTGTGTGACTGTGGGTAAGTCACTCAGTCTCACTGTGCCTTAGTTTCTCACCTATAATAAGCGATAACAATACTTCTCTACATCACAGGGGTGTTGTGAGAATAAATACATTAAAAATTGTGAGGTGCTCAGATACTATGGCAGGGGTGGCCAACCTGAGAATGAGAAGGAGCCAGAATTTACTAATGTACATTGCCAAAGAGCCACAGTAATACCTCAGCAGCCCCCCATCGTGCCTTCACTCCTCCCACCCCCCCGCTCCCAGCACCTCCCGCCCACAGGCAGCCCTGCCAATCAGCGCTTCCCCCTTCCTCCCCACACCAACTGATCAGCTGTTTGGTGGTGTGCAGCAGGCTCTGGAGGGAGGGGAGAGGGAGGAGTGAGGGCACGGCAGGCTCAGGGGAGGGGGCAGGAAGGGGTGGAGTGGGGGAAGGGCCTGTGGCAGAGCCAGGGGTTGAGCAGTGAGCACCCCCCAGCACATTGGAAAGTTGGCACCTGTAGCTCCATCCCTGAAGTCGGTGCCTATACAAGGAGCCGCATATTAACTTCTGAAGAGCCACATGTGGCTCCAGAGCCACAGGTTGGCCACCCCTGCACTATGGTAATCGGCTTAATATAAATATCTAGATATTTATAAGAAAGACAGCTCCTGCACCCTTACACAGGGGGCATATCAGCAGAGATGTGTTGGGGCAGGTAGGAGTGGATCCCTGATAGCATCTCACCCAAAGTAAGGTGATTGGGACAGACAATCTGGCCCCATTTTCTCCCATACACATGCTGACTAAGATCTAGAATTGATAAACATTCTACAAGAAATTGCAATTTCTATCTAGATTAGTTATAAGTCAACCTTTCCTTTGAAGGAGAACATACTTCCTAGATAGCAGAATTATTTAACAACATTAATCTTCTTTCCTTTAATTCTTGCCTCCATACTGCATTGTCCAACGTTCATGGCTTTTTTTCTCTGTACATATGCAGACCAATATTGTATATCTCACTTCCTTGCATCAAGCATTGCATAGCTTGATTATTCTTTCTCTGAAATGAGTGTCACTTTGTTTCTCATTGATGAGGAGTTTTATTTGCCCATCTGTTCAGACAGAGACCAATCTAGAGATGAGTGAAATATTTGTCATGGTGGAAAGAAGTCTTTTCTTCATCCATGGTTTGACTTAGTCTGTGTAAAATACAGTAGAGATGGATCTGAGTGGTTTTGTGGTAAACTCCGGGATTTGTAATTTCTAGGTTAACAGTCTGAATCCACCCCATCTCAGCAGCAAGTGAAAATCATTGCCATTTTTCACCTCTTTGTTGGCCTAAGTAAAGCTTGTTGGTAGTTTTCTGTCCAGTTCTTAGGCAGGTGTCCACATTACAGAAACACCCACCACATTTGACAATAATTGGCACCTTTGACTAACCATTGGAAAAAGTTATCAAGGGAAGTGGTGGATTCTCCTTCTTTTGATGTCTTAATATCAACAATGGATAACTTTCTGGAAGATGCATTTGTCAAATACAAGTTATGGGCTCAATACAGAGGTAACTGGCTGGAAATTTTAATGGGCTGTGATATACGGAAGGTCAGACTAGGTGATACTGAAATGTAGGGCTGGAAGGGAGCTCCAGAAGTCACCTAGTTCTCCCTCCCACCACCAGTGCTGAGGCAAGACCAAGTAAACATAGATCATCCTTGACAAGTGTTTGTCTAACCTGTTCTTAAAAACCTCTGACAGAGATTCCACAATCTTCTTTGGTATTCCAGTACTTAATCATCCTTTTTAATTCGAAAGACTTTCCTAATATCCAACATAAATCTCTTTTGCTGCAGATTAAGACCATTTCAACTTGCCCTACCCTTGGTGGACATGGAGAACAGTTGATCATCATCCTGTGTTAACAGTCCTTAACATGTCTGAAAACTTACCAGGTCCCCTCTCAGTCTTCTTTTCTCAAAAGTAAACATGCCCAGTTTGTTTTAACCTTTGCTCATATGTCAGGTTCTCTAAATCTTTTACCATATTTGTGGCTCTCCTCTGAACTCTCTCCAGTTTGCCCACGTGTTTCTTAAATTGTGGCACCCAGAACTGGACACAGCAGTCCAGCTGAGGCCTCACCAGTGCCAAATGGAGTGGAGCAGCCTGCTCCTGTGTCTTACACATGACACTCCTGTTAATACACTCCAGAATGATTAATCTTTTTTGCAGCTGCATCACATTGATTTATGATCCACAATAACCCACAGACCCTTTTCTGCAGTACTACTACGTAATCAGTTATTCCTCATTTTGGACTGTACATTTGATTTTTTTCCCTAAGTACAAAGTACTGTGCTTGTCTTTAGTGAATTTCATCCTGATTTCAGACCAATTCTCCAAAGTATCAAGTTAGTCTTGAATTCTAATGCTATCCTTCAAAGTGCTCACAACCCATCCCACGTCGGTGTCATTACAAATTCTAAAGGTCCTTCCTGGCTTTAAACTCTATGAATCTACTAATCCTTGTTGATATTAATAGCCAGGGAGAATGGGTGGGCTGAGACTGAGCTACTCTTCAACCTCCGGTGGTAATCCACCCATGCCATGATAGAGGTATGTTGATGGGGTGATGTGGAGGAGCTCTCATTGCTCATGTCCATTCTCTATGTGACTTGTCAATTTAAAGGGAACTTCCACCGTAGGGCTGTCCGATCCAGCTCCTTTCACAAGCCCTAAACTAATTCTAGAAAGTAAAAAAAGAAACTGCAACAGAGCTTTTCTGAATACTAGTGAATGCATTAAAGTCACTAAAGTCAGAAAAGTATCTGTAAAATTAGAACCTTCTTACTCAACTGATCTGCTTCCTGTATGTGCTCTGAACAACATCTGCCCACTTCAGTAAGATACAGAGCCAGTTTTCTGAGTATAATCACACTTTCAGAATGTCTGTGAAGTTGAGGAGAACCAGAGGATGACATCCCTCACCCAACAGGTCACAATGTTCACAGCAGGAATGCCTGGAGGAGGAAGAGGAGGAGAACTGTTCAGTTCTCAGTAGGTTAAGAGCAGCAACAAGAAAGTTTCAGAAAAAGTACCCTTAAGTTCATATGTTTATATGAACCTTATTCCAGCTGAACTTCTTTGAGCTTGCAAAAGGGGGCTAGAAATTCCATAGGGTCATGTTGTCTCCTAAGATTTGCAGTATTGCCAGCTTCCAACTAGGCCAGAAAAAACACAAGAACAACCCATCTGTAGTATTCTAGCCTTTCATCTACTGGAACTATATGAACTTTTTTTAAACTCTCAAAATACACTTTGTTCTAATCATTCTTATTTTATTTGATCCTGTTTGAGTAATGAAGATCCTTTCAGTCTCTTCACTTGGATAATGACTAGGACTTCCCCTAGGCTAGGGGACAGAATGACACCTTTCTGATCATGGAAGGAACAACGTGACGACACTTCTGTGGGAATGGTGGCGGGGAGGGGGGATGATTTGCAATGATGACTTCTTCACAAGCTTGGTGTTACACCTCCATACACTATATTTCATCACACTAACTGCTTGGCTTAATGTCAATCTTTCATCCTTTCAGGTTTCTATTTCATGTCAAGTACTCTTCATATAGTCATTGTTTCACTACTATTGCCACCTCTTTATACATCTTCTGCTTTGTAAGCTCACTGCGCTCAGTGAGAATTAAGGGGTGTGTGCATGTAGGGATTTAGAGCAGTTCATAATGGATTAAATATGTTCCATCCACTTGTCAGTTTTATATTGGATCAAATGATTTTTTCCATCTGCTGTCCATATGTGCAGACTTTTAATAACTCAGTACTCCAAATAAAGGTATGAATCTCTTTGAAAGAGCAGCTACCTCTCTGTTAGAGGTCTTCAGCACTCACTAGTCCTTTTTGTCTATCCTGTTTTCTCAGTACATGGTGTCTAGTTTTATTGTCTTAGGCAAACTTACATGGTTCTTCTCCTAACTAATTCTTTTCACTCATCAATCAACTTAAATGTCTGATTTAGCCTCTTGTTTCCTACCTTTTTGTTTCCTACCACAGCTTCTTCTGCACTTCTCTGATGTTGGTTTTAAGGCATAGTCATTCCTCTCTTTACTGTCCTCTACAGCCATCTCCAGTTATCTGATTTTGCTCTGTATATTACTTATGAATTTATCTACTTCCTGATTCCTAAGTTGCTGGATACCAAGAGAGATCTCTTCTAAATGTTGAATGTTTTCATTTTAATTGGATTCTAAGAAGGCCTCAGCTTTTACAAAGGAGGTTATTCTACTCAGTCTTGGTCTATCTGGGATAAGGTAGTCCCAGCCAAGAAAATAAGAAAAAAAGCAATTTATATTTTACACTACATTTGTGAAGAAAATATTTTGGAAACTAAAATCTACCTTCTTAGCCTTTCCCATTGGATTTAATAGAGCTGTAATATGTGTACAAATACACACTTTCCTTGTAATAAGAAGTGTGTGGATGATCCCACAGGTGTTAGCAGCCTTTCATCCCTATAGCTCAGTGCACCACAATGCAGATAAGTTTAATCACCCACATTTTTTTGCAGATGGGGAAACTAGGACACAGAGTGTTTTAATGGCACGGTCACACAGTGAATAAGTGGCAGAGCCAGGACTAGAACAGCCAACTCCTGCTCACTGTTTGCTGGAACACACTTGCTTCCAAGGGTGTTTCCTATGTGCAGATGTGCCAACAAGCAGACTGTGTTCTGCCTCACATCTTTCTCTATAATATATTCAAAATTGTTCTTATTAGTAGGGATTTACGTAGGGAAGGAAAAACAGATTTGCCAGAGGGCAAACAGTAAGGAAGGAAGCTCCAAATGGGCCAGCCCGGCCACCCTGCCCCAACTAAGTTGTCTTCACAGATGGGAGAAATCTTTTAGCTAAGCCTATACCCCACCTCCAAAAAAATCATGGGTTCAGGAATCAAACCAGAACTTGAAGTGTTGAGGTTCAGGTTCCATCAGGATTTGGCAAACCATAAATCCTAGGCTGTTGGTTGTCTTGTTTTATTCCCTGGGTTGTTCTTGAAGCAGGACAAGAATTAGTTCTGAGTTTTTGGGGCAGATCCTCGGCTGATGTAAATGAGGGTAGCGCTATTAAAATCAATGGAACTATACTGATTTACACTTTAATTTTCCCAGTTCACATTTTGGTTTAAGAACACAGGCCGAGTTAAGAAAGGGATTCCTGGCAGAGAGAATGAGGATTAGGATTAACGCCTCTCTAGATCCTTAGGCCAGATCCTAAATTAGTGAAAATCAACATAGCTCTATTATACCAGTTGAGGATGTTGCCTTCTTATCTAACCTTGTCAAGAATCTGCCCTTCTGTCTTATATAGAGCCGCAGTGGTCACATTAAGATATAGTCACCCACTGCCTGAACACTGGCTAACGTCTTATGATTGCTCTCATTTCTGTTTAGAAAGAATACTTTCTAAAAGCGTATGTAATGGTCCTATGTGGTGTTCTTCCACTCCCCCATTTTGTTTACTTGCATTTGTCTATTCTTGATAAAGAAAGGAAAGCTATCAGGATCCCGGCTTTAGTCCAGAGTAGAAATCTTCACTTGTGAGTTAATTGTTAATATTTGAACTTTCCCTCAAGAGACTTCAAAATTTTTCCCTTTACATTCATTAGCGATTCTTTTACAGAATTAATTAGGGGATTATAAACTGAAATTAAAAAAATTAAGTTCCTTCTGGGTTATTCACAGAAAAACAAAACTGAGGATGGCAAGTTACTTAAGGGAATATGTAAGATGCAATGCTCTCTCCCATTTTCTCAACTTTCTGATACCACTGGGAACAGAAAGCTGGCATGCTTAATTGGCTATAACTTCTTCTCCTCACATAAAATGGGGTATTTAATGCAATGCTCATTTTTTCTGAAAATCTTCTGTGGGATGTGGAAATGAATGTTAATCTATTCAAGCCCATTGCTGAGAATGGTAATGAAGCAGTTGTGTCTAATGGTTAGGCTCACATTAAACACGCTTCAGAAAACAAACACAACTCTTTCTGAAATCCTATTCAACATATGTAACTGAATAAAACTCCTAATAAAATGCTTTCTTGGGAAAGTAATGAATTCTGAAAACAGGATTATATTTAGTTAGACCGCCCTTTTGTAATGAAAAACTTTTCTCAGAGAGGAAAATTGCTCTATACAAGGAAACTCAATAATATATTATGAAACTGTTTCCTTGAGACTTGTTACGAATGCTCAATAGGCCAATTAAAGAAAATAAAGGCTCCAAACCTGCAAACACAATTGTGCTTAAGAAACAGGAGGAAAGTTAAATGCGGGTAAGTATTTGCTGTGTTTGGACTATACTTTGTGCTTCACTTATATAAACAAAGGTCTTGTAAGTCCTTTGTACGGTTCTGAAATAATTAATTCTTTTTTCACTCAAAACCTGTTTGTCTGATAACCTCAATCTTCTTACTGAAGTATAGCAATTTCTATTTACAATTATTAAGAAATATTGTGGGCTATATTGTCAGACAATTTGCAGGGAAGGTAATTCAGATTTATGATTTAATCAGAAAAATAAATGGAGTATAATTGACTTTTTTAATTGAATGCTGATCACCAAAATGCTCTTATTGTCTCCTGAGTTAATATTCAATAAGTAATTAACATAAACCACTGTGCCAGTGTAAGTTATTTTAATGATGCATGTTGGAATCGCACTTTGATTCTAGCTACTTTTTGTGACTAAATTTAAATGAGTTCAGAGACTGAAACTTCTAGAAGATTCCATTTTCTTGTATACTGTTGCCATTTATTCTGTGATATGTTCCTTTTAATCCTACAGGATGAAATTCACCCCGATGTGAATAGCTAACAAGATCTAGATATCATTTCTGTCTGTCTTGAGCCTCAGTTTAAGTGAGATGCAACTGGCTCATAGGACTTGTGCTGGTTCTCTGAACAGCAATTATTTTTTACCCAGAGTAACTAAATCTTTACATGATTCTGCTGTATTTTGTTTGGAAATGGGAAAATATTGATAACTAGGACCTGTCTGGATGATTTGCTGGGCCAGATTTATCAGTATGCTCAGGCTGCTTTGTGTCCCTTGGATGACACAAAACACTTATAAACCTGGCTTCAGTACATTAAGCGAAGTTTATGGTTCCTTTGCATCACCAAAGCACCAGAGACTACCAATGAATTTGACTTCTAAACTGTAGAAGAAATCCTGAGCATTTAGCTGACTTGCTACTTCATAATCAAACATCCCTGTAAAGTGTACCGGTGGGGCATCCTTACTTTTCCCCAGCCAACAGAAAACATGGACACTGACATCTAAAACTACTACTGTGGAGGGAATCAAGAACAACATGTGACTTACTGTTTTCATTTTCCTATATCTGTATGGATTTTATTGCTTAAAACATGGTATGTTCTTTTCTGAGCTGCTTTATACTGTAGAGTTCATTACTTGTGTTGAAGGTTATCATTTTGCAGGATTTTTTAAATCAAAGATGCCTATTATTACTATCCATAAATGCTCCAGGCCCAATTTTTGGGTCCTATAGAGAAAACGTACATCTTATCCAGCACCAAGCTACCCTAAAGCTGGTTCCTATACTGTGTCTAGAGTGTAGCTAGGGAATAAGTGGCACGCAGGGCATTCTTTCACCCTCAAAATCCACCAAGCTGAAGAACAAGTCCTGGGGGGCATGTAGTTTGGAGCAGCCCTGAGGTTGCTCTAATTTAAGATGGATAGTGGGCGACCAGCCAGCCCTAGGATCAAGAGGGAAAGCCAAAAGCCCCTTGGTGCTCTGTGGCTGTAGCTGGGAATCTGGGCCTCTGTTTTTTATACTGATTCTGTCGCAGGATTCAACCAATATAATATTATAAATAACTTTACATTATTCTCTACATTTTTTTATACAATACAATCAGAAATGTAGAGAATAATCCTTGTCATGTTTGTACAGCCCTTCGCACTAAGAGACCTGTCCCATATGTGCTCCATGTACAGACCACCCATTCACTTCAATGGGAAGACTCCCATTGAATCAGACAATTAGCAGAGCTCTCTCTGAAGATCAGTGGGCATTCTGTTTATGCACAGACCACAAGATCAGACCCTAATTTCGTGCTTTTAGCTAATTGGCCCTTCCAAAAACTCTGTAATGTTCTCTGTGAATATTTCCACTGATTTGGAAAATGAATCACAGAAGTTAAAGGGATTTGCTCAAGCTCACACAAAAAGTTCATGCCAGTCAGAATACAAATTTGCAGGTTCTTAACACTCAGTCCTGTGCTCGGACCACTAGCCCTTGCTTCTCTGATTATTTAGTGGTTACTGAATGTACATATGAGGTGCCATCTGATTTTAGTATCAAATTTATTGTTGCTTAAAAAAAAGGGCATCTTTCCTTTTTATCAGAACATTCAGCTGTAGCATGAAATCAATTTAAATTCATTTATTAACATCCAGGACATCCACATTAAAGATTTGTAGTGCAGGGAACATTTAGTGAGCAAAATGCAGGAAGTGTGAACATTTGTGTCCCTTCCACTAGTCTTCTCCCTCATTGCACCATAAAAAGTGGAGAAAAGGCTTGCTTGGTTATTTATAAACATTTTGAATTAAAGTCCACCAAAAATGTAAGACATTAGACAGATCGGAGAGAATTTAATTTCAGTTTTGTAGCTCAAATAATATAAAAACTGGAGCCAAAGTGAGATCTGTTAATCAACAGAAAATATTCTATGGAACAATACTATACACTGCAGCTCACTTGCCAAAAGTTTGGCTGTTACATCATTTTCACATGTCTTTTTTTATCCGAACCTACATCTTTTAATCCCAAATGGAAAAAATAAATCTGAATTTAATTAACTTCTTCACAACAGTGAAGCAGGAAATCTCATCTCCCCCTAGGCTACCTGGGTATATGGCTTCTACCCCCCGCACCCCTCCCCAAACTGAAATAGCCTTTCTGTCTACACTACTAACCTAGGGAATCCTCTCCAAATGAAAGTGGTAGAACCTCCATTGTTCAAACCATTACAATGGGACTGTTAAAGAAAAAATGCAGTAGACAATCTCGCATGGGAAGGAGGATGGGCTAGATATTCAAAGACATCTTTTCCATCTCTGGTTCCATGATTCTACATGCTGCAATAAGCTTTAAATCAAAGGTTTTAATCTGTCCTGGATCTGTTCTAACAGAATATAGAGTTATAGCTGTGCTAATTTCTATTAACTTATATACTATAGCACCCCCTAAGATAGAGCCCTTAAGATGCTGGACCAAATGCACCTCGGCCTACTTGGGCACAACTTCTACTAACTTCATGGTAAGTTGTCTTTGTTTAATCGGTCTTGTTATAGCTTGTTTCCCAAATGCAATAGGGTCCCATTATCTTCAGTGCCATAATAATTGATACTAGAACACCTATTTAATTGAGCTGAATACTGAATACTGGGCTTTTAGATTTTTGATGAACACACCCTATATAAGCCCCTTCAGTAAAGCATGAATCAGGAATTCAAGGACATCATGGTCCAAAGCTATACTATGCACAAGCAGCTTAGGAAACAGAACTGAGGGCCTTCAGTTCCAGAAACACAAGCCTCTAACACTTAAGTTAAAGTAAACAAATATAATCCACAACTTGTCTTGAGGACCTGGGCTGTCGGTGTGCATGCTGGCTGTGCTTGTAAAGTAGCACAGCCATAAGCTAGGAAAACCCTCAGAAACCAATTAGAAGCTTCCTCTTTCTAGACTCTAGAGATCTTTCTTTGTCTGTGTTGCATTGTGCAAAGGATTCCACCAAGGAATGGGTTATGGTGCAGCTCTGACCTGAAAATTGACCCTCTAAAACTTGCCATGAGTTTCCAAGTTTATTGCATCTCAGTGATTTACAGATCAAAGGTGACATGTAGAAAGATGTTTTTAGTAACTGTCTGCACTGCACACTCAACCTAGGATCTAAGAGTAAAGCTGAGTTCTTTCCTTCTCTTACATCATGAGCTGTAATACAGGTTCTTCAAGTGGAAGTCAGTTATGCTGCCCAGGACATCTGAAGAATCCCATGATCATCAATGCATTTGAATAGTTTCAGGCAACTGGAACTTACTAAAGTGGATTGATGATGCACAAGAAGAAATAAAATTCCATTCACTCTTTTAGCTGCATTGGCTGTAATGCTAGCTAAATTAAAAAGGCAGTAAAAACTTATTTTTTACCACTTCCATAAGTAAGTCTGAGTCTGAATACACACAAAGAGCAGATCTGTAAATAAGAATGTGCTGTTTTTATGTAGTCATTTCACAGTAGAACTGTACATTAAAAACATTTGAAAAAAGGAAAAGACAAACCCAGAGCAGCTACACGGCAAAGACATTCAGGAGCAGACGCATTCTTTTTCTTTCCCCCCCCCCCCTAAAATACGTTCATTCAAACCAATTGCAAACTCCACCCTAAAGGTCTTTACGGTGTGACTGTATATAATATAATTACACCTTCAAATAATATCAGAAGAAAATTAATAGGTGCTTTATAAGCAAGGGAGACAAAATGTTTCCAGCTGAGTTTTGAAATGAGAGGGAGAATCAGTGAAGCAGGATATAAAAGAAGGATGTTCCAGGTGGCAAGAAGAGCAGTGGAGAAGGTTTTTGCATCGGTAGTGGCTAGGTTGTTAGGAGGCATGTGAAGGAAATAAGAGTTAACTGAGTGGAAGGGGAATAGCAAGACCTGATCCTGGACTCACTTATACCCATGTTATACTAGTGTCACTCTGGTGCCAATGAGTCCTATCAGTGTGAGATCAGTTTAGTAGATTTTAAGGCCAAAAGACCATTACGATCACCTAGTCTCATCACCTGCATAACACAAGCCATAGAACCTCACCCAGTAACTTCTGCATCACACCTATAACTTCTGTTTGAATGAGGGCATATCTTTCATAGAGTTAATAGAGGCCGATTCTGATATCAAGCCACTTTTTCTCCAATGTCATTCTATTGACTCCAGTGGAGTTAACCCAGGGCAACGTGAGTTCAGAGTCAGGCCCAAAGTCTGGAGAGCTCGGAGTATATGGCAAGAGAAAAGAGATATAACCTTTTGGGTTTTATATACTGTACTTGAATCAGTGATTTTTATCTCAAAGTCCAAGTCAGGAGAGAGATTGGAGGAGGAGAGGAAGAGATGAGCCTAGCATAAAAATAGAAGTTTTAAACACTTAGGAAAAATTCCAAGAAAGGAATTAATGACTTTAAACTCTCTCTGGGTTTACAAAGAAAAAAAAACAGACCTTTCACTGCTCCTTTATGACGCACAGAAACAACCTCGGTTTTTATTTATTCATTTATTTGCTTTGCCATGTTTCATCTCTTTTTCCTAGAGGATTTAGCAATCACTTGAAGATCTGGAACCTGATCACATCTGGGGGTTGAAGGCTAAGCCACAGCTCCCTTGGCCCCCCAACATGATACAGCTACAATGCTGAGTCTAGGCTGAAAGGGATGAAGCTTAGGTTTCAACCATCACTTGTGATGTCATCATATTCTCAGCCCTCCCGAGTGGGGCGAAGTCAAGAACAAGAGGGAAAGTTAGAGCCTGTTATTTGACATAATACTGGGGGGGAAACCCTTGAACAGAAATACTTTTGGAAGGAAAAAAAACAAACTGTCTGTATACCTCTCAAAGGATAAAAGACAGTTAAAGAACACATAATGTTCCTCACTTTTTTAATGAAAAATATTGCTTGCCCGATAGTTTTCCTCAAATTTTGACAGCTCTAATAGGTATAGAAAATGTATAATTTTTTTCTTCCGTTTAAAAAAAATTAGCTCTGCTATTAAGTGATCATTACTTGACAGCCTAAAATTCCATTTAGTATTTGACTTTTGTAGTGCTGCTTTATCAGCATGCTTGCCAGCTGTAAATTAATTCAACTCCTATAAGTCTTTTCTGGAATAAGACCAGAACTATGTGTTCTTGTGTTATAAAATATAGTTATCGCTTGACATATGGAAGTAAACCTTTTTTTCAATGTTTAAAAAATATGAAGGGGAGTAGGAATAGGGACAAAATGAGTGTGGACATGTTGATAAGTAAGTGAAAGGAAAGTGCACATTTCGCAAAGCAAGCTCTTTTGGACAGATTAACTATTATGAATTGGTTTTCAATTTGAGATGGGTAATTGCTTCCCCAACTGGTAGCAAGAAAGGTTTTCAGGAGGAGTCAGGTGAAAGCCCTTTCAATATGGTTTTCAGAATGTAGAAGAGATTAGAGGGGTAGCTGAAATGCTGTAACATGAAGTTGAATAGGAACTGGCTCACCACCAAAAGCAACTTTCCCTCTCTTGGTATTGACACCGCCTCATCAATTACTGGGAGTGGACCACATCCACCCTGATTGAATTGGCCTGTCAACACTGGTTCTCCACTTGTAAGGTAACTCCTTTCTCTTCATGAATGAGTATAATAATGCCTGCACCTGTAATTTTCACTCCATGCATCTGAAGAAGTGGGTTTTTTACCCACGAAAGCTTATGCCCAAATAAATCTGTTAGTCTTTAAGGTGCCACCGGACTCCTTGTTGGTTTTTTGAACAGGAATGGAAGCCAGCACCCAAATCAGATTACTTGACAGCTCATAGAGCTTGTTTGGCATTTTATTTTACTTAGTAGTAACACAAGGAACTTACAGGCCTATATCTTGTAAGACATTGACTTAAGGAGGTTAGTATAAGTGAAGCATAGGTCTATGACACTTACCATAGATAAAATGGCCTGACATTTACCCTAGATTTTGGTTAAGAGGATTGCTGGTATTGTAGCGAGGCGGTGAGGCTCCCCACCGCCCCGGAGAGGGTCGAGCCCCTCCAGACACCAGAGTGGGTGGAGCCAGGAAGCTCTGAACCCACCCCGCAGAGGGACAGGAGGCGACCTGGAAGTAGAAAGACGGGCCCTCAGAGCTTATTAGAGGACCAGCCGCCGGGGAGGCCAAACGCAGCCAGCCTAGCCCGCGACTGGGAAAACCCCGCGGCCCCAGGTCCACGCCAAGACTGGCCGGACCTGCCCTGCGCCAGCTATCCAGGGGAGTTGCCGGACCTGCCCTGCACCAGCTATCCAGGGGAGTTCCCAGGCCTGCCGCTTGTCCACTGCCCCGAGGAACCCCTGGTGCTGGACCCCCCGGGGAACACCACCGTGACCCAGGTACCAGAAGGAGGGGAGTCAGGAAGTAGCCCGGGGACAGCCGACCCGAGTCTGGCTGCAGCACTGCCAGAACCCATGTCAGCGTGTTGCGGTCAGGATCCCCACTGACCCAGCGGCGGGGTGTTGCCGCTGCTAGGGCCCCGGGCTGGGACGCAGTGGAGTGGGTGGGCCTGCGTCCTCCCCTGACACCCAACTCGTGGGTGGCAGTCTCCCCCTCTTCCAGGTCTGTGGAGGCCTGGGCTAATTCACACATGCTGTGTTGCTCAGCCCCTGCCTCAGGGCCTGAGCTATTGATGGTTTGTTGCCCTGCCTGACTCTGGGCCTGGGCCTGTTCCCACTGAACTATTTGCTCATCCCCTGCTTGAGGGCCTGAGCTACTATTTGGTGCCCCGCCCTGACTCAGGGCCCGGACCTATGGTGCTCGTTCCAGTTACCGCAAGGGCTGCCGAGGGCGACTCCGGTGGCCGGACAAATTCCCCGAAGTCAACTGTGTGTAGCGAGCCAGTGTGGCTCCCTGCTGCCCTGGAGAGGGTCGAGCCCCAGCCTAGTCCCTTTACAGTACATAATGATACTAGGCAACCACAAGAATACTGAACTGATACTAGGCTTGGATATTTTAAGATAAAATCATTGGCAGATGTTTAACCACAAACTTGCTTTAGCAATAGTTGACGTATATGGTAATGAACTAAAAAGCATTAATATGTTAATCTATAGGATAAAGGCACCCCAATATTATTGGGGTAAGGCAGTAAAACATCGACATGGAAGGCTGGGCATCAGAATGAATATTCATGTCTGATTTTGGGAAAGAACCCTATTATTCCCAGCTCATTAAATCAGTATTAATTGACAAACGAGTACAACTATTAAAGAATCGGTCTACTATCAGCTCAAGGGATTCAAGTTTGTGAGGACTTTTAAATGCTCACATGATCTTAAATGGCTGACATGGAAGTGGGTCAGGTAATCTCTTATTGGACCAACTTCTGTTGGTGAAGGAGACCGGAAGTTGGTCTAATAAAAGACATTACCTCACCCACTTTTTTGTGTCTCTACTGTTCTGGGACCATCACTACATCAGCACTGCAAATGACATGAAAGTATAAGTTTACACCACCACAATGACTTTGTTAATGTCCAACAGATATAGAGTTCATTCAAATAATTCATCTCATAAAATGTGATTAGTCTGCGGGACTGAATGACTGAGAGGACTAGTAATGGGCTGCAGGGCCTTTGACTTATGTCACCAGTTCAAATCCAGTCCAAACCCATAGCAGCAGCAGCTGTTGCTTTCCAGTGGCCTATGTGAAATCAGCCTGTCTCAGTCTAGTTCCAATTGGACAGAAACTCCCATTACAAAAAGCACCATCACAAAGAGCAGCATTATTGTCCATTTCATCAAGGAAGCGAGGGATTTAGCAGGCGTGGAAACACTAGAAGTGGTCCCTCCACTCTACAGGCAATGGCAATGGCACAAATCACCCAAACCCCAGCCCCAGAGTCCAATAGTGCTGTTTAATGAGTGGGCATGGGTGGCCGGGAGGGGATGGACCCATGACAGGTGGGAGATGTCACGGACCCCCAGCTACTCTCAAGTTGCCTACCCCTGACAGTGCAGTGACATTACTGCCACCTGGCCTCCCTCGGGAGGGGCGAGGTGAATTCAGGTGCGACTGCCCCAGCAGGCAGAGAGGAAATTACACATGCACAGCAGTCAAGCTCCCAAGAGGACCCCATATGGGCAGCTGCACCAGAGTGAGTATTCACCCCCAAAACTGAGGCTTACTGACCTTGTCGCTCACTCACCAGTCTTCTACAGGCGGAGTAGTAGTGACATCTATCTGAAAGCTGCATTACACTCTCATAAGACTAGGTTATAAAACTTACCTACACTATTAGATTAATAATCCAACCAAAACTAGGAAATACAGTTACTGGGGGGAAAGCAAGAATAAACCTCAAGCTCTGATACAAGGATCATCATACTAGAAAAAACAAAGTACAATCAGCTGGGATAAGGGAGGAGTGGAAGCTGGGAATTGCAGGCTCATTTTTGCATTTTATTGTTTTTAGGGCTTTTTGTGAGTCATGACACCCAACTACTAAGAAAACAGAAGCTTAGAAAGGTCATAGATACTGTACATATTGTGTATATATAGTGGGCAGGGTGACTAGGTGCTGAGATTTTACACTCCTTTCAGGGATACGTAAAGTTGTCTGAAGTATCATCTATCAGAGGGGTTGCCGTGTTAGTCTGGATCTGTAAAAGTGGCAAAGAGTCCTGTAGCACCTTACAGACTAACAGTATTGGACCAGGGATACGTCTGAGGGAAGGGAGCAGAAGGAGACTCCGCCGATTGGAAGGCATGAGATGCACTGTCCTAGGGTTGGGGGTTCCACGACCACCGCTCCCAAGAGAAGGGACTCTCTCCTCAGGGGGACTGAGTCATCTATCTGCCACCCCGACCGGGAAAACCAAGAGGTCTGCTGCTTGCCAGGAGCTAAGATTCGCGATGTGACGGAGAGACTGCCGAGACTCATCAAGTCCTCGGATCGCTACCTCTTCCTGCTTCTCCACGTGGGCACCAATGATACTGCCAAGAATGACCTTGAGCGGATCACTGCAGACTAAGTGGATCTGGGAAGAAGGATAAAGGAGTTTGAGGCGCAAGTGGTGTTCTCGTCCATCCTCCCCATGGAAGGAAAAGGCCTGGGTAGAGACCGTCCAATCGTGGAAGTCAACAAATGGCTATGCAGGTGGTGTCGGAGAGAAGGCTTTGGATTCTTTGACCATGGGATGGTGTTCCAAGAAGGAGTGCTAGGCAGAGACAGGCTCCACCTAACGAAGAGAGGGAAGAGCATCTTCGCAAGCAGGCTGGCTAACCTAGTGAGGAGGGCTTTAAACTAGGTTCACCGGGGGAAGGAGACCAAAGCCCTGAGGTAAGTGGGGAAGTGAAACACCGGGAGGAAGCACGAGCAGGAGCGTGTGAGAGGGGAGGGCTCCTGCCTCATACTGGAAAGAGGGGCGATCAGCGGGTTATCTCAAGTGCCTATACACAAATGCACGAAACCTGGGAAACAAGCAGGGAGAACTGGAAGTCCTGGCAAAGTCAAGGAATTATGATGTGATTGGAATAACAGAGACTTGGTGGGATAACTCACATGACTGGAGTACTGTCATGGATGGATATAAGCTGTTCAGGAAGGACATGCAGGGCAGAAAAGGTGGGGGAGTTGCACTGTATGTAAGAGCAGTATGACTGCTCAGAGCTCAAGTATGAAACTGCAGAAAAACCTGAGAGTTTCTGGATTAAGTTTAGAAGTGTGAGCAACAAGGGTGATGTCGTGGTGGGAGTCTGCTATAGACCACCGGACCAGGGGGATGAGGTGGATGAGGCTTTCTTCCGGCAACTCGCAAAAGTTACTAGATCGCACGCCCTGGTTCTCATGGGAGACTTCAATCACCCTGATATCTTCTGGGAGAGCAATACAGCGGTGCACGGACAATCCAGGAAATTTTTGGAAAGTGTAGGGGACAATTTCCTGGTGCAAGTGCTGGAGGAACCAACTAGGGGCAGAGCTCTTCTTGACCTGCTGCTCACAAACCAGGGAGAATTAGTAGGGGAAGCAAAACTGGATGGGAACCTGGGAGGCCGTGATCATGAGATGGTTGAGTTCAGGATCCTGACACAAGGAAGAAAGGAAAGCAGCAGAATACGGACCCTGGACTTCAGGAAAGCAGACTTTGACTCCCTCAGAGAACTGATGGGCCAGATCCCCTGGGAGAATAACATGAGGGGGAAAGGAGTCTAGGAGAGCTGGCTGTATTTTAAAGAATCCTTATTGAGGTTACAGGGACAAACCATCCCGATGTGTAGAAAAAATAGTAAATATGGCAGGTGACCAGCTTGGCTTAACAGTGAAATCCTTGCTGATCTTAAATACAAAAAAGAAGCTTACAAGAAGTGGAAGATTGGACAAATGACCAGGGATGAGTACAAAAATATTGCTCGGGCATGCAGGAGTGAAATCAGGAAGGCCAAATCACACCTGGAGTTGCAGCTAGCAAGAGATCTTAAGAGTAACAAGAAAGGTTTCTTCAGGTATGTTAGCAAGAAGAAGAAAGTCAAGAAAAGTGTGGGCCCCTTACTGAATGAGGGAGGCAACCTAGTGACAGAGGATGTGGAAAAAGCTAATGTACTCAATGCTTTTTTTGCCTCTGTCTTCATGAAAAAGGTCAGCTCCCAGACTGCTGCACTGGGCAGCACAGCATGGGGAGGAGGTGACCAGCCCTCTGTGGAGAAAGAAGTGCTTCGGGACTATTTAGAAAAGCTGGACATGCACAAGTCCATGGGGCCGGATGCGTTGCATCCGAGAGTGCTAAAGGAGTTGGCGGATGTAATTGCAGAGCCATTGGCCATTATCTTTGAAAACTCACGGCAATCGGGGGAAGTCCTGGACGACTGGAAAAAGGCTAATGTAGTGCCCATCTTTAAAAAAGGGAAGAAGGAGGATCCTGGGAACTACAGGCCAGTCAGCCTCACCTCAGTCCCTGGAAAAATCATGGAGCAGGTCCTCAAGGAATCAATTCTGAAGCACTTAAAGAAGAGGAAAGTGATCAGGAACAGTCAGCATGAATTCACCAAGGGTAAGTCATGCCTGACTAATCTAATTGACTTCTGTGACGAGATAACTGGCTCTGTGGATGAAGGGAAAGCAGTGGATGTGTTGTTCCTTGACTTTAGCAAAGCTTTTGATACTGTCTCCCACAGTATTCTTGCCAGCAAGTTAAAGAAGTATGGGCTGGATGAATGGACTATAAGGTGGATAGAAAGCTGGCTAGATTGTCGAGCTCAACGGGTAGTGATCAATGGCTCCATATCTAGTTGGCAGCCGGTATCAAGTGGAGTGCCCCAAGGGTCGGTCCTGGGGCCGGTTTTGTTCAATATCTTCATAAATGATCTGGAGGATGGTGTGGATTGCACCCTCAGCAAGTTTGCAGATGACACTAAACTGGGAGGAGAGGTAGATACGCTGGAGGGTAGGGATAGGATAAGAGGGACCTAGACAAATTGGAGGATTGGGCCAAAAGAAATCTGATTAGGTTCAACAAGGAGAAGTGCAGAGTCCTGCACTTAGGACGGATGAATCCAATGTACCGCTACAGACTAGGGAGCGAATGGCTAGGCAGCAGTTCTGCAGAAAAGGACCTGGGGTGACAGTGGACGAGAAGCTGGATATGAGTCAATGGTGTGCCATTGTTGCCAAGAAGGCCAATGGCATTTTGGGATGTATAAGTAGGGGCATTGACAGCAGATCGAGGGATGTGATCATTCCCCTCTATTCGACATTGGTGAGGCCTCATCTGGAGTACTGTGTCCAGTTTTGGGCCCCACACTACAAGAAGGATGTGGAAAAATTGGAAAGAGTCCAGCGGAGGGCAACAAAAATGATTAGGGGACTGGAACACATGACTTATGAGGAGAGGCTGAGGGAACTGGGGATGTTTAGTCTACGGAAGAGAAGAATGAGGGGGGATTTGATAGCTGCTTTCAACTACCTGAAAGGGGGTTCCAGAGAGGATGGCTCTAGACTGTTCTCAGTGGTAGCAGATGACAGAACAAGGAGTAATGGTCTCAAGTTGCAGTGGGGGAGATTTAGGTTGGATATTAGGAAAAACTTTTTCACTAGGAGGGTGGTGAAACACTGGAATGCATTACCTAGGGAGGTGGTGGAATCTCCTTCCTTAGAAGTTTTTAAGGTCAGGCTTGACAAAACCCTGGCTGGGATGATTTAATTGGGGATCGGTCCTGCTTTGAGTAGGGGGTTGGACCTCCTGAGGTCCCTTCCAACCCTGATATTCTATGATTCTATAAGCATAATCATCCGACAAAGTGGGTATTCACCCACGACAGCTTATGCTCCAATATGTCTGTTAGTCTATAAGGTGCCACAAGACTCTTTGCCGCTTTTGCAGTATCATCGTAAGCCGAATAAAGGAAGAGGCTGAGGCAACGCTAAGGGAACAGCAGGCTGGATTTTGACCCAGAAGATCATGTGTTGACCAGCTTTTTACATTAAGAATAATCATCAAAGAGAGCATTGAATGGAAAAAACCTCTCATCATAAACTTCATAAATATGAAGAAAGCATTTGACAGCCTCCATCATGATTCACTCTAGAACCTATTGAAATGCTATGGTATGTCAACAAAAATAATTAACATAATCAAGCCTTTTTTATATATCAAAAGTGCATGTTGCATGGTCAAAGTAAATGCAGACCTGAGAGAATGGTTTAATACAGACACTGATGTCAAATAAGGATGCAGTCTCTCACATGTCCTGTTTGGCATTGCCATTGCCGTTATTATGAGAAAAAGTGTGGATGGATACAATAGTGGTACCATGTGGCTTAAAAACAATACAATAGAAAATTTAGATTTCATTGATGACATAGCCTTGATAAGTGACAGCTCAACCGCTATGCAAGCAAAGTCTGAAAGACAGTCCAGCATCGCAACAAAGATAGGGTTCATAACTAGTTATTAAAAATAACCCAATCTGAGAACCCCAGGCACTCTCAACTCTAGCATTAACTTGGAAGGCAAAGGAATACAAAAGGTTAGTCACCTTAGCAGTAACACGTAAGCCAATTTGGGATGTCCAGAATTAATGTCAAAAATTTGCAAGACAGCATCTGCATTCATCAAAATTTAGTCATCAGAAATCTACAACTTAAAGACCAAACTATGAATCTTCAATACAAATGTTATTTCCACTTTAACATAGGGATGTGAAAAGTGGAAATCCACGAAAGGCATAGACAGACGCATAAATGCCTTGAAAGCAAATGCCTCAGGAAGATACTAGGTATTAAATGGAATGAATTTATAACAAATGCTGAGATTCATCAGAGAGTTCAACAACTTCTTATCTCCAAAGTTACCCAGAGAAGAAGACAGAAATGGCTGGAGACGTGTTAGGAATGAAGCCAGAGTGTCTGCCCTGGCAGTCATGCTATGGCAGCTGAAGGAACACGTAAATGGGGCAACTGAAAGAATCCTTCCATCCAACAGTACTTAGAGAGGGAAAACTAATGGGACTTAACACAGAGGACATGCAAAAAGTGGCCTGGGATAGACAGACAGTGGAGCTTTGTTTGTGTTTTAAGGGATATTTGATAGGACAGGAAAGATTCAAATTCAGAAGGGATGACCAAGCTAAACATCTGGAGCACCTGTCAGGGAAGGTGTGGAGATGCTGTATACAGTAATGTATATTCCAGCAGGACTAAGTCTGTGTTTTCCTTCAACTTCCTTTCCCCTCCCAACTGCCACCCTCCCAACCACAGTCTCTACCCTCTTATCCTTATAAAATTCCCTACAGCACCTAGTCCAAAACATTACAGCTGATTGTGGTGCTACTGCTGTGTTTGGGGCTAGTCCTGCAGAATGCTGTTTACACTCTACAGTAGGCCATTGTTCTCTCCATAGTTCTTTCCCCCCACATCTTGCCCGTCACCCACCTTAGGCGCGGTCCCTCCTTTTCCAGCCACAGAATAGGGGAAAGGAAAGAACACAGGCACTGCAGTGAGTGATAGAAGTAGTCAGGGAAAGGCAGGGGGCAAGGAGTGGTGCCCAGACAGACTGCCAGTTACATTACATCCAAGAAAAATCCATGGTTTGGATATAACTGACCAAAACATCTGGTCACTCTATAAATAGGATGAAGCAGAACCTTGTAATTACATTCAGTTCATGTGGTTTTCATACAATCAGGTCTTATAGGTTAAAGCATATTGAGGTTGATTTTTTTTTATGGCCTTTTTCCAAGGACTGGGATTCTTATCTCCCTTAAGAAATGAAAACAGACAAATTTGCTTTTCCAGGGAGGGAGAAAAAAACCACAGAAATGTGAAAGTCCTTTATATAAATAAGATCATACACTGAATTCCACCATTTCTATTTAACTTTACTTATGACTTTGGTAGGATAAAATAGAGTGTTTCTGGTTGCAACAAATGAGTCTTTATTAAAGCACAACAGTGAAATATCCTTGTAACAATTCTTCCTATCGATAAACATACATGCTAGTGCTCCACAGTCCAGACTTTGTTGCATTAAGTCTAGGCGTGCTAGTAACCCCATGTTTTGGCCAGATGTTTTGAATTAGAACAGGCATAGTAAGAATATGCATTGAGCTCCACCTAAAAACCTTTTGCTTGATCTGCTCAGCCTGTCAAGGCACAGAGAGAGTTACATCCCGTTCTCATTTTTATGGCATGAACGCCATGAACTGTAAATTAATACAGACCTTTTCTGTCCTAAATCATTGCACTTTAAATTTTCTCATGTGCAAAGGACATGATACAATTCCTATCAAGACAGCATAATCTGAAAAAAACAAGTGACCCCAAAACTTGGGTCCCTTGTTGTTGAAGAGAACTTGGATCAACATAGATGGGACAGAATGCTGCCTATCTAGAAATGCTGTGATGTTCTTGCATTACTACATTTGCACACTACCTGATAGCAGTAAAATCTAGCTTTTAAAATAACAATGAATAAATTGAATAAACAATATAAAAAGGAGAAATAATTCTAATAAAAATAGTAAAGTACTAAAAATGTTGTTCCCAGGAAATTTCCCATGACATGACTAGCCACATAACTGCATCGTTAATTATTTACACCATTTTTTACACCTATTTTTCAAATCTGGTGTATGAAACTGATCAGAATATTCCAATGCTTTTGCTTTTTCTACGCAAATAGCTCAATTAATTTTAGCAGACAAATGGTGGGCAATTTCCAGCCATTGGAAACAGACTCTCTAACAATAATAACAGTATTTTTAAAGTTTTGTTTTATTTTTTACAATGAAGATGAAAAGTAAAAACAAATAGAAACAACTGCAAGATTTTCTACCAGGTTAATTAACAGTATAGAAGGCCAAATCTGTTATAATGAGCTAGGCCAACATTTTCAGATGCAGCCAATAATTTTAGATGCCTTATTTTTAGGGTGCCCAAATTGAAACAACTTCATGGGTTGGCCTTGGATGCTTATGTATGCAAGCTTAGTCCTGAAGGAGCATTTGCTAGTATCACAAAGCACAATCTTCTTTCATACAATTTAGTTACATTATTTTAAATCAGGTATAAGGTAGTTTCACAGAGCTGTTCAGAGAAGCATGTATGGAACCTGCCTTGACTCTGAGCCTGACCAAAGCCCACTGAAGTCACTAGGACGCTTTTCATTCAGCCCTCCATGGCTCACGACAGTGCTGTTTCTCCTGTACTTTTCTTGAACATCAAAGTCTCACATACACTTAAAATTGCATGTTATTCAAGAAATGACAGGCTGAAGTTGCAGCTCTTCTTCTAGAATGCTGCACAAAAGGTCATTTTTACTGAAGACTAAAAGCTATACTTACATGTAATTAACATTATTGTTAACAAGAAAAACGAGAAAGTCAAGAAATGTAAAGCTAGAGAATGACGCTGGGCCCAATTCTGTGCCCAGTGTCATAAGCAGAACTCCCATTCACTTTGCTGGGTGCAGAATCCTGCTCCTCAGTGTTGTACGTACTTATGTGTTGGTTCTCCCACAACCCAATTTAATTCAATTTCCTTTTATATTTTTATTAAATCTTTCACATAGTGTTATATCATTTATCACTAGGGACTGATTGTAGGGGAGTTTGGCATGTCTGAGCCTCTTTTCCGTCACCCCGCAGACCCAATAACAACCCACCAAATCTAATTCTTGAGGCTTCAATTGCTGCTTACGATGAGAATACAATGAGCAAACTATTTCAGTGCCATTTAGATTTAGGCTGAAAGCAGCACCTGTCAGTTCTTGGAGTGATGGGAACAGGAGCCAGAGGAACAGCCGTGTTAGTCTGTATTCGCAAAAAGAAAAGGAGTACTTGTGGCACCTTAGAGACTAACCAATTTATTTGAGCATGAGCTTTCGTGAGCCACAGCTCACTTCATCAGATGTGTACCGTGGAAACTGCAGCAGACTTTATATACACACAGAGAATATGAAACAATACCTCCTCCCACCCCACTGTCCTGCTGGTAATAGCTTATCTAAAGTGATCAACAGGTGGGCCATTTCCAGCACAAATCCAGGTTTATGGCCCACCTGTTGATCACTTTAGATAAGCTATTACCAGCAGGACAGTGGGGTGGGAGGAGGTATTGTTTCATATTCTCTGTGTGTATATAAAGTCTGCTGCAGTTTCCACGGTACACATCTGATGAAGTGAGCTGTGGCTCACGAAAGCTCATGCTCAAATAAATTGGTTAGTCTCTAAGGTGCCACAAGTACTCCTTTTCTTCTTGGGAACAGGAGCGTAGAGCTACTGTTCCAAGAGTGCCATGGTGCAATAAGATGTCCAGGAATGGACTTCACCAGGAGCAATAAGACAGTGGCTGTAGCTGAACCCAGGTCCTAGACTTAGAGTACAGGGGCCAAAAAGAGACCTCTATTTATAATTAAAGTTGGGCCTGACACAACCCCCAGAACAAAATACCCCTCAGATTGGTAGGTGTGCAGTCTCTGAACCCAGAGCTGGATCTGAATTTTGCCAGTAGCCCCTATCTTGATAATGAGCCTAACCCAAGCCTCCAGTATATACGCTTCCAACCCAGAATGTTCACAGTCCAGATCTGACTTTTGTTGCATGGGCCCATCCTTACTTGTAAGAGCTCAGTTATTAGCCCGGGGCCGGGCAAAGGAGGCTTTGACTAAAGTTCAAAAATCTGTTTTCAAATGGGAGCCCCGAAGATGCGGCGGAGGACAGAACACATGCAAAAAGGGCAGAAACCAAGGAATTAAGTTATGACTGGTGGGAAGAGAATAGGGAAAAAGAGGAGATTTTGAAACTCAGCATTTAAACCGTGTGGGGGAGAGAGGGAGCACAGTGACACGGAATGGGCGGGGAGCTGGAAGGGACCACACAGCCCAACAAGAGCATCTGAGGGTGTTAAAATAACAGTACATTTGGTATGTCTTTTCCTGTTGGAATGAAATGGGTGGGGTATTTCACTTTTTCTGTCATGGAACTAAGCAGAGAAAAGAATCAGAACTGGGGAAATTACTTCTAACAAAAGAATTTACTTCGCTACCGACATGTGGCGAGAAAAGAGCTCACGTAGCACTCCAAACTGTGCCCAGTTATCCTCAGACTGGAGTACATGTGCATTCAAGCCACAGGGCCATATCCTGCCCTCAGCCCACCTGTAAAATGGCCATTGCAGCTCAAGGGCAAGATAAGAACTATAGACCTGACCTAAACCCATCAAAGTCAAGAGGAGTTTTTCCACTAATATCAATGGGCTTTGGATGAGGCTTCATATGGATCTCATTCTCTCAACTCCAATTTGAAATCAAGGGAAACTTAGGTGCTCAGTAGCTCTGGAAATGAGATTTGAACCACTGTAGTCTCCCAAACTCCTGTGTCTTTTCTTGAGTCAAACTTCTCTTGCCCTTGCACGATTTTTTTTAAAATCACTCTTCATCACAGCACTGATCCTACTCTGCCTTGCACCACATTAATACTGGTGCATCTCAGTTGCCTTCTGTGGATTTCCCCCCCATTTATAGCAGTGTGACTAAGAGCAGAATCTGGCTTTGAAAAATTGGTGACAATTTATAGCAATTATGTCGTGCTGCAGGGAAGGAGAAACACTCCCTAGCAGAAGCTGGTCGGGAATGTGAAAATTATTTAACAAAAATATGGTTCCAACCTCTTTTGCAATCAAATAAACTGTACCACAGCACATCCCCCCCACAGGAGATATTAAAAAAGCACCTGAGGAAAAAACCCTGAAGGCATGGATAAATGCAGTAGTTCCTTAAAATGTGCATTACAATTCCAAGAAAATAGGGATGGGGTGCTGTGCTTCTCCAGCAATTGGACAGTACAAACATGGTGATGAGCTCTGATCTCAAGAAGGGCTTTCTCAGACATGATTTCCTTCAGTGAGTTCATGCTGCTTTTATGAGGCCTGATCCAAAGCCCATTAAAGACTATGGAAAGTCTCTCACTGATTGCAGTGGGCTTTGGATCAGTCTCATGTTTCTCTGCTGAATTATAGGTCTCCTCCAAAACCCTAGAAATCCCTTGCATTTTTCTTGCAGAAATCCCTGTTCAAAAAATGTCCAAAAAGAACACCCCAGCATGAATGAATTTCCATTTAATTTTAGCATTGACATTTGCCCAGCTCATCGATTAACTGGCGGCACAGATTTCTTTAACTATTTACGTATATAAATTGTACCCAGACTGAGATGTTCTCTACCAAGTCCCAGCCTATGACAGTTTTTTGTTTGTTTTTTTTACTGGTGAATTATAAGCCTCTGAAATCAAGGGTGAGAACATGCCACTCTGATAAAAACAACTCATCAATTAATTTAATAGTTTTGAGGATCGAGAGAGATTAGGGCCCAGTCCTGAAAACTCTTCTTGCTTGTGCAAAATCATTGGCGATCCCTCAAGGTCAAGGATGATCCCTTTCACAGGTTTTATTTTTCATGTGTCCTTTGGTGATTGAGGAGTCCAATCCTTGAGCCACAGGCTCATTGGCAGACATTGCAGGTGGCGTTGGAAGACAGGGTTAGGCCGTGATTGCTGCGTTACTGTTGTCTTTCTTTTCTGGCATTTTTCTGCGACCCGGGCAAGGCGATTTTCCTCAAAAGTAGACGTTCTTTCTCTGACAAGTCTTCGCCAGTTATCCCTATCCTGGGCTGCTGTCTCCCAGTGTGTGGTTTCGATGCCACATCTCATGATGTTTACCTTGGGGGTGTCTTTAAAGCATTTCTTTTGGCCTCCCACTTCCTTTCTCCTTTGGTGAGCTGGGCATACGGCAGTTGTTTTGGTAAGTGTACATCAGGCATGCGCACATAGTGCTCACTCCAGCTCTGCTGGTGCTGGATTATCAGAGCCTCAACACTGAAGATGTGGATCTCTCTGAGGACACTGACATTAGTGTGATGATCCTCCCACTTTATGTTGAGGATCTTCCGAAGAACATGCTGGTGCTGGCGTTCCAGGTTTTTCAGGTGTTTTCTATAGGTCACCCAAGTCTCACAGCTGTACAGGAGAATTGGGATTACTGCTGCTTTATAAACGAAAAGTTAGTATGTGTTGTGATTGTTGAACACCCGGCAAGACAGTCTGCCAAAGGCAAGGCTGGCATAGTGAATTCTGTGCTGAATCTCGACGTCTGTGTCTGCCCTCTGTGAGAGACAGCTGCCAAGATAAGCAAAATATTCTACATTTTCCAGGTCTTCTTTGTCCATGTAGATCTTCCTTGCCAGGTCTGATGATTGAATGGGGACTGGCTGGTGGAGAACTTTTGTTCTGCTGAAGTTCAGAGTTAGCCGTAGGCTTTTGTAAGCTTCAGAGAAGCAATTAAGGGTTGTTTGTAGATCCTCCTTTGAGTGTGCAACTAGAGCACAATCATCTGCGTACTGGAGTTCGGTTATTGTTGCCGATATTACTTTAGTTCTGGCACGGAGACGAGAAAGGTTGTTGAAGAGGTGGCTGTCAGTCCAATATTGGATGCCAAGGCCCTGTGGTAGACTGTCTTGAGTTAATGTTTTCAGAGCTGCTAAGAAAATGGAGAAAAGGGTGGGTGCCAGTACACAGCCTTGTTTTACGTCAGTTGGGATGACAAAGGGCTCAGTGGCAGAGCCACTGCCCAGGATGGAGGCAGTCATCTGGTTGTGGAGGAGTCTTACAATGGTGATAAATTTGCTTTGGCAGCAGTCCTTTGTCAATTGATCAGTGGGGCTATTTGCATAAGGATTTACTCTCATGAGTAAAGGTTTGTATCATCTGGACTGTACTATTTCCCAGCCAACTCCCATTTTCCATTTTTTATCTGTTGTTAGTTGATCATATTGTCTATAAGGGCCAGATCCTGCAAAATGTTACTCACCTGAGTAATCTTTGCTCACCCAAGTAGCTCCATGGAAATCAACAGGCTTTTTTGACAGAGTACAGTCTACTCAGATGATTAAGGAGTTTGCAGGATCTGGCCTTTATTCTGTATGGAAAAAGTCTTTTTGAATCAGACAACTCTGGTCTTTGGGGGGAAATTATTTTTAAAACAGTATATTTGTAAAACGTGCTCTGGTTTCCGTTAGCTTTTCTAACCTAAAAGCCCACATAATAATATGGTTTATGTAGGCGTTAAAACATCTTTCTGTGAAATCAATGTTCAAAAGGCATTTGCTTTTCCCTTTCATTTTTCAGCTGATAGATAATTGTAGAATACCAAGCAAGTCAAATGCAGTACATCTAATGTCGTTCTATATAATTATAAACAGTATCATATCAAAGGGCTTTGGTACTGCATGCTTCCTTAGTTCCTTTGTCAATCTGGTCTTCTTAAACCATTCATGACATATGTTAGATAGCAAGCTCAATCTTTTCTTTTAATTCTCTAGTTTCAAAACCCAACAAATCAAAACAATATCTGAAGAGTGAGAGGGAGGCTTAGTAGTGACTGAAATGTGAAATAGAGAAGCTAATAGCACTCTACCTTTGTAAAGAAAATGATGTACAATTTTTTAGGTTACTTAACAGATCATAACAAAATAATTCAAATTAGATTTTTTGAAGTTTGCTTTTCACATACATGCATGCCATGAAGCAAAAGAAGATGTTAGAAAACACTGTCTGGATGAGATATTAAAAGAATTTCCCTTATGTTTATTCTAGCAAGTAACATCCAGTGGGTTAATACTGTGTTTTATTGTAACCACTAAAAATATAAAACATTTATAGTTAGGATTTTTGTGAATATTGTAACCTCCAGTCCTTTTACATTCTACCCTAGAGTACTTAGTGTTCCTCTGTGCCTAAATGGCTGGAATTGGAAGGATTAGATTTTTATCGGTAAATGTCTATTTCACTGTACATACACAACCAATGAAAAATATTTCCGTCAATAATAATCAAAATTTACAGATAGGCAAAATCAGAAAAATGCTCCTTGAGAATTTAGAGTTTGATTTAAGGATATTTACCTTGTATATTCTGATACAGTATGTTGTTAATTTGTGTTTAAACAGTTCTACAGTTTTAACTTTTGAATCTCAACATCTACAATCATTAAACAATTATTGTCTAATCCCTCCATTGTCTAACCTCACCATAATTTCCCACAACTTTGAAAATTTAAAATCAATAAAAATTTGAAAACAATGCTTAAAAGTAAACATCAAAATTGTTTTTAAAAATCTCCCAAGCCTATATGACTATCTATCTACATCATGTCATCTGAGCCTTGATGTTCAGCACTGCTGAGTGGACTGACATGGGATAGATACTGTAAACAGTAGTATTTAAGAAATAGTATGTAATCTTGTAATTGCACACTGTCCCATGATGCATATGTACACGGGGTGGGGAGGGGGGGTGGAGACACAAGACAGGTACCAAGATAGATAGGAGGAAAGATGGGGTGAAGTCCTAAGGAAGCTGAAAGCCTGTTTATTTGTCTTTGTGAGTTGGCTGTCAAGGTGGGGAGCCAGAAAAACGGTGAACTGATGCAAGATCTTTATGTGGGGATCCTGGGCTGTGTAAGTCAGGTGAGACTTTCAGAAGCAGTGATAAGTAGCAGCAGCCAGCACAGGGTATAATCATGTCCTCTCTGCTTCATATATGCTTCTCAGACATGAAACTCTGATGTTAGGACATCAGCAGGGACAGACGGCACTGCTCATCGGATACCCCTTCTTCCTTCCCTCCATTGCTTTGAGCTCCCAGCCAGTGGCTGCCCAAAAATGCAATTCCTTGGGGGACATTTCACAGCTTTTAGGGATACTTCTTCAGTAAGGAAGCCTCTGTGGGTTTGCTGAGGACAATGCCACGCAGTGTGGCCATCTCCTGCCACCGCCATGTAACCTACATTGTTCTGGTGAAACTTCTGGGGGAGCAGCAGAAGCGGGAGCATGGCACAGAGCTACTGCCCCTCCTTTCACCACCCTTACATTGGTTTCTATTGGGTTTTGCTCCCTCTCCTCACATTAGCAAAGGGAAAACCATGTTTCATTGAGGGGAGAATATATCTCTTAAATTATATTTTCAATGCAGAAGTGAGAGTCTGTGAAATTTATGCTTTACCCATAAACCAAAATTCAAGGCAGCAGGAAATGGCTGTTAGCAAAGCTAAGGCTTCAGTTCAAAGGGAGAAATATTTTCTTACAGGCATGACTCTTGCTTTGGTTTGGGTATGTCAAAGGAGATTCACAGAAACTCCTCTTCGAAGAACGCAAACTAGCATGTGGTTAGAATTACCATAGGAATGGGTTTGTATTCAAAAATCAAATGTGGCTGTGGTGGAAACAAATGGGTTGTCTTTCTTGATCACCATGTGGCCAACAGTCACAATTTGCTGCCCTCCTGCAACAGCAACACTATGAACGCACCAAAGAAAAATGCCAGATCTCATATTTTTATCCTTTTCTGCTGATTACAAAAATAGATTGTACAGAGGTAAAGAACAAAAACTGGATGTGACCTTTTAAAGCCTCCAACATGCTGCTTGTCCCTTCTGAGGATCAGACCCAAAATTAATGGGCCTGATTCTCTTTTTGATAACATTGGTTTTATGTAGGGCTGTCGATTAATCGCAGTTAACTCATGCGATTAACTCAAAATTTTTTAAAATATTTTTGGCAGTTTTTCTACATTTTTAAATATATTGATTTCAATTACAACACAGACTACGAAGTGTACAGTGCTCACTTTATATTATTTTTATTACAAATACTGGCACCATAAAAATGATAAACAAAAGAAATAGTATTTTTCAATTCACATCATACAAGTACTGTAGTGCAATCTCTTTATCGTGAAAGTGCAACTTACACATTTTTTGTTACATAACTGCACTCAAAAACAAAACAGTGTAAAACTTTAGCACCTATAAGTCCACTCAGTCCTATTTCTTATTGAGCCATGCTAAGAGAAACAACTTTGTTTATATTTATGGGAGATAATGCTGCCCGCTTCTTATTTACAGTGTCACCTGAAAGTGAGAACAGATGGTTGCATGGCACTTTTGTAGCCAGCATTGCATGGTATTCACATGCCAGATATGCTAAACATTCATATGTCCTTCGTGCTTCGGCCACCATTCCAGAGGAAATGTTTCCATGCTGATGATTCTCATTAAAATATAATGTGTTAATTAAATTAGTGACTGAACTCCTTCAGAGAGAATTGTATATCTCCTGCTCTGTTTTACCCACATTCTGCCATATATTTCATGTTATAGCAGTCTCGGATGATGATCCAGCATGAGTAGTGTTCGTTTTAAGAACACTTTCACTGCAGATTTGACAAAACGCAAAGAAGGTACCAATGTGAGATTTCTAAAGATAGCTACAGCACTCGACCCAAGGTTTAAGAATCTGAAGTGCCTTCCAAAATCTGAGAGGGGTGAGGTGTGAAGCATGCTTTCAAAAGTCTTAAAAGAGCAACACCTCTGATGTGGAAACTACAGAACCTGAACTACCAAAAAAGAAAACCTACCTTCTGCCGGTGGCATCTGACTCAGATGATGAAAATGAACATGTGTCCATCCGCACTGCTTTGAATCGTTATCAAGCAGAACCCGTCATCAGCATGGATGCATGTCTTCTGAATGGTGGTTGAAGCATCAAGGGACATATGCATCTTTAGCGCATCTGGCATGTAAATATTTTGTGACGCCGGCTACAATAGTGCCCTGCAAATGCCTGTTCTCACTTTCAGGTGACATTGTAAACAAGAAGCAAGCAGCATGATCTCCTGCACCTGTAAACAAACCTGTTTGTCTGAGCGATTGGCTAAACAAGAAGTAGGACTGAGTGGACTTGTAGGCTCTAAAGTTTTACATTGTTTTGTTTTTGAATGCAGTTATTTTTTCTACATAATCTCTATGTTTGTACGTTCAACTTTCATGACAAAGAGATTGCACTACAGTACTTGTACTAGGTGAATTGAAAAATACTATTTGTTTTGTTTTTTACAATGCAAATATTTGTAATAAAAAATATAAATTGAGCACTGTACATTTTGTATTCTCTGTTGTAACTGAAATCAATGTATTTGAAAATGTATAAAACATTCAAAAATATTTAAATAAATGGTATTCTATTGTTTAACAGTGTGATTAATTGTTTGATTAATCATGATTAATTTTTTTAATCGCTTGACAACCCTAGTTTTATGCGAATGTAGCAAATGCTATTGATTTCAGTGGCGTTACTCCTGATCCACATAGATGAGCCCATTCTGAGTGAAAAATGCATTCTTTGAAGTTTTTTAAGAGTCACATCCATAAAAGCAATAATATTACAATGTAGCTTTGCAGTGAGAGCCCTAGAGAGGAATTCAAAAGACCTGGATTCTGTTCCAGACCCGGTCATTGGCTTGCTAGTGACCTCAGGCAAATCACTTCATCTCTCATGCCTCAGTTGCCTCATCTTAAAATGGGTCTCATACTCCCACTGCTGTAAAATGCTTTGAGTTGTACAGAAGAAAAGCGCTATATAAAAGCTAGGTATTATTAATTATTATATTACAATTAAAGTTCATATTCTGTTCTTTACCTGCCCAGTTTATATACAGTAAGTGTTATACAGGTCTTGACAAAGTGGCTAAATCACAACCATCCTAATGTTTTCTGCACTACATAGGGACAATGCCATGAAACACATAACCAACAGTGGGGACCAAAATGTGCTCATCTCTACACCAGTGAGTAAATTCCATTGGAATAACTGAGCTTTATATTAGTGTAGGTGAGAAAGCAAGATTTGGCCTTGAATCTTAACCCATAAAACAGGGATGTTCACAGACAGTAAAACCAGACGCTTCACATTGTATGAGCCTGGTTTGTGACGGTGAACTGTATTACACATTCCAAAGTATGTGTTTTTAATTATGGTTAATACATCATTAAAACTTAATAGGCCCAAATGTACATCTGCATGTACATCAATGAGGAAGTGGCCCCTATCGGAAGCGCCATTTTCTGAACATGAACTAATTACACTTGTTTATATACATGGTTAGTTTTTAGCTTATGTTTTATTAACCTTTTTGCATTTATATATTACAAAGCTCATTCACATTATTTAAAAAAAACCAGCAAATTTCCATCTAAGATGGTGCAAATTTGTAAAGTCCTATCAAGCTAAATTAGTCAGCCTTTCTGCTAAAGCCTGTCATCCCTGGTCAAAAGGTGGTAAAATTTATTTAAAAATACAACAATAATTAACAAGGTTTGCTAGGGTTCTGTTACGTAGTGTCTCTTAGCATAAGAGAGCATTACATGTGGGAATGCCTACAGTAATGAGTAGTCTGTGTAATTCTTCAAACACACAACAGTGTAAATATAAATACTGGCAGTTGTACATAGAACAGAGAAGCAGGGCTTTCAGAGTTAAGGACACATGTAGGGATGGATGAACCAGTCAGCAAAAATAAGAACTCCCTCTCCTCCCCTCAGCTATTTGGCCATTTCTCGAACTGACAGTTAACCAAACCACGTAGAAGATTCTGAATTCTCCATTAACTGCCTCCATTACTTTTCATTTCCATACATCCTGTGCTCTCCTAAGTTCAGGTCGAAGTGAAAACAGTGCCACAAGAATATCTCCTCCTGTGGTATTTCCAGCCTAACGTGAAGCAGGAACTATCAGGAACCAGGCAAGAAACCTTGGACTCACAAGATCCTCAGACAAATCTTGCACATAGACTTAGATAAGTAGCACAGTTGAACCTCAACTCCAAGGGCCAGCTCCTCTGCTGGTGTAAACTGACATAGTGCAAGTGCAAAAACCATCTCCTGCTAATGGTTTCAACTCATCTCAAGCTCTAACTGTTGCTTCTCTCTAGAAGGGAAGAAAAATAGTAAGCACATGCAGACTAGATAGAGGATTCTTGAAGCATGACAAAAAATAGCATATATCCATGGTTATAAATAGAGGTGCATTAGCAAAGTGAAATAAAGAACATGAACAAGCTGACGAGGAGCTGACAGTATTAGCATATAATCACTCACATTTAAAGGCAGCATGCTCACATGAATTTGCAATGTGTACACATGTGGAAAGTGCTCTTAGCTGCTCTAATGCTTCCTCTGCCCAAATATTTCCACAGTGAAGAGTTTGTTCCCAGAAGGAAACAGGCCCTCACAATGTGTCAAAAGATCACTTTGGCAAGGGCATGGGAATTTGCTATCAGTAGTCCCCCTGAGAATCTCCTATTACTTTTGGGGTCTGGGTAGAGTCAGATTAAAATGGGGCTTTAGGAGATGCAGCCCAGGGCCTTAGGCTAAGGGGGGTCCTGCAACAGGCCCACTGATGGGGGGGGCAAAGGGGACAATTCCCCAGGGACCCGGGTGATTTAAAAGGGCTCGGGGGCCACAGCTGCCACCGGCAGCAAAGTGGGGCTAGGGCGGCTTCCTGCCCACCCTCGCTCCGCGGCCGTCCCAGAAGCAGCCGGCATGTCCCTGCGGCCCCTGGGATGCGGGGTGTCTCTGTGCACTGCCCCCGCCCCAAGTGCCAACTCCACAGATCCCAATGGCTGGGAACTGCAGCCAATGGGAGCAGCGGGGGTGGTGCCTGTGGGCAGCGGTGCACCGTGGAGACCTCCTGCCTCCCCCCTCCTAAGAGCCGCTGCCAGAGGGGTGTGCTGGTTGCTTTCAGGAGCTGCCTGTGGTAAGGGCTGACCCCCTGCCCCCCTCCTACACCCCTTTCCCCTCCCCCAGTCTAGAGCCTGCACCCCCTCCAACACCCAAACTCCCTCCCAGAGCCCATATCCCCACAGACAGGGGCCCCACAAAATTTAATAGCCCTGGACCCAGAGGAGAGTTAATCTGGCCCTGGGTCTAGGAGATAAAATGCAGTACAAGAGGAAAAGGACTTTGAGCTAAATCTTGAGAGCTGTAAATGTTAAGCCTCTCTCGGGATCAAAATCTTTGCTACTGGGACATTAAAGCAGCAACAGTGAGGGTGGTCAAGGGTTGGGATATTGCAGAGGGCAGAAAAGAAGTTGAAGACTGTGTTACCAGGACTTACTGGGAACTGAAGAAAAGGGGTTTGAGAGTGGGAAGGAAATGGAAGGAAAGTGCAGCAAGGAGATGATCCAAAGGCTGCTGGGGCTTTGAGTGAAATGCAGTGGGAGCAGAGTGAGGTGACAGTAAACTGGCTTGATCTGGAGTCAGGTGAGTTCTCGGTTTCACTGGATATTTGGTCAAAATTACTTGTTTCATGGAGTCATGCTGGGAATCAGGCTACATAAGCCTGATCATCAAAGATCACAACAACAGGTTTTGATGGGGTAAGGTGAAGTTTCTTGGGCAGAATACTGTATTGGGGGCTAGGAGAGGTGAGATCAAGTTAGAGCCTCTGGCTGAAATCCTGGCTCCAATGAAATCAATAGGAGTTTTGCCATTGACTTCAGTGGGGTCAGGATATCATCCTCTATGTTTGGAGAATATTAGTGCTTGAAAGACAAGAGAAAATAGATGTGGAGTGAAGGGACAGTTGTGTTTTTATTAAAAGTCCTTCAGGATCTATTTTTCTTTCGGTTCCAGATAGATCACCATGTTTTCAACATTTTATGTTATTCTGTACAAATTCTCTGCACCCAAAGGGCCTGATTTCAATACCCTAATTGACACTGATTACCATGTGTCTCCTTGCAGAGCAAGGTACTCAACATGAAGACAAACAGAATCTGGCTGTTAATGAAAATGAGCCAGATTCTGCTCATGATTACAACACCTTTTAGCTATCATTATTCTTTCTAGAAGCACCCACAATGTGCTCAAGATTTCACAGTGTAAAAGGGCTTCCATTAGTGAAACCAAGAATCCAAAATCAAACTCTTGTTTACTGAAGTAGCAAAATTTCATCCATAAACAAGAATAGTAAATGAAGAGTGAAGAGCAAATAGCATCCTAAAGAGGCCCTTCACATCATTTTATGAGGATTTCTGTTCAGAAACATAACACATACAAGGAAAAAAGAGAAACCTCAAATAAATAAACTTGAATTCCCACAGGAAGAAGAAATACTAGAGACAATCTCTGCTTTCAACAATGGAAAGGAGCCAACCTCATCTGGATTCCAAATAAAATTCTGTAAGAAGTTAAGTGAAGGGGAGGACACATAATGCAGTCTTTCAGTGTGGCAATTTACTTATATCACTAGGATGTGCCATTTATCAGTTACCTTAAAGGCTGAGAAAGATGAGGAAAGGCAGCTTGCAGATACATATATTGATCAAGGAAGACTGTAAAATCCTTGGGCCAAACCCTGTGATCTTTAAGTCCATCAAATCTCTCTGTGATAAAACAGCACATGCTGGCGCTCTTCTGCGGAGACATCCTCTTGTTAGGTTCCTCAACCCCACCCAGAGCTGCAGAACTATGTTCACAGAGTTGCTCTGAGGTTACATCAGATCCATCAAATTAGGTCAGATTAGGTCCAATCTAGGAGTGGCTGGCAGATTGAAATTGGGGGCAGAGATAGAGGGATCCTGAAGGGATAGCTTCGGAACAGCCAAGCCTAGAGTTGAGGTTTACATTCTGTCAATTGTTGCCAGTAAGGCCAAACCCAAGGAAGAGGTTTCAAAGTGGTAGCCATGTTAGTCGGTATCAGCAAAAACAATGAGGAGTCCTTGTGGCACCTTAGAAACTAACACATTTATTTGGCCATAAGCTTTCATGGGCTAAAACCCACTTCATCAGAAAGTTTGTGCCCAAATAAATTTGTTAGTCTCTAAGGTGCCACAAGGACTCCTTGCTGTTTTTGCCAAGGAAGAGGGTGAGTCTGGAATTTGTAGTGAACGTATATTTAAACATGGCAGGAGATCTACCTGTCTACACACCCACTGAAGTCAACGAGAGCTTTGACTGCTTAAGAATAAGGGTATTGGCATGTTGTGGTACTATACACTATACTGTTCAAAATTATACTTCTCAAACTAATATGCCTGAACCAAGTGGGCTTCATTTAAAATAATGCATTTGAACAAAATTAGATTCCTAATAGACATCATTCAAAGTAACAAAAACCAGCCATTAGGCCTAATTGTCTTGTCAGTTACATTTTGTAACTTTGGAGTTACTGAAACCAATTGGATTCTATTTGTATAGGCGGTATCTGTACATTTATCTGCATTTGTTCAAGTGACTTGTACTTTGACTGTCTGAGAGTTATACTGTATGTTCATTTGTATGGCCATCAGACATTACTAAAAAGTTATCTTCTTCTGATGAAAATAAAATCCACACCTATGGGAGAACACAAGTGGGAAACTAAGACACGATATGTGGTGCTAGAAAGAATAGTTTTGTGGTTAAGGTGCTATAGATTGGAGCTCAGGAGAGCTTGGGAAAGTCACTTAATCAGTTTGTGCCTCAGTTCCCCATCTGTGAAATGGGGATAATATTTCTCTACTTCAGAAGGGGGTTGTGAGGCTAAATACTGGGGAAATGCTTAGATACTAGGGTGATGATGATTATATATCAACATGGATGGTAAGAGAAGAAACTTGCCTCATTCTCTTCCCCATTTACTGTTCCCATCTTTCCATTTCCTTTCCCTTTTTAGCATCTTGTTCTCTTCTTCCTTCAGAAGCAATATTCTACTTTGCCATCCTGAAACTCAACAAGGAGACCATGGGCACTCGCTTCCTTTGAATCCTTAAAGTGTGCTGATCAGTGAAACCAATGAAGACTTTTGGGTTTTCACTATAATTGTGACCTGTTTTTCAGCACCGAGATCAGTGTGTATTTACACACAGAGAAACACATAAGCAAAATAGATATGCACAAGCAAATCCCTGATTTGCACACACATGACCAGAGAAACACATATCTACCCATGTAAATGCACGTCAAGAATTTAAGCATCTGTCTGGGTACTGAAAATCACATCCTTAATGTCCAAGGGATTTATGTTAACAACTGCTTAGCTACACTGCCTTCTCTAACAGTACTGCAGTTAATAAATAATTAAATTCCATCAAGTGTATTACTATACATCTCACTTTAATATCATTTTCAATTGTTTCAGTACAATCCTCACCCTTTCAGCAGGTCTCGTTCACAATCCCGTATCACTGATTAGCTTCATCAGCTACAAATGGCAAGCAGTCTGATGCTGCTGTCTTGAATGCACATGCTTTCTCTCACACATTATCTCATTAGAATAACAATGAATGCCATATCCTAGTCCCTGCCAAATATGCTTTAAGCTTTGTGAAATACTAACTTTATGGCAAAAATAGGATCTTTGCAGGATCGGAACTCACAGATGTGTTTAAAATTCATGAGACAACTGCAACAGGCTTAGTAAAGATGAGCTTGAGCCTCAAAATTCAGAACTGGTTCCCATATTTGGGGAGCTTGAAAGCAGGATTTTGGCTCACCCTATACTAGAGGCTAGGAACTAGCAGTGAAATTCAGATGTGATTTCCAGATTCTAAAAGCTCAACATTTGGAAGCTTTGGGGTCTTTGATCTAGAGTCCAATATATCTCTAGTATTTAGTACCGTTAATTTCAAATATTAAAAATAAACAGCCAAATTCTGCCCAAGGCGGTACACAAGTGTATCTGGGGATAAAACTCTGTCCAAAGTGAGTAGATAAAAGCCCAGATCTTCAGCTGCTCTATATTGCTGTAGATCCATTGAATTTAAAGGAACTGCACCAAATGGAACCAGGTGAGAATGTGGCCGAATATGAATAGAATACAAACCCCAAAATCAAACAATCCTTATCATTTTTAGGGGGAAAGGAGGAAAATAGTGAGGAAGAAGAGACCTCTGTTTTTAAACAAACATTCTTCATTTCGAGACACAAGTAAAGGTAAAGTCCATTATTGAAGACATAGACCTATTAATTGGGGCAGCTGAACCTGAGGGCAGCAATACTTGTTAATAATACTTCACCCAGGGTCACATTTTTGTAAAGTAGAGGTTGAGGCCCATGTCTTCAAATACACATCATCCTTCACAGTCACCAGATTTGTGGGCTCAAATACATGTGTATGCTTCCATGGGCCAATATACGCATTTTCTTGTAGTCTTTAGCTTTTACTGTTATGCCAAAAGATGAGCTGAATATTTCAAGGAGAGATACATAGTGATCATGCACCTCCTTTTACTGTTTTTTCACAAGGAACTCATTTCACCTGTGCTACCAGAGAGTCTTCAGGAATGTTAAACTTAATGGCACTCCATTTGATCTACCTGTGATGAGCCTCCACTAATATGTGAGTGTTTGTAAATTATGGAGCATGATCAACATGGGTCTGCTCCTGCTCCCATCCAAAGAAGCTTAGAATTCTGTCAAACAGCAATCTGAAGAAGGATGGATTTATGGATAAGGCACTAAGAAGATTTGAATTCAAATCCCAGCTCTGCTAAGGGCTTCCTGCATGGCCTTGGCCAAGTCACTTTAATCTCTCGGTACTCCTCTGTATGGTCCCCATCTGTAAGGATCAGGGCCAGCTCTAGGCACCAGCGAAGCAAGCAGGTGCTTGGGGCAGCACATTTGCAGGGGCGGCATTTGGGCCTTTTTTTTTTTTTTGGCTTGGGCACCAGCCCTGCGGGCGTTCACTTAGGCAGACGCTGTCCCAGCCCCCAAGCTGACGCCGAAGTCCAGGTAGAAGAGCCGCAGCGGGTGGCCAATGCTGGCTCCAGGACTGGGGTCCAGCAGCAGCAGCACGGGGGGCGCCCTGGGGCCAGCCAGGGCCAAGCCATCCAGCGGGCTCTGACACGTAGAGCGCGGGACACTCAGGCTGGGGGCCGCCCCGTGGAGCACACGCAGCTGCCCGCAAGCCGGGGCTAGGCGAAGTGGCCCGAGCCGCCCAGGGGCTGTGGCAGGGAGGCCAGGAGCAGCAGCAGCGGCAGGTCCATAGAGGGGACTGGTGCCCGGGGCGCTGCCGTGTGGGGCCCGCGTCCTGCTCTCCGGGGCTCCACTCCCCACCGGCTGCTCCCTCTGGGGCTGCCCTGCCCCGGCTCCTCAGCCCCCTGCCGGGGCGGCCCCCCCCGGCTCTGGCCTCCCGATTCCCAGCCGGTCCTGGAGGTGGGAGCCCCAGCTGGAGGGACCCTGGGCTGAGGGGCACCCCGGGAGCCCAGCTGCTTACCCCAACCCTGCCAGTGCCGGACCGGCTGGAGGCGAGGGGGGAGCGGGCAGAGTCTGGGGGGGACCCAGAGCTGGGGCGGCAGGGGGTGCGGGTGTGGGGGGAGAGCCCAGGGCTTGGGCAGCAGGGGGGTAGCGGGGAGCCAAGGGCTGGGGTGGGGGGCAGCCAAAAATTTTTTTGCTTGGGGTGGCGAAAAACCTAGAGCCGGCCCTGGTAAGGATGGGATGATATTCCTTTTTTACCACCGTCTGTCTGATTTATCTATTTAGATTTTAAGCTTCCCAAGACAGGAACATTCTCTTACTTTATGTGTATAGTTCCTAGCACAACAGTGCCCCACGCTCAATGGGGGCCTCTAGACACTTTTTTATAATACAGATAATAATAAACTCCTAGGACTAAATTGTAAACCCCTTTCTTCCACTGGGGAGCAGTTACTCGCACAGGCAATCCCAGTGCCTTCAATGAATCTAGTTTATTCATGTGAGTAACTAGTCCACAACGACAGGCTTCAGAGTAACAGCCGTGTTAGTCTGTATTCGCAAAAAGGAGTACTTGTGGCACCTTAGAGACTAACCAATTTATTTGAGCATGAGCTTTCGTGAGCTACAGCTCACTTCATCGGACGCATACTGTGGAAAGTGTAGAAGATCTTTTATACACACAAAGCATGAAAAAATATGTCAGCCACACTATCAGAGGCGCGTTCACCTGCACATCCACCAATGTGATATATGCCATCATGTGCCAGCAATGCCCCTCTGCCACGTACATTGGCCAAACTGGACAGTCGCTACATAAAAGAATAAATGGACAAATCAGATGTCAAGAATTATAACATTCATAAACCAGTCGGAGAACACTTCAATCTCTCTGGTCACGCGATTACAGACATGAAAGTTGCAATTCTTCAACAAAAAAACTTCAGATCCAGACTCCAGCAAGAAACTGTTGAATTGGAATTCATTTGCAAATTGGATACAATTAACTTAGGCTTGAACAGAGACATTATGCAAGGTAACCTATTTCCCCTTGTTTTTTCCTACCCCCCCCCCCACAGACGTTCTTGTTAAACCCTGGATTTGTGCTGGAAATGGCCCACCTTGATTATTATACACATTGTAAGGAGAGTGGTCACTTTCGATAAGCTATTATCAGCAGGAGAGTGGGTTTGTGTGGGAGTGGGGGGGGGGGTGAGAAAACCTGGATTTGTGCTGGAAATGGCCCACCTTGATTACTATACACATTGTAAGGAGAGGTTTCAGAGGAACAGCCGTGTTAGTCTGTATTCGCAAAAAGAAAAGGAGTACTTGTGGCATCTTAGAGACTAACCAATTTATTTGAGCATGAGCTTTCGTGAGCTACAGCTCACTTCATCAGATGCATACCGTGGAAACTGCAGCAGACTTTATATACACACAGAGAATATGAAACAATACCTCCTCCCACCCCACTGTCCTGCTGGTAATAGCTTATCTAAAGTGATCAACAGGTGGGCCATTTCCAGCACAAATCCAGGTTTTCTCACCCTCCACCCCCCCACACAAATTCACTCTCCTGCTGGTGATGAAGTGAGCTGTAGCTCACGAAAGCTCATGCTCAAATAAATTGGTTAGTCTCTAAGGTGCCACAAGTACTCCTTTTCTTATTGTAAGGAGAGTGATCACTTTAGATAAGCTATTGCCAGCAGGAGAGTGGGGTGGGGGGAGGTATATTTTTTCATGCTTTGTGTGTATAAAAGATCTTCTACACTTTCCACAGTATGCATCCGATGAAGTGAGCTGTAGCTCACGAAAGCTTATGCTCAAATAAATTGGTTAGTCTCTAAGGTGCCACAAGTACTCCTTTTCTTTTAGTCCACAATCTAGTTCATAGGGAATTAGAGAGAAGGCTGCAGAAATGTGTGCTAGCTGAAGGCATCTGGAGGGCCAGGTTCTGATCCCTTAACTCACGCTGAGTAGCATCTTACTCCACAAGCAACACCATTGACTTCAGTGGAATTAGTCAGCCTGAAGGGCTCTAAGTTAAATTGAAGGGTGAGAGGAGCAATCTATTCTTTCTTGCACCAATAGTGTCTTTGTACAATTAACCATTTTAACTGTTACTGGTAAATGATTGTTTCCAGTTAGGCATGAACTCTTTTCTATATTCCTTTGTCACAATGAGCTTATGTATTTTTCCCCCATCATCTGTTTTAATTCTTATAAAACTTAAGAAGAGAGCTGTGACGTCCTGCCTTAAAATCTCCCACTCATGCTGGTCTCCTAACTAGGAGTTACAAGAAAAGGATGATAGAAAGTTTGCTTCCTTTTGATTAGAAGGCGCAACAGTGCAACAATATTTCCTGCCAGCATATGTACTATGAGATACTGGACTAGGTCTAGTCCACGAACAAAAGATTTGCAGCTGCAATCAGTGGTACAAATATTGCTAAACGAATAATGGCAGCCAGAGGATAATCACAGTCCTTTTTTAAGAGACTGAGAGCATTTATTGACTTATTTACTTCCCTCAAAGCTATGTTATGAATGATAGTATGTGGTTAGGGTAATGGTTGAAAAATCCAATATCTACTAATATAAGGAGTTAAGAATGGAAGGATTTCCTTGTTTACAAGTTTGCAAGTGTTTACACTTGTTTACAAGTGATAAAAGGTGTAACCCAGATTCTATTTGTTTATTGCTTTTGTTGTCTTTTTTTTCCCACCTTCCAATGTTTGTTTGCTTGTCTCACAAAGGGAGCAAAAAACTTGAGTATTTACTTAACTCATAACCATTACGGGTTGATGTGCTGCTGTGAATCATATTTTTGGCATTTTAGCTCATGATTAATCATTTTGATTTATGAAATGGGGAATTCCATTAAACAAATAAAAATGCATGCTCATTGCTCTCCCGATAGTGCATTCAAAGACTGTATTTTGCATCAAAACATTTTTTAACAAGGAAAGATTCTCCTAACACTCTCCCCTTGAAACACCTTTACTTTTAGGGAATGGGAAGTCAGACCCCCCTTTTCTGAATGTTTTATATCATTAAAGGCTTAGCTAAGAGGGGAGGTAGTTTACAGAGGAAGTGAAGGCAGCTATAAAAATAAAAGAACAGTGTACAACAACTGGAAGGGAAGGGGGAATGTAATATTAAGGAATACAAATCAAATGCTAGGAATTGTAGAAAACAGATAGTAGAAGCAAAAGTACACAAGAAGATATCTATAGCCAATAGAGTTAAGGATAATAAGAAAGAGATTCTTACGTATTTTAGGAACAAAAGTCCTAACAGTGGTATTGGTCTATTGCTAGATGGAAATCGTAGAACTGCCAATAACAATGCAGAAAAGGCAGAAATATTCAATAAATATTTGTTTTGTATTTGAAATGAAAAGCAGATGTGTTGTCATATCATATGATGATCATTGATTAAACACTTTCCTTTCCAATAGTGACTCAGGAGGATGTTAAACAGCAGCTAGTAGTGTTAGAAATTTTAAAATCAGCAGGCCCAGATAATTTGCATGTAAGAGTTTTAAAAGAGCTGACTGAAGAGCTTATTGAGTCATGCTAATTTTTCGATAAATCTTGGAACACTGGGAATGTTCCAGAAGACTGAAAGTAACCTAATGTTGCACCAATATTTAAAAAGGGTGCACAATGACGACCTGGGTAATTATGGGCCTGTCAGACTGACAAAATAACAGAATGGCTCATATGTGACTCTATTAGTAAAAAATTAAAGAATTAAAGGGATAATATCATTAATGCCAATCAACATGGGCTTATGGCAAATAGAGCCTGTCAAACTAACCTGATAGCTTTTTTTCTGAGATTCCAAGTTTGGTTAATAAAGTTAATAGCATTGATATAAAATACTTAGACTTTTGTAAGACATTTGACTTGGTACCACATGACATTTTGATTAAAAAACGAGAATGATACAAAATTAACATGACATACATTAAATGTATTAAAAACTGGTTTACTGACAGGTTTTAAATGTAACTTCAAACTGGGGATCATCAAGCAGGTGTGTTTCTCGGGGGTCCTGCAGGGATAGGCTCTTGGCCCTACATTATTTACAATTTTTATCTATGACCTGGAAAAAACACAAGGACAGGTCACTGAGCCAGAACAATCTGGATCACTTGGTAAGCTGAGTGCAAGCAAATAATGTGCATTTCACTTTTGGCCAAATGTAAAGTTATGCATTGAGAAACAATGAAAGTAGGAAGGATGAGAGACTCTAACCTGGGAAGCAGTGACTCTGAAAAAGAGTTGGGGGTCATGGTGAATAATCAGCTGAACATGTGCTCCCAGTGCGATGCTGTGGCAAAAAGGGCAATCTTGGGGTGTATAAGCGGGAGTATATCAAGTAGGAGCAGGGGGGTTATATTACATCTGTATTTAGCACTGGTGTGACTATTACTGGAATACTATGTCCAGTTTTGGTGTCAACAATTCAGGAAAGATGTTGATAAATTGGAGAGGGTTCAGAGAAGAGCCATGGAAAACATGCATTATAAAGATAGACTCAAACTGCTCTATCTATTTAACTTAACAAAGAGAAGGTTAAGGGGTGACTTGATCACAGTCTATAATACATGGGGACCAAAAATATGACAATGGGTTCTTCATTCTAGCAGAGAAAGGTGTAACATGACCCAATGGGTGGAAGCTGAAGCTAGACAAATTCAGACTGGAAATAAGACGTAAATTTTTAACAGCGAGGAAATTAACCATTGGAACAATTTACCAAGGGTCATGGTGGATTCTCCATCACTGGCAATTTTTAAATCAAGATTAGATCTTTTTTTAAAAAAATATGTTCTAGTCCAAACAGGAATTAATTCAGGGAGGTCTTATGGCCAGTGTTATACAGGAGGTCAGACTAGATAATCCCAGTGACCCCTTCTGGTTTTATAATCTATGACTAATAATGAGTCTCTATAAATAGATGGAGCCTGAGGGGCAGACCGTCAGCTGGTCTAAATTGTCATAGACCCATTGACTTCGATTCCCTTTACAAACAATGGGCCTATGACACTTTATACCAGCTGAGAATCTGGTGTGGAATCGGTGGACCAGTAAACAAAAGATTTATTTACTGTCCAGCAGGGGCCCAATCCAAAGTATATGGAAGACAATAGGATTCTTCTATTAACTTCAATGGACTTTGGATCAGACCACTGAGAAGTGGGTAGAGTAATTGAAAGACCTGTTATGTTCACTTTTTGCCACCTGATCACTTTATTTGTTTTACCCTTCTCCAACTCCTGTGAAGTTCCTCAGTGGTTGAGCAATCCACCTGCACAGTAATTATGTCTTGGTAGCCAGACTTCAAGATTCTGTCAAGATTCAAGATTCAAGATTTTACTTTGTACACAGAGATAACCTTTCACTCTGCTGCACCTCAAAGGCAGTGTGTCATTTGTTTTCTAGTAGGACAAATGGGTGCTCTTTCATAAATATATTTTTAGAATTGCAAAGCCTTCTGTGTTCCAGCTTATACATCTGAACTTCACTAAACCATCAAAAGATCAAGAGATAAGATCTTACTTTCTCAAGAAATGATACCACCTTCCTATCGCCCTTACAGAAAACATGCTGGTTCGTTGATGTATGCTGCGGAGAAAGAAACAAGATGAAACAATTAAAATTAGATTAAAGATGAGATCTCACTTTGTAATATGCTATGCAGCCTTTGTTTCTGATATGCAATCAACAAATTATTAAATGTTTTTATTTGATAATATCAAACTGGTAAATGGTTTAAAATATTGAGTTCTGCAACCAACAGATAAGACATTATTCAAAAGCAAAAAATTCTAAAGGTTTCAGGCCAGATTCTATTTAAAAACAGATTAGAATTTTTTAACAATCATGTGCTTCAGTATTTTGACTTTTAACGTTTTTATTTAGAAACATTTGATATTGGAGATGAACCTGATGACGTAATTTGTTATATCAGTGTAACACATTATCTAGTAGTTACAGAGCATGTTTTTGAAAGCTTTTAACAGCTTGTGATAAATGTAATTATTGTGTTGGCAGTTTTAAGGAGCTACTGTTTCTGAATGTACAGCTCATCACATCAGCTTTTTCTTAACACGACGGAGAAAAAGATTTTACATTGAGACAAACCTGCTAGAGATGGCAAACGTCGCTTTTCCTTTCGACGATCAGTGTTGCAACATCTTTTCAGCCACTAGGTCTGTTTTGAAAGGATTAGTACAGTACCATAAACCCAACAGGTTTAAATAATTATGTCTTGGAAAATATAACTCATTAGCCATGGAACAACAGGCCAATTTTTATTGGTAATTAATTCCACAACTCTTATGGGGCAAATAATGACTTACAGTCAAAATAGTTTCTCATCAGGGCTGGAAAAACAGCTTCACAATGAACTGTAGACCTATGTTTTCTAAATGAAAAGCTACTGCATATTTATTGTCTAAATTCAAGTTCACATCTCAAATAGAGGTGTTAGCCACCAAGCAATTTCACATATTAAACAGCAGACAACAAGGTAAGGATGCTGGAAGCATTCCAGTTGGTCTAAAAAGGACACTGTTGTCTTTAAAATAGTATTGTTAAAAATCATTTCCCCTTTAGTTACACTACTAATAAAACTTAGAAACCTCCAAGTGAGAGTAGTTTTCAAATGTGATCTGCAATTTTCCGGTTTTGCTATTTGTTTCCATATGCTAATCCCTAGGAAGAGGGAGAAGGCTTATTAGCACAGCATTTACTTGCTACTTCTATGCACTATTCATGCAATGGAAATGGCCCTCAATCCCACTGTATCTGAGCACTTCAGTCTCTATTGTATTTGCCCTCACAACATCATCCCCTTTTTACAGATGGGGAACTGAAGCACAGTGAGAATTAGTAACTTGCCCAACGTCACATAGACAGTCTGTGGCAGAGCAGGGAACTGAAACTATATCTCCCAAGTTCATGCTTTAACCACTGGACTATCCTTACGCTCTATGATGGTGCCATCACAACGCTTATGGCAGGCTATGAAAGCAACATGCTCGTCCCCACACCTCCATTCACTCTATAGGAGGAGAGTGTGAGGAGGGTGGATACTCCACTGTGAGTGTGACTAAAGGAATTCAACATTATTTCATTGCATCACTCAGTTCATTACATCACTATTCAGTAGCCTTTGGGGGGAGGGTACAGATCCCTGCAACAGCCATTTTGAAGGGATAGAGGGACCTCCTATCATCACAGTGGCCTTTTCTTGGAGGATTAGGGCCATTCCTCCACATTAGTTTGGGGAAGGGTTCAGGAGAGATGGAGTTAGGGGCTCAACACCATCCCCATCTACCACAAAGGAGGTTTGAGGGGTTCCAGCTGTTCACTATGAATTTCTTCTCCCTCACCCCATTGGCACAGAGTGGTTCCTGGCCCTGCTAATCCTTCCCATTCACATCTTCAGAGAGGCAACTTGCTTCATACTTGAAATTCCCTTTATTCAGCAGGACTTCCCAAAAAGCAGCTCCTCTTGTCTTCCTGGGTCAGCCCTGCAGGTGGCATGAGCCCAGGGTTGGAAGGTCTGTTTGACATACAGTGCTCTCTGGCTCCTGCACGCAGAGGTCTTCAAAACAGCACCAAGCTGAGATGGTCATCTGCCAAAGATGCATGTTTTAGTGCTAAATCAAATAGCAATCATCCAGACAGACTACTTCTGGAACAGGGAATCTTAATGTCAACTATTTTAAAACAACAACATTTTAACTGACAGAGTCCCAGACTATTGCTTATTAAACTCACCTCTGCCCCAATCCAAAGATACGTCCAAACTGCAAGGTTCACATCCAAATCCAGATCTGAACCTCTCTAAATTTCAAAGAGATGTGGATCTGGAGATTAAGTTTTGGTCCATCTCACCTACTGTAACCAGATATCCTCAGTCTTGAAAGAAATGCTTAATTAATGTTAGTGAAGTTAACATCTCATAGTCTGCTATTTTCAGACATTCTCCCATGTAGAATCTTGGTTACACATTTTAAAATTCAGGCACATCTTTGGGCAGCTCACAGCCATGGATGAAGCAGTCACAATGGCACAATTGCTTCAGTATGGTCCCAATTACCATATCATCTGAGCACCTCATATTCTTTAATGTATTTATCTTCACAACCACCCTGGGAGGTAGGTATCCCTATTTTACAGATGGGGAACTGAGACACACAGAGGTTACATGGGTTGCCCAAGTTCACACAGGAAGTCTAGCAGAGCAAAGAATTAAACCTAGGGCTCCAAAGTCCCAAGCTAGTGCCCTAACTGCTGGACCCCCACCCTTCCTGTCTCTTCCCTATGCACAAGAACAAAATGGAGGTTCTCAGTGCTGTAATCTCTCTATCTTCATTGAATATGTCTGTCGGAAATAAAAGGCACCTCTTTTAGCAAAAATACATGACAATTATGGAGTAAAGGACATTAACCAAATACTACACTCCACCAACAGCTGAAACTGATTGGCAGTAACACTTCAGACAAGAGCTTCTGACTTTTTTATATGTAGAATTGCACCTGTTTAACTAAAGGAGTGATTTTAAACCAGATAGTTAAACTGCTGCAAAAGGCTGTGGGGACACTCTTATTTCCATTTAAAACAGGCTTCCTCCAGTTTAGTTTAAATGGATTAGGAACAACTTTAGGCCAAGCCACCCTTAAAATCGAAAAAAGTGTCTGTATAGCCTATCGCACCAGTTTAAATAAACTAATGCAAGTTTGTGTGTTGATGAGGCTTCAGTCTGTGGAACTCTTTTAAAGAACTAAATGATTTTTTTATTGTTTTTAGGGGGTAACATAAAAGAAATGCCACAAAGTGTCTCTTAAGGGCCACCAAACTACAATAAATTCTGCCCGTATCTTTATTTAATACAAAAGCTGCTAGAGGCTGCTGGAGCTCTGCAAATAAGTATTAAATCTGTACCTGCGTGTGTGGCTGGCTCTTCCACTAGGCAGTTCAAATAGCAAGTTCATACAAGGTCGGCATCTATAAAGAATGCAAAAATATTCAGTAGATATAACAGAGTACAAAGCTGAATCAACATACTTCTCAAGGGCAAATGCAAGCAAAAGTTAAGCAGATACAAACTGTCGCTTGTCTAATCTCTTCCTTCTGATAATGAGTTGTAGCCCTTTGGGGATTCTTTCAGGGAAGGGGGTTGACATGCATTTTTCTTTTAGAATACAACTCTTATATAGTATATTTCATCTGTAGATCTCAAAGCAATTTACAAAGAAGTTAAGTGTAATTATCCCACTTTTACAAATGGGGAAAGACAGCCAAGTGAAGTCAACCAGAAATAGAACCTGTGAGCCTCACTCCTGTGTCCTCTCTCCACTAGTCCACACCACCTCCTTAATTACTTTTGAAAAATATTGTTGGCATAACCGATGCTAATAATTACACAGACCACAGGTAGTGTCCAATATGTATATAAAGTTTATACCATACATTATTGGGAAGGTTATAGCCTCTGTCCAGCATTTACAGCACCATTAGTTCAAAATTAATGCTCCTGTCAACAGTGTTGATCATGCTCACTTTGCTTTAACATGCTATGTAACCACCAACACTCTACAGTGTATGATTATGATGTCCTGTATTTAAACCTAGGGAAAACTGTAATAATCAATACAGATTTATCTCTGTATTTTGTTCCACAGCTGCCTCCAAATCATAAAGAGCACTTAATTGGAAAGTGTGTTTATTTAGATTTATAGAAATACTAAAAAGAAAAGACCCCTATGCATATGCTCTGTGTTTAACCGACATAACTTAAAAATACATTCTAAGTCTTTGAGCCTGCAAACACATGCTTACCTTTACTACTGGAAGTAGTTCCATTGATTTCAACGGGGCTACTCGCAGTAGTAGATGTAAGCATCTTTGTAAGTGTCTGCAGGATCAGGACCTCAATGCATGACAATTTAATATAACTTACACCCAGCAAACCAGACAACTTTAAAACTCATATCCCCTGGCCCTTCTAGCAATTTCCCTTCTGTCACCTATTTTCAGCTGCTGGGAAACTTTCCAACGTGCACTGATTCAGGTTCTTTTGGATCGAAGGGAGGAGTAAATTCCAAAGCTGTGCAGCCTTCAGACTATCTATGATTATGACATTTAGGCAAAGCTACCCAAAATGTCCAGCAGTTCTAAACAATTAGCCTGTTAAAAACAACTGCGAAGAGGGATTCATATTTGTAGTGCCCATGTGAAATTGAGCTATATTCAAATTATGAATTGTTTCCCAGAAAGTAAATGTACTTCCTGATTTTTAGTCACACATATACACTTGGGTGAAGTTAATTATATTATACTAACAAAATTTTGTTTTGTACATTGTTTCTTTGAGGGGGCGGAAGGGGAATGTTATTGACACTTCTTTTTAAAAATAAAATAAAATAAAGCCTGCCTATTTTCTTCTGTCACTCACCTTCAGATTCAATTGTAATTTTAAAAGGTTCTATGGCACTTTTCTCAAAGAGACACAACACATATTTTGGTATCCAATAAAACTTCTGGGTCAGATCCTCACTTGGTGTAAATGACCATAACTCCACTGCAGCGGTGGACAGCAGTGGAGCGCCATCGATTTACAATGGCTGGGGATCTGGCCCTTGAGATCTGAGAGTTAACACCAGCGCTTTTATTTCTCTTTTAATTCAAGCCAAGTGCTCAGCCCTGCATGTACTCAGCACAGGAAATTCTGAAACCAATGAGACTTGCACATATGAAGATCTTAAAGTTTATGGGGCACTTCTCCTCTCATTTACATTAGTGCATCTCCACTGAAGTTACACTGCAGGTTTGGCCCTTTAGCTTAATTTTGACAGATAATTTTACCTAATTCACTACACTCTTCTAATATCATCTAAACCCCATGGTCTTGATTTTGCTTTAACCAGAGATTATTATACTTGAATAGATGTTGGCGTATTACAAGGCAAAGGATATAAAAATATCTTGATATGGAATATTATAACTGCATAGTTGTTATTTTGTATTACACTAGTACCCAGCCCTGTGTGACTAGGTGCTTTACAAAGACATAGTGAAAGACAGGCCTTAGTTCAATTACTTTAAAACCTTTCAGTCCATGCTGGTTGGATTGATCCCAGCATTTCTGGGTCTCACTGACTGCGTGGGCACAAGGGCCCAGCCACACAGAGCAGATTGCAGACTGGGCGGGTCTCACTGAAGACAGGATGCAACAGGTAGGTAGCACTGACATGCCCAAACATTCCAAAATGATATTTGCTTCACATCATGAGATTTCAAATCAATAAAGTGGGGGTTCTTTTTATTTGCCCTCTGCTTTGGGGGTCATATTTGCTAGCTTTTTTCACAACCATGAGGACTAGGAACATCTTTTTATTTAATAAATGAAAGCTGAGATTCTCATGAACTCACATGTCACAAGCAGCTGCAGCTTCAAGCTAAACACCAAATATCCCAAGACTCATAACAAAATCATGAGCTGGCAACACTGAGTAGGTGTAAGAAATGATCAAAGGGAATTAGGGAGGGAGGACCGGTGTTAATGAAAAAGTGCACATCGTTGCTAGTTTGGTTATGTTTTCAAAACAATCATTTAAATCTACAATATTACCTTCTTTTTTCTTTCAACTGTTTAACAATTAATTTTCAGGCTAAAATCTTCCATTCCCTCTGTGAACATTTGCGTTTAATTAACAGAGGACATGGGAAGTGAATCTAGCACAAAAAGTTACAATACATTCCTATTCTCCTGCAGCCTAATAGCTAGAGCTAGTTGGAAAACGGTAAACATTGTGATGCCGGCCTCAGGACTTAATTTGTCCACTTTGACAACGAAACCAGCACCTTGCTCCAGGCCGCTCCCTATTCATGAAATGCTTTTCCAGAGGTCATCTGGCAAGCAACTACAGTCTCCTCATTCAAATCTCAACTTCTGTTATGCCCATTGGAAGTCAGCCAATTTAGACTGTAATCTTTTGGGGGCAGGTACTGTGTCTTTGTTCTGTGTTTGTACAGCAACTGGCACAATGGGGTCCTGGTCCAGGACTAGGCTCTATGGCAACTCAAATCATAATAGTACTGAGGTCATATACAGAACTTTTCATCAATAGATCTCAAAGCAGGTGAATGGTATCATTATCCCTGTTTTGCAGATAGGGTAACAGACACAGGAAGCTGAAGTGACTTGTTCAAGGTCACCTACCAAAACCAGAAATAGAAACCAGATCTCCTGAGACCCAGTCCAGTGCTCTAGCCAACAGGCAACACTGCTTCCAGGCATTTTTTTTTCTTTTACATAGATAGATATTTTTTAAAATGCATTCAACCAAATGCAGCACAGCTGTCTTCACTGCATAAGCATGTCATATTATTACTGTAACCCTGTCCTTTCTTCCCCATTTCCACCTATTGTTTTGTTGCCCCCTTTATCGTGTCTGAAATTTTAGCCCAGATACTGCAAAGACTTTTGCATGTATTTAACTTTATGCACTATGAGTAGTCTCATTGACCTCAAAGTTGGCATAAAATTAGGCACATGCAAAAATCTTTGCAGGATCTGGGCTAAAATTTCCAAAGCAGGACCCATATCTTCTTTTCTATATTGCCAGGTCTCTAGCACAATTGTGAGTGCTGCAAAATAAATATAATAAAAATAATAGCATAATGCATCATAGATCTTTAAAGAGATGAGAACTTCTTATTCCAAATTTCTAATTAATTGGTTCAGGAACAGAATTTAGAACTTTTGAAGTTCAAGATCCATTTGGCTCTGCAGTTCTGGATTGCTGCAAATAGTTTTTTTAAAGTATTTATCACACTCATAATCATGTTGGGGTACAAAGTTTCCAGTTCCCACCACCAAAAAAAAAAAAAGAAAGAACTGGCTGGTGCCACACCATAAGGAGAGACAGGACTTGATATGCACCAGAATGTTTCCAATGCAAATAGAGAAAGAGTGAAGGAAAACATGAAAAAAAATATTTTTGCTGAACAAGCATTATATCTCTTCCCAATAACAAGTGCCCAACATAAACTAGTGGTAGACTAAATCCACTGGGCAAAATTCAGTTCCTTCCACTGGTGTAAATCTGTAATTACTCCATTGACATCTACTCAGTTGATTTATTCAATAAGCATTATTGGAATTACTCTGGATTGACACGATGGACACAGAATCAAGTCTAGACAGCTGTGGTGAAGGCAGCTGCAGAGCAGGTTGTAAAGAGCAAGTGTTATCCCTCACTATGCAGCTTGTTGGAAACAATTCTTGGCTGGGTATCTGATGCTACTAGACTTACTCCTGCAGATGTCTCCAATTCACCCCAAAACAGTTCTCTTAAGAATCACTTCTCTTGTTTCTGTCTTTGCCTCTAATGATCATGACTATGGCTTTTAGCGAATTATTTCCTATTCTTCCTAGATTCACTGTGTTCCTGTCATCCACCATATTCCCCAAAATGGGTTCTGAGTTTTCAGACTCCTCACAGATGACTCCTTTCCCCCAATTCCTGCCCATTCTCATTTTCTTTCCAGGGATGTTTTCTAAACTCTCATGAATCCCCTACCCTATTTGACACGTTTTTACCAGGGAGCCCAGGATCTGGTTTTAGAGGGATGAGCTCATACGGTACATTATCACTCACACAGAACTAGATTATGTAAACTTTATCCACACTGAGTATGTCCTTCCTATACGTTGTTTGTCGTCCCTTCAGTTACAGCGTAGCTACTGGCAAAGGAAGGGACTGATCAACATGCATAAAGGCAGAATCTGGCCCATAGTGACTGCATCCAGACATTACATTAGAACCTGGGCAAAAATAACAAGAACCTTGCCTGTTTGAGTAGCAAATTATTTGTAGAGTTTGCCTACAGGCTTTGGGGTGAGGGTTGGGGAATAATTTTGGCCCTGTAGTTCAGAGGAGATGACAAGAAACTGGTTTTAAAGGTGGCCCCTCTCCTCTGCTGCCTTCATGCTGTTTTCCCCCTGCCCCTTTTCTTTTATTCCCACTTTGTCTCCTGTAGTTCGCCCTGTTCACACACCCTTGGAACTGGGCTCCCTCTCTTCCCCCTGCCCTCTCCTCAAGTTTCCATTTGCCTCTGGTTCCCATGTCTCTCCCACACTACTTGTTCCCCTTCAGCTCTGTGTGAAGCCAAGCAGGCTCCTCCTCCCTACTGCTGGGGAGCTAGAATCTTCAGACTTCTGGAAGAAAAAAGTTTTTAACTCTGCTGCTCCCCCGCTGGCCAGCTGCCTGCAGACCTGTCTCTCTGTGTGCAGCTGAGCAGAATATCAGCTATTGACTGGCTCTGAGAAAGGGAGAAGGGGGGAGACAGAATGGTGTAAAACATGGTGTTGCACACTGTTGCCTGAGTCCCCTCCTTCAGATGTTCCTACAGAGCAAAAGGGGGAGAAGTGCTGCCACTTCCCATAATCTGACAGTTGCAGAGTAAAGATTCCTTCCACCCCACCCCCTGTTTTTGCCCATTGGTGAGGGTTTCCACATAGCCTCACCTAATGGCATTTAAAGAGCAAAGTGAACTACTCTAAACATAGAAAAATAATATACCTTTAATGACTCAATGACCCATCATGTACTTTGTTAATGTATTAGCTAAGGCGCCAATTATAGAATCTCATTTAAGATGCATTTTCAGCAATCTCCAATTTATTAATATACACACTTCAAATGGTCATAACCTCCAGACATTTTCTTTAGAATTTGTTTTCTCCCTCTCGGGGGATGAATAATATATCTTAGACCTCCTTTCTCTTGCAACTCTGTTTCTCTAGAGACTATTTTACCCCAGCCAGCTGGGTCACTGGCATCTGATACATGTTGTCTATAAGACTAAGTCTTAAAGAACAACATGAATAAAACAGCAATTACAGATTAAAATGCAATAAAAGAGAAATATGATTTAATGAACTCTCAAAAGCTTGCCACAAATTTACTCCTTCCAAAGGATTTCTGCTGGCTATTTTTTCCCCTTCCGTCTTTTATTTTCAAACAGATGGTTCAAGGATGTGGTGTCTCAGAATACAATTGTTTTCAGGACCATTCCTGCACGCCTTCCTTAAGCTAAACTGTCATTGAAGTCAATTCATTTAGTTGACAAATACAATTAGCTTGCAGTCAATAGGAGTTTTGCTTCCTACATCAATAGATCCTTATTTTGGGACACAATTTTTATTTATCTGGGAACAGATGACAAGCTTCTACCAGGAACTCTTCTTAACATCAGTCAATTCCATTTTCCAACTTGCTTGTGAAGTCTAAGATCAGGAGAGAAGAAGAAAAAATCCTCCCCCAAAGTTAGTTCTTCTTTTGATCCTGTTTCCAAGAAGACACAGACTTTCTCCTAAAGTAGGGCTTTTCATTTAAAGTCCTTTTTAGAGGAGTTGTTGTGTCCATGCCTGACTAACTCTGTAGTATTTCTCCAGATAAACAGAGGCATTGTTAATCACATCGGTTCTGATTATCAAACTCTTTCGTTCCTCATTCAAAAGTCAAATTACTCTAGGACAAAAGGAGCTATTACCAAAGGAGAGGATATAGCCTCAAGAAAGTACCATGATGCTAAAATAGAAAAACATCCTATTGCGCCCAGTTTTCGGGCCCAAGGCTAGATTCTGGAGTAAGGGGGAAGGTGAGGACAACAAAGATGATTTATAATCATTCTCATCCAGCTCTAACAAAATATAGACTCCCCTGTGGCCATCTTTAGAGGCAGGCCTGTGGCAAAGCAAGATGGGAAATGTAGTCCACTAATGTGACCATCATAGTCAACCTGCATTTTGCAAGGTAGGGTAGCTGGGAAATGTAGTCCACCATGAGGGCTAGCTTTCTTAGCTTATATATGCGGCTAGGCATGGTGGGGAAAAGGGGTGGAGACTTTACTATAAAAACAGCTCCCTTTCTACAGACTGGTGAGAGTCTGAAGGTGGGTGGGCAGGGAGATTAAGCTATAGGGAGCACTCTCTTAGAGAGTAACAAGGTTTTCAAGTTAGAGAAGCTGAGATTCTTTAAAATGCACTACTGCAGGTTTCCTCCCCCCATATCTCTGCTTTCTCTATGCTTCTTTTTTTGTAATATGCATATATCACTTAGTATAGAAGGAATATAGCTGTTACAGAAATCCTGCCTTTCATGTTGAGTGAAATAAATATCTTCTAGTTTGAGCCAACATTTCTAGCTTGCTGTTTTGGGGGAATTGTGGGACAGGAGATGACTTGCTATCACATGCTTTTAATCAGTAACTGTTTACATGTCTTGCTTTCTGCATGCTCTTCAAATTTTCAAAGTTAGTAGGACCTTGTTAATTTCATTAGTTGATGATTTAATTTCATCTTCCAGCCAGATCATTGCATTTTGCAAGTTGTCCCATCTTGTCAGTATTTGTTTCACTGTGATATTTGCCTCAACCAAGAAGGGCTCAGCTAGAGCCTTTATGTAAAACAGAGAAGGTGGCAAATGAATGCTTGTCAAATCAAATGGTGGAGGTTTTGTTTGGGTATTTGGCATTTTGTCACTCTAATCTTCTAGAATTCTTTGAGCATGTCAGCAAAGTAATGGATAAAGGAGAACTAGCTGATATTTGTTTGAACTTTTAAAAAGTCTTTGACAAAGTCACTTAGAAGATGCTATTAAGATAAACAAGTAGTCAAGGGTGAGAAGTGAAGTATTGTGGATTAGAAGCTGGCTAAGAGATAGAAACTAGAGTACACATAAATAGTTAACTTTCAACTTGTTAAAAGTTTGACAATGTGTTGCCTCAAGAGTCCACGGTAGGATGGGGGATCACAATATAGTACATCAAAGATCTGAAATAGGAAGTGGGAGGCAAAATTTGCAGATGGCACAAAATTAAGTAGATTAGGTAAGATTCGGTAAGAGAAGACAGAGCCCTCATAAAATGAGGTGAAGGGGCAGATAAAATTCATTCTTGATGTACTTAGGTAATCCACACTGGTAAAAATAATTTGATCTACTCACACATTACTAGGTTTTTAAATTAACTGTAACCACTCCAGTAAAATACCTGGGGATCATTGTAAACAATTCAACGGAAACTACTTAGTGAACCTCAGTAGTCAAAAAAGCAAACAAAATGGTAGGATGTATAAAGAATGAGCTAAAGAAAATGATACTGAAAATATAACACTAAATTATGACTCAATGAACACAGTATACTAGGTCAGGGTGTACCATGTCCAGTCTATCCAGGTGAGAAATGACATTGCAGAGATGAGTGATGATGCTTAGACATCGATAGGAGGAGAGATTGAAAAGACTGGGATGGTTTAGTTTGCACATGAAATGAAGAAGAGGACATGAGGGGATTTCAAAATGAGTGTCCCAGAAAAGATAAATTGGGCATGCTGGTAGTGCTGATTGGCTGAGTGAAGTGTGGATCCCCTCTGCTGGTATTTGCAGAATAGGTCCCTTTTAGTGTTTCAGGTGGGCAGGTCTCTCCTAGGTAATGTAGAATATTGGGTGGGAAGTCTAGATGTATGGGAGAGGCCTACCCTGGCTGCTGGTGGTAGAGGGATGAGAGTAGGTTTCCCCTTGATGGTGGCAGTGTTCCGAGGGGGAGCAGAGCTCCAGGCTTCTTCCCAGTACTAGGTCTTCATACTCTGGGCTGGGACTGGGCAGGGAGCAGCCAGTGAGGAGAAAAGCTACAGCGATGGTAGCTTGTCTACTTCTCTTGTGCTACTGGCTTGGTTGCCAAAGGAATGTGTTGGGATTACATGGTGCATTCCCATGTTCTCCCACAGGCACAGTGAGGGATTCAAGAAGAAAGCAGAGCCACCTGAACTGCTGTTGGCACAGTCCCAGCCTCAGGGAGGGCTGAAAATGTTAACAAGCAGAACCAGCCTTAGAATTCTGGCTGGGATTGTGAAATAATTTTTTGCCACCTCCTGTAACCCCAGACAAAACTGTCCCTTTTCTTCTATGCATAGGGTTGGTCTAAAGATTTCAGGGGAGGCCAGCAAGACAATGCTTTAGGATGCTTTCCAGTGTTAACAGACCAATTTTAAATAGCATGTGTGGCAGGAGCTGGGGATCCTTAAGTTCTCCCCAGTTTCCTATTGCGGAAGTGGGCCTACCTGACCATTAATTTCTGTACTTGTGATCTATGTACACAGGAGCTACTGCACATTGCTTTACAGATTCAAAACTATCTCTACAAGGAAAATAAGCAGGTTTTTGTTTTTGTTTTTTTATGAAAGCTAAGATTCTCCATCATAGAGCACAAAGGCTGGCTCTGTTAACAAGGATCGCATATCTTCCCTCTAAGGTCATCCATGGGGAAGGAAGGAATGGTCACTGAGATTAAAACACACTCACATCTCTGATGAGGTGACAGAGGAAAGTTTTGAACTGCTGCTGTCCATGCTGTGATGGTTCTGTAGAGAGACAGAAGACTGAAGTCTCCAAAGTTGTCAACCTGACATATTATAAGCAGCTAATTGACAGAAAAATGACATTTTATAAGCAGCTAATTTGAAAGAAAAGGGGAGAAAAAACAACATGACAGGCTGACAGGCAGAGAAGCAGAATGTCAGGTAGACTAAAGCATTCAGAGAGCGGTAGGCTTACACCAGGACTGCAAACAAAAACTACATTAAAAGAATATTCTTAAGATTGCAAAGTCAGGCGCTGAAAAGTTAAGAAATGCCAGAATTAAAGTTGTCCATTCAAACTTAATTTTGCCCTATTCTGCATATGCATTAGGAGACAGTTGTTAATTACATGATCATATGTAATTTTTTCCACAGGATCTCTGCTTCATTCAGTTTAAAAAAAAATAGGAGATTATATTGAGAAATGTTAGGCAACTTTAATAATAGAGGTTACTGCCAGTAGACTGTATCCTGCTTATAGGAGACATTTAATTACAAAAAATTTTAAAAGAAATTTGAATAAAAAAATAATGCAGGAATTGAGAAAAGATTGTTGCCACTTTATTGCTTTATACCAATTATGACTATGGCAGTACATTTATTTGGCACCTTTTTGGATGTAGCTGCTCATTTATGAAAACCTAATTCTTTCTTGTGCTTAGTCAACTCTGTGGCAAGCTTATGGGGTAAAGCTTGTAGCATAAATCATATATAAAGATGTGCCCAGCTATTTGGGAATAATTTTGTTTAGTCAACATTCTTTGAATTTCGTGAATGCTGAGACCACTTGAGACCTCCAAGCTATCACTGTTTGGAATGGCACGTACAGAACAGATTACGGCTCTTCAAATTGATGTGTGTAGATAAGGTCCTTCATTGTACTCTCTTATTATTATTTTTCTGCTTATGCCTGAAAACTCATAATCAGCTATAGAAGTACCTACTCTAAATGGGATGCCATCTATTGAGCACGTACTGGTGAGATATACATGTAGGTCAGAGCATATTTTGCCACCTACGACTCTGATTCTGCAATTGGTAACATACCCACATAGAACCTCATTCAAGTCTTCCAAAATGATACCTGAAGTCAGAGGGGGGCTCTGTATAGCTGCTACAATCCCACCCACATGTTATCAATTGCAAGATCAGAGGAGGGGTCTAATTTTACACACGGGCTTTGAATGACAATTGCTTTTTACTGAATAAAAGCAAAGCACCCATACACACTTTGTGAGCTCAGTAAATTCTTATTCGATCTATATTAAGATTCCCTGTATGCATCTATTATAAATGTTAGGTTTTGCAGGATCTTCATACTTGCCAGAAAGTAAAATCTGTATCAACAATCCTTCAATGAAGCATAAAAGTGTCTTGTGTTTAAAGATCTATTATAAGAAAGACTGGAAGTGTTCTTAATTTTTACTTTATTGATTTACACTGTGTAATATGGTATAATAAACGAAAGATGCTAACTTTATGGATATAAACAAAACACACTAAGGAATAAATTGATCAGTACCTTTTCAGGGGCATGCGACTGCTTCTGTATACAAAATTTAGAGCAGAAAAGTACAAGGAGGGAGAAAGAGGGGTTATCAATTTAGTTCTGAACACTAAGAAGGACAAACATCTTCATACAGACTAACACGGCTGCTACTCTGAAACCAGTATTTCAATAGTGACTATAAATTTGTTACCTATGGCGTTTAATTCATGATAAAGTAAGAGGAGAAATGGAAAAAAGGAAGTGGTTGTATTTGAGTAGCTATAATTATGGAAGAATGCAGATGAAAATGAATGGAATAAAGTAATGGAAAGAAATGACACAGAAAAAATGTAGGTTTCAGAGTAACAGCCGTGTTAGTCTGTATTTGCAAAAAGAAAAGGAGTACTTGTGACACCTTTGACACTAACCAATTTATTTGAGCATAAGCTTTCGAGAGCTACAGCTCACTTCATCGGATGCATCGGTTAGTCTCTAAGGTGCCACAAGTACTCCTTTTCCTTTTAGAAAAAAATATAGAGACTTCAAACCAAATTAGAGTAGACTCACAGATGCATCCGATGAAGTGAGCTGTAGCTCACGATAGCTTAAGCTCAAATAAATTTGTTAGTCTCTAAGGTGCCACAAGTACTCCTTTTCTTTTTGCGAATACAGGCTAACACGGCTGCTACTCTAAAACCTGTCACAGATTTATGTATGTCATTAAACACTAGAGGCACAAAATGCCAAACATGGTTGTCCCTTGAAGTGCAAAAAGTAATCATAGAGAAGAAAAAGGTAGTTACAGGGAAAGACTAGACATATTACAGATTCAATTAGGAGACTGAAATTACAAGTAAAGCAAAGATAAAGAATGAAACAAGATTTCACCAAAAGATGAGCAATAAGAAACGTTTCAAATACAGAAAGAATAGGAGGTCAGTGAAGGAGACAGGATGGTATCCAAGGCAAGGGTAATAATTTATTGACAATAGATTCTGACTCTGCTAAGAAAAAAAATTAAATGAATGCTTTGCTTCACTGTTCACAAAATAGGATGTGGGATTGATGCCAACAGCAGATGTACATTGTTCAAAAGAGAAACATTGCAGGAAATCAAGATTGCTTGAACAACTGATCAAGGAACAGAACCTTTTCAGAAGTGACAAAATGCCAGGATTAGACGAGACCCAAAGAAATATGGGCAAAGTTTACAACAGTTTTTGAAACAGGGAGCCAGTTCTAACCTAGGGGGATGTTGAGGTAAATCATATCCAAAAATGTGTATTTGAAAGACCATGGAAAGTAGAAATATTTTGTGCTCAACAACACTGCCATAAAGCAGGGATTAACTGCATTAAAGCCATTAGAATTAAATCACTGAGAGATCTGAATCAGGCCAATTGTAGTTAGAAGCTATAGAGAATAAGGAGAGAGCTGTGAATGAGAGGGTGTGTAATCCTTGGAGCCTCTGTAACAAAGCCAGAGAACTCTGAGGAGCCAAGTGGAAAATGGAGGACAGAAAGAAAAGTTTGGAGCCAAGAGCAAGAGAGGACGGGGAATTGACTCAGGGCCCAGGAAGAACTGTTAAGAGAAATAGAATCTTGGCCACAGTGAAAGCGAGAGACCAGTCCTTTGAAGTAGTGGAAAATATACTGAGCCCTAAGGGTACATTGAAGGGACCTTAAAGTATATTTATTTTAGGAAGAATGGGAGACACAGTGGTCTACTGGACTGAGAGTCAAGTGATATGAGTTCAATTCCTGACACTGGTCTGTTGTGTTACCTCAGGCAAGTCACTTTGCTTCACCTCTCTTGCCTCTATTTCCCCTGCCAGAGGCTTGTCTGTTTAGATTGTGACCTTGTCTGGGTTCTCTCTCAGTATACTTACAGTGCCTACAACAATGGGGGCCCGCATCTTGGTTGGGGTCTGTAGGGACAACCTCAATACAAATAACAAGGAAAGTTACTTGGTAAAAAAAAAAAGACTTTTTTTGCTGTCCTTTGTTCTTGAAATGGCATGTGCATGGACATACAAATCACATGTACGGTATCTTGTCTGCATTGTACTGAATGGCAATCAGGATACATCATCATGAAATAGCTGTTTGCTTTCCAGTTCGTCAAGTTCTAATTGTGAATGCTACGCTCCAGAATTCAGAACTGTCCTTTCTACATGGGAAAGAGCAAAACTACTCCATGACATTCGAGCACTTTATAGTAGACAAAAATGTGCTGGCAGTAAAAGGAAAAACCTGTTCTGATTTGAATGGGTAAACAGAGTATCATGGAGATGACACAACACAAATTAAAACCGAACATCAAGTTACATAAGACTGGCCATACTAGGTCAGCCCGATGGTCCATCTAGCCCAGTATCCTGTCTTCTGACAATGGCCAGTCCGAGATGCTTCAGAGGGAATGAGCTGAACAGGGCAATTTCAAGTGATCCATCCTCTGTTGTCCAGTCCCAGTTTCTGGTAGTTGGAGGTTTAAGTACACCCAGTGCATGAATTGTGTCCCTGACCATTTTGGCTAACAGCCATTGATGAACCTATCCTCCATGAACTCATCAAATTCTCTTTTGAACTCATTTCTATTTTTGGCCTTCACAACATTCCCTGACAATTAGTTCCTCAGGTTGACTGTGCTTTGTGTGAAGTAGTACTTCCTTTTGTTTTAAACCTGCTGCCTATTAATTTTATCATCTCGTGTTACAGGGGTGAATAACACCTTTTCTCCACACAAGTCATGATTTTATAGACCTCTATCATATTTTCCCCCTCCCCCATTTAGTCATCTCTTCTAAACTGAACAATACCAGTCTTTTTAATTTCTCCTTATATGGAAGCTGTTCCATAACCTTAATTATTTTTGTTGCCCTTCTCTATACCTCTACTTCTAATATATCTTTTTTTGATATGTGGCGACCAGAACTGCACACAGTATTCAAGCTGTGGGCATACCATGGATTTATATAGTGGCATTATGATATTTTCTGTTTTATTATCTTTTTATTATTTTTCCCTTTTCCGATGGTTCCTAACATTCTGTTAGCTTTTTTGACTGCCATTGCACATTGAGCAGATGTTTTCAAGGAACTATCCCTGATGACTCCATGATCTTTCTTAGGTGGTAAATGTTAATTTAGACCCCATCATTTTGTATATATAGTTGGGATTTTTTTTCCAATTGTAAGGGGACTGTTGCCCCGTTACTAACATTCAGTGGGGGTGTTTTAGTTGCTAGCTCCCAGTACTAAAAGGGGGAAGGGTCGATGGGAAATCAGGACCCTGAGACTGACTGTCCCCAGGAACAATGGGGAGAGGCCAATGCTCCAGGTCAGCCTGAATGACAGGGTGGGCATGCTAAACAGGGAGTCAGGAGGCCACGGAGGTCCCATCCTCCGTGTGAACTTGAATTGCCTGGGTCAGACAGAGTGGGGCCGAGCTAAGGAGAAAACGGGGCCCAAGCTGAGCTGGGGAGCAGAGCTGTGCCAGATCCAGAGGGACCAGAAAAGCAGCCCAGAGAGAGCAGCCCCTGTGCTGGGAGGAGAGCTGCAGCCCCAAAGCCAGAGGCACAGCCCAGAGAAAGCAAACTTGCCCTGGGAGGAGAGCTGCAGCAACAAGAGCCAGAGGGGCCAGAAAAGCAGCTCACCAAGCAGGTCAGTGCTGGGAGCAGAGTCACAGAAGCAGCCCGCAGAGCAGACTTGTCCTGGGAGGAGAGCTGTAGCAACCAGAGCCAGGGGGACCAGAGAAGCAGCCCAGGGGGCTGGAGCTGAGAGAGAGTGGAGCTGGAGCAGGGGCTGGAGCAGTCCAGAGCAGGGTGTGGTGAGCAGCTGGGGAGAGCAAGGGGGGACCCTGGGCAGTGGGCCCAGCACAGGGAGACGCCTCAGCCAGGAGGCTCTGCTAGCCGGACTCAGAGCGGGATTGATACCTCCGACAGGGCGGGGGCAATGCTGGGAAGAAGGGCCCTGCCACCTAGAGCCTGAGAGCGTGTGGCCACCACCAGAATGAGTGTCCAAACCACAGCATCCCTGCAGCAAAGCCAGAGTCTGAGCAGGAGGCCTGGGACTGAAAAGGAACAGACTGTGAACTGCCCTGACATTTCAGAGACACTGTTTGTGATGTTCCCTGCCACAGAGCAGGGTGATGTTTCCTTTAACCTTTCCCATTTTTCCTTATTCTTTTTAAAATTAACTGTTGATTAAATAACTTACATTTGCTTTAAATTGCATGTAATGATCAGTGGGTCAGAGAAGTGCCCAGTGCAGAGAGAGTACCCCAGAGTGGGGACACCCTAGCCCCTGTCCTAAGTGACCACAGCAGAGTTGGGGGTCAAGCCGCCCAGGAATCCTGGGCCCAGCCTTGTTAGGGTTACAAGGAGTCTGCCAGACAGGAGAGTGGAAGGGGAGCCCTCGAGGGCAGGGAGGCCTCTGGGTAAAGGAAGTGGGAGCGAGACTTTGTGATCTAATCTTCATAGATTAGACTAAAAAAGTTTTAGCTATTCTTTCGCTAGCCCACTTCACTGGGGTAGTGCAGAAGCCAGGAAAGTTCCCCACAATAGCAGGACTGTTCCCCCACTTACACAATGCACAGTACTTTGCACTTATCATTATTGAATTTTATCTGACATTTTGTTCCCAGACATCCAGTTTTGAGAGATCTTTTGGTAACTCTTCACAGTTGGCTTTGGGCTTATTTTGAGTAATATTGTATTGTCTGAAAACTTTGCCACTGTTCACCCCCTTTTCCAAAACATTTACGAATATGTTGAACAGCACAGGTCCCAATACAACTCCTTGGGGGACCTTGCTATTGACCTCTCTCCGTTGTGAAAAATTATCATTTATTCCTACCCTTTGTTTCCCATCCTTTAACCAGTTACTGATTCATGAGAGGATCTTCCCTCTTATCCCATGACTTCTTAGTTTGCATAGGAGTCTGTGTTGAGGGACTTTGTCAAAGGCTTTTTGAAAGTCCAAGTACACAAGTTTTAATTGCAGAATCTTTATTACTGATGATGAAGAAAGAGATTTTTTTTAAAAAACACAGCACAAAGTCATCTTTATAACAAGACATCTAGAATTATATAAATCTTCATAGATTAGATTTAAAAAGTTTTAACCAATGTTTTGGTTTGAACCTGTCTCTAGTTTAAAAATTTCTCTGAGGTCAAGTTCCTGAGAAAATAGTTCTTGTCAGATAACAATCATAATTCATGAAATTGTTGAATCCAACAATATTTTGCTTAGCTCTGATGAACAGTTCTGAAATTCATGGGAAAGTAGCCAAATAATTTTGAGCAGTTAAAATAAACTGCAGAGATTTATCTTTGAGGACAGAAACAATTTGTATTATGGTATTTACAGTAACAAACAACTGCTGCATACAAAATGCCTTCGGACAGCATCATTTATTCAGTTTATCTTTCAAAAATGTTAAACGTAAATGTAGACTCTAGGAGAAAAAATCTGCTCTCATTTACTGCCTGCAACATCTCTAAAGGCCATGGGGTTACATGGGTGTAAGAGCAGAACCTGACTCTGGGTCTTTGAACTCAATATGTTTATCACTGTTTTTCATCATCCAATGATGATTTCCCTGCATTCTGAACAAATTATGGCCATATGCCGTAGTTGTGCACATTTATTACCCACTGTTACTAAAATCTCAGATTTGTTTGTTTACACAAATTTACTGTATTAATTAAAAATACATTTCTGCAATTATTGTCAAATACAGTCAACTTATTTACCACTGATTCTGAGGACAGGAATGTGGATTCTGTAATAGTTTATATAGATGGAGGTTTTGTGAGTGTGGGAGCAAGGATTTAGTAATATTGCATCCTTTTCTGCTTTATTATGTTACCAGAAACCAAGATGCTAAGGAATGCGTTAGAGTTTCTTATAATTTATCGTAGAAATCAGAGATGCAAAAAACAGAAATGGCAAGCCTGGATACCAGTTTGTCCATTTAAATAAAGTGTGCACATGTCACATTCATGCCCACAGGTATTTCCAAGGCTAACAGTGACTACCACCCGCAATTATTATGACTGTTGGCTTTGGTTTGCCATGGTGAGTCCATATTGGACTAGTCTGTAATTTTGGTGCTATAAATTACACTGCTAAGATGGCTCAGTGAACATGCCCATGTAACAGGGAGACAAGCTAGCCAGTAACAGGTTGGTTGCTTTAGCAGGAACAGGATCTGAATGACTGAAGAGAAATTTCACATAACATATATGTAAAGGAAACTACAATGGTGAGTACAGGTAATTCTGTGATCCATGGAAGGGGCTAACAACCCTGCTATGAGAGCTGTGGGAGAACCAGAATTTCCATGTAGTGGGAAATTCCAAAATATTTTCATTTTGAATCGAGATTTTTGAAATTTCCAGTAAAATGCAATTTAAACAAACAAAACAAAATCCACCCACACAACAATTGATCAGCTGAAACATTTCAGTTTGATAAAACTGAAACATTTTGTTTCAATTTCAACATTTTTAATTAAAAGAATAATATAAAATAAAATTTTGAAACAAAATATCAATGTTCAGTCCCAAAAATGTCAAAATGGAACATTTCAAGCTTATCAAAATGCTTTTCTGGTTTCAATTATTTTCTAGAGGAAGATCTGTTTCCCTGCTGGTTCCCCCTCCCCTCAAAGGGGTAAGAGAAGGAAAGAAGAAGACACTGTTGCTTCCAACTCTCAATCCCCTCTAGGGGAAAAAGAGAGACCCACCCACCTCCCCTTTCCTGCCCAGAATCCAGAGAAGACAGGATGGATCGGCATTTCCTTCTCTCTGCCTGGCACTCCTCAGGAGGGTGTGCAGAGCGGAAGGACAGCTGGCAGGATTTAGATTCCCCCCCCCCCATGAGGAACATAGGTTACTTCCAGATATAGTTATTCCCTTGTTCTCATTCTATGCCCTGTGCCATGTCCCATCACAGAGAAACTGCAAAATTACTTCAGCACATGATTTCCACACCCATGACGGCATAACCTCCAATTTCCCTTCTATTTTGGCCTACATTAACCATTGGAGCATACCTCTCCGTAAGATAGAAAATTGATTGATTAGAACAAAAATATTGACATAATGCTGGTCTTCTAACTAGCGGTTTGAAGGTGAGAAGCTGGTTAAATGTAGGACTATTATGGTTTCTTCTGTTATGTGAGTAGTTCCTTATATAAAATATGGGGCAGATTCCCCCACTCTCCATGCATGTTTAGTAGAACCATGAGCTGGGAGTAATCCCACTGAAGTAAATTAAAATAGGGTTTAGGAGGGTGGATTCAGGTGGGTTCGTGTCCTCCTCTGAAATCAGTTGGATGACTTGAGGAGTAAGGAGGCGTATAGTGGATTCTCCATCACTTACAGCCTTTACCAAGAGTGGACGTATTTCTGAAAGATATGCTACAGCTCAAACAGAAGTTATGGGCTTGATGCAGAAATTATTGGGTGAGGTTCTATGGGCTCAATTATGGAGGAGGTCAGACCTAGATGATCACCATGGTCCATTTGGGCCTTAAAATCTATGAATCTGGCCTAAAATAAGTGTCAGACTCTGTATTATTTATGTCTGCTTACCACAGAAGAAGGCACAGAGCCAGTACAAAATGGAGTGAGGATGTACTGAAAAAAAGGAAAACATTTGAAAGGAAACAAGCTGAATATTTTTTTTCCCCTAAAATCAAAACTTTTTTACACGGATGCATCCAGAACAGCATTTCCAAAATGCAAGGAAATTGAAGCAGGACACGCAGGTAGGTGGTCAATCAAAACACATAATAACCATTTACCAGTTAAATCAGCAACCGTCTGAACAAAACATAATAGTAGCCCAAAGGAGGGATGTAGCAGCAGACCCTGTGTAACTGCACATACACCACGCTATATTCATACACACATGCAAACAGGAACTCGAACACTGAGTACAAGGAGCAGGAACCAGGAAACAAAGGAACAGGAAGCAAAAAGCAAAAGACAAAACACACATGCCAGTCATCACAAAAACTTACATGGGAAGCAATTATGTTGGGTGTTAGCATAACTACTCTTGGTTTAATCTATACCAAACCACCTGGAATGCAGTCTCTTCACATGCATGTGTACAAACATATTCATGCTATTAATACTCCCTATCAGAAACAAACCAATGTTACTTTAAATATAAAGCTCTTTAATTTGGGGTGAAAGTCAAAGAGCCTGATTCTATAAGATAGTGAGAACCATTAACTTACACTGAAGATAGTGAGGGCGTAGCATGCAGGATCAGGTCAAAGCACCTAATAAATTTCATTTTAACACAGGCTATTTCTTTTCTTCCAGCAGAGCAAAATCTCTCTGACACCAGCAAAACAGGATTTTTTCCCCCAAATAACACAGTGGCCAAACTTACTCTGTTCAGTTTTTTACTTTAAAAAAAGCTATTGTTTGATATGCATTCTTACTTCAAAGCTGCAAAAAGCTGAATACAATGGGTTTTATACCAAAATTATAACTCTGTGACCCAGATCCTCATTGTCCTACGCTGATTTACACCAGAAAAAGATCTGATCCTGTTCTCTGGACCTCTATTTAAATAACTGTTCAGAATGCAAACAAGTATGAAAGAAATATTCCATACCCCGTATTTTTATATGATCCTAGGTCCTTTGCCTCATTGCTGGATTTATAATATATCATTTGATGTGACATGATGCAGTCATGCCACATCCCAGAGCACCATTCAGTTTGGCATACTATGGCACACCTCACCAGTGACTCATCAGCAGGCTATTTCTTACACTTAGTGTCAATTTCATTTTTACACAAAGCTGAATTGTTCTTTTTCTTTGATTGGGCACAGCCTCATGTGAACAGTGGGAGGCTATGGTTCCTCCAGTTAAAAGGCTGATTAGCCTGTGCTAATATAAACTTAAATTGAACCAAGGGTGAATGATCCGGAAAATAACAAACCCCATCTAATTAGAGATGGAACAAACTGCTCTGCCTTTTTGGCTTCATTTTACATGTTAATGGAAAGTGATAATCATTGTGCTTGATATTGTTAAAGAGCTGGAGTGAATGAGCCTTTCACTTCCTGGGCTGGATGATGCTATGATTTACACCAGTGTGTAAATGAGAAGGTACTTCCTTGGAATCAGCTGAGTTACATTAATATAGAACCAGCGTAGCTGATATCAGAACAGTCCACTCTGTCTTTCATTACTGTTAGCCCATCTGACAAACCCCAGATTTGTTTTAAGTCTTTAATATAACAAACAGATCATTCGAACCTCTCAGTTAACCTCTCAGTTTCTCTTCCAGCTTTTCTTTAATGGAGGGTCAGTTTACTAATCACATCCCCCCTCTAAAGTTCAGAGGATGAAATGTAAATTCCAAACAATACTGTAGGTTCTTGAACCACTTATAATAGAGACAACTTACATGTATATTGATTGTTACGGATGTAATGGTCAATGTCAATAAAATTATAATATACTGCAAAATTACTTTATTTGCACCATTTAGCCTACAACCCCTTGTACTCTGGCGATGGCTAGACTAGGATGGAATAAAAGGGACGTCTCCACAGAGATATAGGAGAGGAGGATGAGACACTGAAGTCAGGGAAGCAACACACACACGGATGGATGGACAGATGCATTTCAAAATTTGACCCACAAGATGTATGGAAATTAAATCTATAATTTCATCTCAAAGTTCTGGTGAAATGAACTAATTACCTGAGTGTCACTCTGTACATTTGTGATGTCCTGCAGCCATACCACTTTGTACTGTGTTCCTCCTAGATTCATAACCGAAGCAGAGTTGGGTGTGATCAGTCTGTGGAGACCTTCAGAGAAATCTAGGTGTTGCAGAAAGTGGGGACGGTGATTTACTAGGTGAATCTCATTCCTCTGAGTCAGTATATAACCATTGGCTTCTCATGGTGTTAGGGGTACTGTGCTGACTTTCAGGGGCAAAGTAAAACTGAAGAGTATGGTATGTTTATTGTGAGATCCTAGCTAAATTCCAGAGCAGATAATTATGTTCTGCCTGTTTTGATTCCCAAAACATTTTATAGGGATGGGGTATGCTTCACTTCCTGTCCTAAATGCTTGTGTATTTTTGTAATCACACCATGAACCTATCTGACAGGAACTATAAAGTTTACTTAATTAGAGCTGGATTGTAGCCTTACAAAGTCAGCAGTATGTAGCTGCACAGATCCCAGAAATAGGGCAGGAACCAGACTGGGACTTTGCGTCACAATCTGGTTCCTGCTTCCCCCTTGCTCCAGGGAGGAGGTAAGCTGAGGCAACCCTACTATTGATGGAGATTATTTGCTGATTTAGTAGTGACCAGTGTTTTGTGGGATATAACCAAGGCTCTGTCCACTCCTTCACCTTCTTCCTGCCTACCAGCGCAGGATGAGGAATAGCAGTCTGGCAGTGTACTTAGTGCATACAGCAGTGCTCATGACAAAGCCCTTAATGTTTTTAAAGGCATTAAAATCCTCATATTAAAGGTACAATTAAAGGACAAAACATAATTATAATTTCAGAAAGTTAGAATCTCTGAAGCCACACCACGTGAAAGGTGTGAGAGACAGTTGGTGTCCCTGGTAGGTTAGAGAATGCACACAACTATTTTAGTAGTTTTTAACTGACGATGTCTGGCTCTCAGTTCTGTGTTTGGTGTCATGACCTAGACAACCAGCTCTTTCGGGCTGTGAGTAACGGGCATTTTCCTGATGGAGACTTCACCTTGTGACTGCACAAGCTTGAGCTCTGTGCAGCTGCAAATGGCTGGGACCCTGAGCCTCAGCACTGATGGCTGCCTGCTTTGCTCAGGAGTCTATCTCCTCTGTTACATGAAAGAATCCAAGGGGAAGAGAAAAACTCTCAGGGAGGAGTGGGAAAAAAAATCCGTAGACTTACATTTCTGTGGCAGATACTAATTGTTATGAGAGATGTCAGTCTCTCCAGGGATAAGGTTAGAGCCAGAGTTCCAATATAAACCAGATTTAATTCTTCACCCCACCCTCAGGCTCATTCACCAAAGCCAAACTGATCCTCCTAAAATCCAGCATAACAGATCTATCCTGGGGCAGAATTTTTCTGGAATGTTTGGAGCAAATCTGTGAATGCCTTTGGAGGACATAGGGGGTCAAAAAACTGAGGTGAAAGATTTTTCAAAATGGCAAACTCTCAATTTGTTTCTTCTCTTTGTCCTGTCAAAGTTTTGCAAAAGTGTGGAAAGGTGGAAGAGACTAGTGTTGAATTCCTTAGAGATTAGCCATGGAATTAAGTTACAATATAAAGCCTGCATGACTGATGGGCATTTTGCATAGCATCCAGGGTTCATTTAAATAAATTGTTTCTCATTCAAATACAAATGACCATGAGTGGGAGGCATGACAGGCAGGTAACAGGTGGGAAATGGAAAGTAGATGGGATCAAGTATGGGAAATGAGAGAAAAGAAGCAACACATGGAGGGAGGCTGTCTGGACAGGAATGGTGTCTACCCCATGTTCCTTGCATGATGTGAGTCTCCATGCAGCTTGCAAGGCCTGTCCAAATACCCACAGGGACTCCAATCACTGAACAATTCTTGCACAATTTTTAAAACCTAAGGAAATTCTCTGGCAAAAAACTACGGACCTGCGCTGCCAGAGAATCCCTAGCTAGCAGCTGTCCCATAGCCCCTACTAAAGGGCAGGGACTGTGTATGAACAACACCAAGCACAACAGACATCTAGGCATCACTGTAATATGTATAATAAATAATAACAATAAAAAGATGGGTTTTCCAACATGGAGTCAGCGCTTACCTTTGGTGCCTTTTTTCAGAGGCAAAGGGAAAGGAATGACGTTTCCCTCTACCATTCCATCTCTCCCCTCCCACACTTTGTATAAGATGTAGATTCCTGGCCCACACCTTTGCAGTGTCAGGGTTGGAGGGAAGTCCCACAGAGGCAGCATGGTTTGGGTGCACAGTAAGAACTGGGAAGATCTGTGTGGTGGGTCTTCCATGTTCCTTTACTTAGGGGCCCAATGGTACCCTGTGCCATTAATAATTTACATGAGGAATGACATTCTTTTGAGTAGAAAACTATCTAGCCAGAAAAGGCTCTTAGCAGCACTGTTCAGCAATCTAGCTTCAAGAAGTATTAAAAGGTTTCATACAATTTGTGATATACAGTAAGTGGTATTTAATCTATATGGAAATTTACTAGTTCTGAAATACATATTGTGTTTCAGCATTAACTCAAAATGAATGATATCCAGGAATTAAATCACTGTAGATCATAAAAATGTGTTAGTTTATGGATAGTGTCATCTTATTGTTTCTGCTCTATATTTCTGTCGCCATAATAGTATGGCTGTGAAGTCCAACACATCAGTGTTCTAGTAACCATGTCATTTAATGGAACTGGTTTATGATCTTATAGATAGTAGGTGGCTTGATCCTCGGAAGATTAACTCCTCAGAGAAGTCACACAAAGGGGATTTATTCTGTCATGGATGTGCACATGAAATACCCAGTCACACTAACAGGTGATATACATATACATCAATGGGGAGATCATTCCTGAAAAATACCTCTCCACTCGTAAAGACCCAAAATGAGGTCCAGAAAGCATAAAGGTGCAGGAAGCTTACCATAGTATGGAATCAGTTTCATTAGGATAAACAATATTTTGTCTACCGTCAACTAGAGGCCAGTTATGCAGTCCGTACTTGTGGTGTTTAGATGTTGCTTGTAATTATTAGAATTGGGAGCACTCGCTGGTGGGAGTCTGAAAGGACAGGAAACAGGAAGGAGGGGGGAGGAGTTGAAGAAGCTGGGGGAGGAGTTGAAGAGGGTGCAGCTGCAGCTTGGAAAAGAGGTTTCCACTTTAAAAAATAAAGTCCTGTTGAAGTTTGTTAGTACCTTGCCTGGCAACTACTACAGTACTCACACATGGTGAGACACGTCATCTATTCAACTCAATGGGAGTTCTCACCTAAGTGCTACTCAGCATGAGTACAGATTGCAGAATCTGATCCTTAATGATTCCACATTTCTAATATAAATAATTTACAGCACAGTACGAGTGAAATAACAGCAAAGCAAATACAGGATTGTCCAAAGATCTGTCCCAAGAATATATTGTGACATAGAATGAGTTTCAGTACAGTTTAGTGCCATGATGATCAGATATTTTCCTAAGCCTTGTTGGCAAATTTATTCTTTCATAGTAAAATTCTGGATTTCCTGATTTAAGGGCCTAATCCGAAGCTCAATGATGTTGGTGGGTGTCTTTCCACTAACTTGAATTGGCTTTAAATATAGGCCCTGTCAAGGTTCCTCCCCCACTCTGAACTCTAGGGTACAGATGTGGGGACCTGCATGAAAAAACCTCCTAAGCTTATCTTTACCAGCTTAGGTCAAAACTTCCCCAAGGTACAAAATATTACACCCGTTATCCTTGGAATGGCCGCTACCACCACCAAACAATTACTGGTTACTGGGGAAGAGCTGTTTGGACGCGTCTGTCCCCCCAAAATACTTCCCAAAACCTTGCACCCCACTTCCTGGACAAGGTTTAGTAAAAAGCCTCACCAATTTGCCTAGGTGACTACAGACCCAGACCCTTGGATCTTAAGAACAATGAACAATCCTCCCAACACTTGCACCCCTCCTTTCCTGGGAAATGTTGGATAAAAAGCCTCACCAATTTGCATAGGTGACCACAGACCCAAACCCTTGGATCTGAGAACAATGAAAAAGCATTCAGTTTTTACAAGAAGACTTTTAATAAAAAATAGAAGTAAATAGAAATAAAGAAATCCCCCCTGTAAAATCAGGATGGTAGATATCTTACAGGGTAATTAGATTCAAAACATAGAGAACCCCTCTAGGCAAAACCTTAAGTTACAAAAAAGATGCACAGACAGAAATAGTTATTCTATTCAGCACAATGCTTTTCTCAGCCATTTAAAGGAATCATAATCTAACACATACCTAGCTAGATTACTTACTAAAAGTTCTAAGACTCCATTCCTGTTCTGTCTCTGGCAAGAGCAGCACACAGACAGACTCAAACCCTTTGTTTGTCTCCCTCCTCCCAGCTTTTGAAAGTATCTTGTCTCCTCATTGGTCATTTTGGTCAGGTGCCAGCGAGGTTACCTTTAGCTTCTTAACCCTTTACAGGTGAGAAGAGCTTTCCCCTGGCCAGGAGGGATTTCAAAGGGGTTTACCCTTCCCTTTATATTTATGACACGCCCCCCAAATCTCAGCTAGGGTGAAACACTGGCTGGGATTTCTTCCTGGAGCTCTAGGGAAAACAGAGTTAATAAGACACATGCATCTCTAAATATACTACCAAGTACATAAAGACTAACAATATTTTCCACATCTCAAGGACGATTTTAACCAGTTGACTCTGGGAAACTTTCACGGGAGAGTGCATCAGCCACTTTGTTAGAAGCTCCTGAGATGTGTTGGATGTCGAAATCAAAATCTTGGAGAGCTAAACTCCACCGAAGAAGTTTTTTGTTAGTTTCTTTGACGGTGTGAAGCCACTTCAGTGCAGCATGGTCGGTTTGCAGGTGGAAACGCCGTCCCCAAACATATGGGCGTAGCTTTTCCAGAGCGTAGACAATGGCGTAACATTCTTTTTCAGTGACTGACCAGTTGCTTTCCCTCTCAGACAGTTTTTTGCTGAGAAACACTACAGGGTGGAATTCTTGATCAGGTCCTTTCTGCATTAAAACTGCTCCCACACCACGCTCGGACGCATCTGTGGTTACAAGGAACGGTTTGTCAAAGTCTGGGGCCCTTAGTACAGGGTCAGACATGAGTGTCGCTTTAAGCTTGTTAAAGGCCTTCTGACACTTTCCGGTCCACTGAACAGCATTTGGCTGTTTCTTTTTGGTTAGGTCTGTCAGTGGGGCAGCGATTTGGCTGTAGTGCGGTACAAATCGTCTGTAATAACTGGCCAAGCCTAAGAAGGATTGAACCTGTTTCTTTGACTTTGGGACAGGCCACTTTTGGATAGCATCCACTTTGGCCTGTAGGGGGCTGATAGTTCCTTGACCCACCTGGTGTCCAAGGTAAGTCACTCTGTTTAGGCCTATTTGACACTTCTTAGCCTTAACAGTTAGTCCTGCCTCCCTTATGCGCTCAAGGACTTTTTGTAGATGTTCCAGGTGGTCTGCCCAGGAATCCGAAAATATGGCCACATCGTCAAGGTAGGCGACTGCATATTCTCCTAATCCCGCTAGGAGACCATCTACAAGTCTTTGGAAAGTGGCGGGTGCATTTCGCAGCCCGAAAGGGAGTACATTAAATTCATACAGCCCGAGATGTGTGATGAAGGCTGACCTTTCCTTGGCAGATTCATCTAGCGGTACCTGCCAGTACCCCTTGGTTAAGTCCAAGGTAGAGATGAACTGGGCCCGTCCCAGTTTCTCTAATAGTTCATCTGTGCGTGGCATTGGATAGTTGTCTGGGCGAGTTACAGCATTTAGCTTACGGTAGTCCACGCAAAAACGTATTTCCCCATCTGGTTTGGGAACTAGAACCACTGGAGATGCCCATGCACTTTCAGAGGGGCGGATTACCCCCATCTGTAACATATCCTGGATCTCCCGTTCTATAGCAGTTTTAGCTTGAGGAGACACCCGGTAAGGTTGGACCCTAATTGGGTGAGCATTACCTGTGTCAATGGAGTGGTATGCCCGTTCAGTCAGTCCTGGGGTGGCTGAGAACGTTGGCGCGTAGCTAGTGCACAGCTCCTGGATCTGCTGTCGCTGCATACGCCCAAGGGTCATGGAGAGGTTCACCTCTTCCACACCACCAGCACATTTCCCTTCGTAGTAAACACCTTCAGGCCACTCAGCGTCGTCTCCTCCCTGGGCTGTAAACTGACAAACCTTTAATTCTCTGGAATAAAAGGGCTTTAGAGAATTAATATGGTACACCTTAGGCTTTCGGTTGGAGGTGGGGAATGCTATGAGATAATTAACAGCTCCCAGGCGCTCCTGGACCGTGAATGGCCCTTCCCACGATGCTTCCATTTTATGGGCCTGGAGCGCCCTTAAGACCATGACCTGGTCTCCTACTTTGAAGGAACGCTCTCTGGCATGTTTATCATACCAGGCTTTTTGCTCTTTTTGAGCATCCTGTAAGTTTTCTCTAGCAAGGGCTAAAGAGGTTCGGAGGGTGTTTTGTAGGTTGGTTACAAAGTCCAGAATGTTAGTTCCTGGAGACGGTGTAAATCCCTCCCATTGCTGCTTCACCAACTGCAATGGCCCCTTAACCTCACGGCCATATACAAGTTCAAATGGGGAAAACCCTAAACTGGGATGTGGTACAGATCTGTAGGCAAAGAACAACTGCTGCAACACTAGGTCCCAATCATTGGAGTGCTCATTTACAAATTTACGTATCATGGTCCCCAAAGTTCCATTAAACTTCTCCACCATGCCATTTGTTTGATGGTGGTAAGGAGTGGCAACCAAGTGATTTACCCCATGAGCTTCCCAAAGGTTTTTCATAGTTCCTGCCAGGAAATTAGTCCCTGCATCTGTGAGGATGTCGGAGGGCCAACCTACCCTGGCAAAAATGTCTGCTAGTGCCTGGCACACACTTTTAGCCCTGGTGTTGCTTAGAGCTACTGCTTCCGGCCATCGGGTGGCAAAATCCATGAAAGTCAGTATGTACTGCTTTCCTCTGGGTGTCTTTTTCGGAAAAGGACCCAGAATATCCACAGCTACTCGCTGAAATGGAACTTCAATGATGGGGAGTGGCTGGAGAGGGGCTTTGACCTGGTCTTGGGGTTTTCCCACTCTTTGGCACACCTCACAAGACTGGACATAGGTAGAAACATCCTTGCCCATTCCCTCCCAGTGGAATGACCCCCCCAAACGGTCTTTGGTCCTGTTCACCCCAGCATGGCCACTAGGGTGATCATGGGCTAAGCTCAAGAGCTTGGCCCGGTATTTAGTTGGAACTACCAACTGTCTCTGAGGATGCCAGTCTTCCTGGTGTCCACCAGAAAGAGTTTCCTTGTATAAAAGTCCTCTTTCTATAACAAACCTGGATCGATTAGAAGAGCTGAGAGGCGGTGGGTTGCTCGGTGCCGCCGTCCAAGCTCTCTGGAGGCTTTCATCTGCTTCCTGTTCGGTCTGGAACTGTTCCCTTGATGCTGGAGACATCAGTTCCTCATGGGATTGTGGACCTAGGCTTGGTCCCTCTGGAAGCGATATAGGGGATGGAGCTGTTTCTGTTGACTGTGAACCGCTCTCCGCTGGTGCACTATGTTGGGATTCAGGCTCCGGCTGAGCCTCTTGGGTCGGGTTATCGGCTGCTGCCAGTTCAGGTTCGGTGGGGCCCTCTGTTGTTGAGGTTGCAAGTACTGGATTCAGTGCTGACACGGGGTCTGGTGTTGGTTGTTCGGCTGGTTCCGGTTCTGGGACTGGTTCCGTCTGGGTCTCTGGGACTGGATCCACTACTGCTGTTGCAGACATTGGCGTGGGGTCCAGGTCCATCACCTCTGACTGGGTCCTGATAGAAGTTTCCGGAACAGAGCTAGGCCTCATGGCTTGTTTAGCCTGGCTGCGGGTGACCGTTCCCACCCTCTTGGCCTGCTTCACATGATTGGCCAAGTCTTCCCCCAACAGCATGGGGATGGGATAATCATCATAGACTGCAAAAGTCCACATTCCTGACCAGCCCTTGTACTGGACAGGCAACTTGGCTGTAGGCAAATCGAAAGAGTTGGACTTGAAGGGTTGAATCGTCACTTGGATCTCTGGGTTGATTAAATTGGGGTCCACTAAGGAAGCATGGATAGCTGACACTTGTGCTCCGGTGTCCCTCCACGCGGTGACCTTCTTCCCGCCCACACTCACAGTTTCCCTCCGCTCCAAGGGTATCTGGGAGGTATCTGGGCCTGTGGACCTCTGGTGTGATTCCGGTGCAATGAACTGTAATCTGTTGGGGTTCTTGGGGCAGTTGGCCTTTACATGCCCCAGCTCGTTACACTTAAAACATCGTCCAGCTGACGGGTCACTGGGGCGAGGAGGGTTGCTGGAGAACGGGGTGGTGGGACGATAAGGGGTCTGGAGGGTTCTTTGGGAGGTAGGTGGGGCTTTGGGCGGCCCCCGGTAATAGGGTGTGGTCTGGGGTGGTCCCTTCTGGTCTCCACTCCAACTGCGACCAGTTTTCTTCTTCTCTGCCACCTCCACCCATCTGGCTCCAATCTCTCCTGCCTCGATTACAGTTTTGGGCTTCCCGTCTAGGATGTATCTTTCTATTTCCTCAGGAACACCCTCTAAGAATTGTTCCATTTGCATTAGGAAGGGCAAATTTACTGGAGATTCAACACTTGCTCCTGATATCCAGGCATCCCAATGTTTCACAATGTGGTAGGCATGTCGGGTAAATGACATGTCTGGTTTCCACCTTAGGGCTCTGAACCTCCGACGAGACTGCTCGGGTGTTATCCCCATTCTGACTCTCGCCTTGGATTTAAACAGTTCATACTTGTTCATGTGTTCTTTAGGCATTTCAGCTGCCACCTCAGCTAAGGGTCCACTGAGCTGCGGCCTCAGCTCTACCATGTATTGGTCAGTAGAGATGTTGTACCCAAGGCAGGCCCTTTCAAAGTTTTCTAAGAAGGCCTCAGTATCATCACCTGCCTTGTAGGTGGGGAACTTTCTGGGATGGGAAGTGGTACCTGGAGAAGGATTGCTAGGGTTTGTTGGTATATTCTGCTGGGCCTTTATCCTCTCCACCTCCTCCACATGCTTCCTCTCTTTTTCCTTCTCCTCCTCCACATGCTTCCTCTCTTTTTCCTTCTCCTCCTCCACATGCTTCCTTGCCTCCATTTCCCTCTTGTGGGCAGTCTCCTGTACCTCCTTCTCCAGCCGCATGAGTTCTATCTGTCTTTCATGTTCCCTTTGTCTTTCCTCAGCCTGAAATTTGGCTAATTCCAGCTGTAGTTGAGCTGAGGATTTGGTCATTCTAACCTCTCTGTTTTTAACTAACTTTACACCTGAGGTTTAGAAATAAACAAACAAAACTTGGCTGTAAAATTTTGCTGTGCTGCAATAGAATACCTATTCTCTGATAGTGATTGTCAGCCTACAGAAAAAGACAATTCCCTTGTCTCTGCTCTGGGCCCAAATTAAAGCAAAAAACCTCCAACTGCTTGGAAACCTGCTTACCCAGCCCAAAGAAAAAGCAAATGGGTAGAACACACACCCCCTATTTACTTTTAGGAAGAAAAGAAAAAAAAACCTCTGGGATGGAAGACTTCCCTGCAGGAGTTAAGTACTCTGCCTCCAGGCAAAGAAAACCTGCAATTCACAAGATAATCCCCTTTTGTCTCTGCTTGGCCACAAAGCAGAGAGAAACCAAGCTGCTTTCAGTTTCAAAGCTGCTTTCTGGACTTTCTTTCCAAAGAAAAAAAAATTTCCTTTTTAAAATCTGTATTTCTAGTTCAAAAAATCTCAACTGGGTCTCAAATGATTTCAGGTTAATCCCACCACTGTGCCACCATGTCAAGGTTCCTCCCCCACTCTGAACTCTAGGGTACAGATGTGGGGACCTGCATGAAAAAACCTCCTAAGCTTATCTTTACCAGCTTAGGTCAAAACTTCCCCAAGGTACAAAATATTACACCCGTTATCCTTGGAATGGCCGCTACCACCACCAAACAATTACTGGTTACTGGGGAAGAGCTGTTTGGACGCGTCTGTCCCCCCAAAATACTTCCCAAAACCTTGCACCCCACTTCCTGGACAAGGTTTAGTAAAAAGCCTCACCAATTTGCCTAGGTGACTACAGACCCAGACCCTTGGATCTTAAGTACAATGAACAATCCTCCCAACACTTGCACCCCTCCTTTCCTGGGAAATGTTGGATAAAAAGCCTCACCAATTTGCATAGGTGACCACAGACCCAAACCCTTGGATCTGAGAACAATGAAAAAGCATTCAGTTTTTACAAGAAGACTTTTAATAAAAAATAGAAGTAAATAGAAATAAAGAAATCCCCCCTGTAAAATCAGGATGGTAGATATCTTACAGGGTAATTAGATTCAAAACATAGAGAACCCCTCTAGGCAAAACCTTAAGTTACAAAAAAGATGCACAGACAGAAATAGTTATTCTATTCAGCACAATGCTTTTCTCAGCCATTTAAAGGAATCATAATCTAACACATACCTAGCTAGATTACTTACTAAAAGTTCTAAGACTCCATTCCTGTTCTGTCTCTGGCAAGAGCAGCACACAGACAGACTCAAACCCTTTGTTTGTCTCCCTCCTCCCAGCTTTTGAAAGTATCTTGTCTCCTCATTGGTCATTTTGGTCAGGTGCCAGCGAGGTTACCTTTAGCTTCTTAACCCTTTACAGGTGAGAGGAGCTTTCCCCTGGCCAGGAGGGATTTCAAAGGGGTTTACCCTTCCCTTTATATTTATGACAGGCCCTAAAAGAGAAGATCAACTATACCAAATGTCATTGACTGGCAGTAAATATTATATATCTATCTGTTGCCTAAATGTTCTATAAATATATTTGATTATTATTTGATTTCAGTATGGTTACATTTTTAATACATTTTCTATATGGTTAGATTTCTCAAGTGCATTAACAGAGTAGAATAATGAAGCAGGCCAGACTCTACTATTTGAGATCTCCCTGAAGTGATAAAAGAATTTACACATTCAGAACAAATCTGTAACACTATGTCTCTTATGTGTCTGGGCTCAGGCAATACATTTCATGATTCTCTTCTTCAGTGCTTTTATGAGGCATTGCCAGACATATGCTGTATGTTTACAAAAGTCTCAACAGATAATGACTTTAAAAATACTGAAGTTCAGCTGCCAGGACAAATGGCCATAACACCAATTATCTTTGCAGGATTTAGTCATTAGGTTGATTCAAAGGCAAAAGTGAATCAGAGGCCCATTTCCTTCCCTCGTGAGGGAAGCCAAGGAGAGCTTTTTTCTGTTCCTATTTCCTGGTACTTTTCCTCCCAGTGTCCTGATATTTATATTGTTGGCATAATCCCAACAATTAAACTGACTATCCTAAGGGGATGTAATATTATTTTTAACCCAGTGTGTCAAATGTCCTAAGTGTTTCCATTAATTCATCTTTAACATGTGGGGTTTTCCAAGGGCAACACTCGTGCCTGAGACAAGGTCCCATGTATTGAACTGTCACCATAGTTGTCAATCTGGAAAAGTCCAGTATGTATATTCATGACAAATTGGGGTCTATATGAACCAAGCAGTGATCATGGGGGACCACAGATTGCCAAACAAAATTAAAATATTAGTTGCCTTTGGAAAACATCTGCTTCTATTACATTTTCCTCCCTGACCCAATAGAAAACTCTCTGCAAAATTCTACCCAGTGGAGCTGGAAAATGCAGGAAAGATGGCCAGGAGCCTTTGTTTTTCTGTCCCCAAACCCAAGGTGAAACATACTTCTCCTTGGTGTTTAACCTTTGGGGAAGAAGAGTGGAAATGGGGGCAGTTCTGGGGCATCTCTGATAGTCCATGGAAGAATGGCTCCTGAATAAGCCAACATCTAACTGGAAGACATTTTCCCTCTGGCCAGGTTGGTTATTCTTTTACCATTTACAGCTGGGTTTCTTGCACCTTCCTCTGAAGCAGATGTTACTGTCCAATCTGGGAGACAGGAGAATGAAGTAGCTGGACCACTGATCTGCTCCAGGATGGCAATTCCTATGAGCCATGCAGTCCAGGAGCCAGGAAGAACTGATGGGGCTAGGCAACAGAGTGGAGGCAAGGAGCAGCTGTGCAATTCCTGACTAATCTTGAGGGATCTGTGGATTAAGAGGGTGGAGCCTCTGGGTTCATTGCCAGGAGACTAAACCTCCCACTCCCTCAATAAGAACTCATAGGAAGTGCCACTATTTTCAGCTAGTGGAATTCATCTGTCCTATGCAAGTTATTCCCACATTACAGTGCTAAGGGGCCCTTAATTTCAATAGGATTCATATTGAAAAGTATCTTGCACCTGCTGTAAGTTTCAAAAGAAACCTGCGAATGTGTGTCAAATGTTCTGTTAGGGCTGTGAGTGCATTTATGAACACCTCCACCTCAGTTACTACTTTTGGTTTGAGAGCTCAGGTTTACGAAACCCTGGGGAAGGAGGTGGAGGAGGAGCTGCACTCTCACAGGCTCCCTCTTGTTTTAACACCTGCTCAGCAACTCAAAATTGCACAGGCATCATGAGTTACTAAATGACTCTGACTTGCTGCAGTAGTATCAGTAGCTGAAGTTATTGGCTCAGCAACTCTAGCTTGCTGGGTTGATGATGAGGGCAGGCCTTTGAGCTCAATTTGCGCAGTAGCTCTAACTTCTGGGATGTTGTCAAAGTATCATTGGCATGGCACCTCTAGCTTGCAGGGCTGATTTTAAGGTACAGGTTTCTGTGAGGTCTGTAATTCAACATCTCTAGTTTTGTGGGCTGTCAAGGCACAGCCTTCTGTAAGTTCATTGGCTCAGTTGCTCTATCATGCAGGTCTGATGTCAAGGTGCAGGCCTCTATGAGCCTGCCACTATGCTCTGTCACTAGCTAGGCTTTTCCAGCTTGCTGGACTCAATGTCAAGACAGATTTCTGTGAGCTCACTGACTCAGCAGCTCTAACCTGTTGGTCTTATATGAAGGCTCATCTCTGTAAAATCACAGGCTCAGCAGCGACAGAACACTGGTCTGATGTCAGGGCTCATGCCTCTGTGAGGCCATTAGCTAAGCAACTGTAGCATGCTGGACTGATGTCAATGGGCATCATTGACTCAGTGTCCTGACATTAATGGACAAATTCATTTGAGGTCTCTGATTTAGCATGTTTGTTTTACTGGCCTAATGCCCAGGTTTAGTGCTCTGTAAATTCACTAGGTCAGCAGCATTAGCATGCTGGGCTGATGCCAAATCTGAGGCCTCTCTGAAATTAATGGTTCAACGCCTCTTGGTGGGCTGATGTCAAGGAGCAGGCCTCTGTGATGTTACTGACTCAGCAACTCTAGATATCTGCCCTGCTATCAGGGAGAGACCTTTCTGAGGTCACAGGCTCAGCAGCTACAGCTTGATAGATGATGTCAAGGGTGATGTCTGTGATGTCACTGGCCTTTCAACTTTAACCTGCTGGACTGATGTCCAGGGGCAGACTTCCTTCTGTGAAGTTTTTGGTCTTGCTCCTGTACCTGGCTGAGCTGATGTCAAGGCAGAGGATGTTCTGTGGTTATTGACTCAGGACCTGGTCACTGGCATAACATTTCTAGCTTGATGGCTGATTTCCAGGGACATGGTTCTGTGAGGTCTTTGGCACAGCATTTCCAGTTTGCTGGATGAAAGCCAAAGGATATGGAAAGCCAGATCCTCTAGGTGATTAGGCTGACGTGAAGGCAGAGGACTCTCTGAGGCTGCTGGTTCAGTACTTCTGTATTGCTGGACTGAATTCAGGGCATGGGCTATTGGTGAGCTTGCTGACTTAGCACCCCTACGTTGTTGGATGGATGTGAAATACAGGTCGCTGTAAGATTACTGGCTTGGAATGGCAACAAGCTCAACTTGCAGCTCAACAGGAATGGAAGCAACAGTTTCAGGAGCAGCTGCTTTAGGGACTCATTATGCGATTTGCACTGCTCAGGCTGCTAGTACGCCCTAGTCCTTCCCCGACCAAAATGGGACTCAGAAGTGACCCGCAGGTAGGGCTGGCTGAAAATTTTCCAGTATAAAAAAGGGGGAGAAAGGGGAGGGGGAAAGTAAACAACTGAACCCCCCTTTTTTCAGTTTTTGAAATCCAAAACCAAGCTGAAGTTTTCTATTTGAAATAAAATTTAAAATTTCATTTTTGTTTTCATCAAAAAATTCCACAAAAAATGTGGAGCAACATAAAAAATAATCACATCTCATTCAAAATTGTTTGGGAAATTCATTTGGATTTTTTAACTCAGAGGCATTGCCTGTCTTATTTTGTGGCTGAGTGGTTAGCCTCTGCAGCTTTGGGGCTATCTGTTGGACTCCGTTTCTATCAGGGGAGGCATAAGCTGTATGCCGTGCTCTAAACGATAGGATATTGCCAGACTCTGGAGCTGTGAAAGCTGCTAATTTGGACTGGCTGGGCTTCTTAGAGGAAAAATACCCATTGCAGATTAGCATAATCCAGAAAAGTGGCCATATACCTTCTTACCATTTATTATTATTATTATTTTATTATTTATATTTCTACCGAGGAGTCCCAATCGTAGACCAGAACCCCACTGAGGTAGGTGCTGTACAGCTACAGAATAAAAAGTCAGGCCCTGCCTCAGGGGCTTACAATTTAAGCATAGGACAAGAGAGAGATTAATACAACAGATAGAAGGAGTGCAAGGTAACACTGAGACATAGTGCTGGGCAATTTGCTGGCTCAAGCCTGAGACCCAAAGGACTTAATAATGGAGTAAAAATACGTGTCCGGGGGGCTGGGGGTTATGAACTTGGAACACGGGCACCAGCCTAGGAGTGGGGTGAGTTTGGACACGAATTCCTGGGTCTGGGTACTCTGTTGAGGATGAAGTAGTGACTCAGCCCTTTCATCCACACACATTACCCAGCGAAAACATAGCTTTCATTCGCAAACCCCCCAAATCCAACATGAAATATTCTTCTTCTGTTTTTCAGGGCTTTGAAATGGGCATCTATAAAAGCCCTCAGAAATATTGCTGTAAGGATTCTGTAATTCCTTGCAGCTCCCATCCCTAGCAACTAGAAGGTTCCTTTTCATCAATTTCTCGAATTAGCAAGCTACCTGTTTTGAATCAATCAGAAAAAAATACTGCACCAGCCATCGGTCAACCTTTTCTCATCAACAAGTCAAATTACACAAACATGTTTCCTCAGCCTGGGATTCTAGACCTCTCTGACAGAATCTTTTCCTCATTGCTCAGAAGTAAATCTGAAAGCTATTACACCAGGGAAATATCAGCTGATACATCTCTTTACTCCTGATGGCCATAACATGCATTTCTGCCTGTAAACATATGGCCCTGCTGGAATGGATGAAAAGCAAAGATATGCTTGCAATCCTAAAACTAAAAGGCATTCCTATGGGGTGGGGGGAAATAGTGATATGTAACAGTTTCAACTCTCCTCAGGGAATCAAGTAACTGCTTCAAAAATACACTACCACATATTTGTCAGGGGGTCTATTTGTATTACACTTACTGCTACGCTGGGTCTTTCCAATCAAACCAGGGGTCTTACTTCAGTGAGGAAACAGCCCTGCGTAAATAGAGACAGTATGTATGAAATGCATGAACACTCTAGTGTAAGAAAAAATCGTGAAAACAGTAAGCACTTTATGGATGTTTGTAATTCCAAAGCCCTGTGTGGCAGGGCTGCAATAATGAATGCCGTGACTGAATAAGCAATATCAACAATTAATGGTGAGGTTACTAAACCATCATAACAGAAGCTAAACCCATCTGTACGTTGTAACAGAAGTGGTGCACCATTTAAAACCTGTACAGAATTTGGCAGGATGCTTTAGTTAGTTTATGTAGATGTTTAATATCCTTGTGTCTTTAATCAAGACTAATTTAATTTAAGGTATGCGACATAATCAAATTACTATAGCCTGAGCTGCTCGCCTGGGAAGCAGACTCCAATGGGATATAAACCATAGGCTTTTGTTTCAGTGCACATAAAGCACTTTATTGCTACTAACCTGACAAAGAGATGTATTATTCACATGTATTCCTCCTGTGTTTTAAACACTTCATTCTGGAAGTGTCAAAGCTATAATTGATTTCTCCCCCCTCTCCCCCAGCCCTACTGTTGTGAAGTTTTGCTGAAACACCACACTCTTTGTAAGAGCCTTTACGAAAAAAAGGCACTCACACAAGTAGGCATTATTGGCTTTAATGTTAATGCATGAGTTTACTGAAGAAATGGGCTGAACTAATTATAAAGTCTCCAAACATGGGTTATCTACCTTCTTGCCAGTGCTGAGCTCCTTCCTAGTGAGTCAAGCAGCCTGAAAAATAAAATTATATCAATACAGAATGTGTAGTAACAGTAGTACAGCAGTAAGCTTTAAAAGGTCTTCATCTGTTTATATAACCTCCTACTGTGTGTACCAAATTGTACTTCTCCTAAATGCACATCTTAGCCCCAGATATCTTCACTTTTATATTATTTTAGGTACCCTGTTTATGTCCCCCTTTGCTAATAAAAACTACAACAGTAACAAACATGTAATGTTACTACTGCACTACGTCAAGAATCTGATCCTTCAGTTCTTACTCAGAGAAATCATCTAATAAGGCCAATGGAAGTTTGTCTTGAGTAAGGATGACACGATTTGGCCCATTTATAATTATGCAGTACAGTACTTTGCATATGCAGTGATTATAATATGATGTGATTAATTCATTATCACATTATTAATACATTATCTGGTGATATAATTAAATGTATATTCTGCTTGGGGCTAATGTTGCCAGTAATACCAGCTGGATTTTGGTGGTTTACAGTACATACTGTTTGTAACCATTTAATGACAGAACTGGGCTTTAATGCAGCCACAGACATTAACCGTGTGATTAAGTCAGGGTTCTCAGGCATTCACATTTTTGCCATTTGAATCCATGGATCATTTGGCCCATCATAGCAATAAGTTTCCCAGCCCAAAAGAGTCCATTGGAGCACATTCTCTGCAGGCCATATAGATATTTACATCTATTACTCAAATGATCGTTAAACATATATGACAAGTAAGGCTATGGTTTTGTCACAGGGGTCGCGGAAGTCATGGAATCTGTGACTTCCAGAGACCTCTGTGACTTCAGCCGATGGCAGCTGGAAGTGGCAGGGTCCCCCTGCAGCCTACAACAGCTGGGAGCAGGGGGGGAACCTCGCTGCCAGAGGTGTCAGGGGGCCCCCAAGCTCTGAGCCACTGTGGACGGTGGGAGTCCCTGCAGCTCTCAGCCACTGCCACCGGCAGGGGTTCCCCACAGCTCCTGGCTGTCGCAGATGATGGGGTCCCCCAGAGCTCCAAGCCACAGGGGGACCCCACAGTTCCAAGCCACAGGCGGCGGGGCCCCTGGAGCTCTGAATCGGGGTTCCCGCTGCTGCCCAGCCACCGCGAGAGGTGTGGGGAGCCTGCATCTCCCCATTTTGTCATGGATATTTTTAGTAAAAGTCAGGAACAGGTCACAGGCTTCCATGGATTTTTCTTTATTGCCCGTGACCTGTCCATGACTTTTATTAAAAATATCCATGACAAAATCTTAGCCTTACCAACAAGTAATAAATTTAGTATTGTGTGCTATTTATACAGATTGTTTTATGGTGCTTCCCCTGTTAATATTAATATATATATATATATATATATATATATCATCCCTTTGTCAGCAATATCTGAAATCTTACCTTTTTCTTTTAAGTCTTCTGAAATACATGCCCGTAATTTTTTGCCCTGAGCTCTTGCAAACCCATATCTAGGACCATAAAATGGGAGAGAAATCATAGCCTTTATTCTGAAACTGCTCACCTTCCATAATGTTTCTCCTCTTCTATGCAATGGAATGATTTATCCCCATAAGAATTCATATGCTTCTGAACATGGTGGTTATCAACCCATGAACTGGGCAGGTACATTCTGCTAGTGACCCTTTTATTTACTTATGCATTCACATCTTCTAGTATATCCTTAGCTTCATTCCAGTATATTGCTCTAAATTCAGACACAGAAGTTTCTACTGGCCTACACAGAAGCTCGATAATGGCCTGCCTCATTCTTCATTGCTTTAATCCATCCCTCGTATCCATCCTGACTACCCTTTCAGCTGATTACTTAAGGCGCTTTTGACATCTTGACATTTTTTTGCCCATCTGCTCATCACAGTTTATTTCTATGCTCCCTAAGGTTGTCAGTCAATTGCCATTTAGCAATTCTGCTTTCTGCTTTAATAATCAAGGATGTAATATTCTCTGACCAGGAACTAAATGGATTTATAGCTTGATTTAAGCATTTAATCTATTTACCATTCTTTTTATGTTCAGTACTGTCAAAGATAGAATCGTTAGAGCAAATACTGTACAGTAAGTTTCTAACAGCATGGTTCATCTTTCTTTTCTATACAGTTTCTCCTGGAATCCATGGGCAACTCTTTAAGGAGGGGGGAAAGTAAGAACATTCTATTCTATTTGCCTTCTGATGGTTTTCTGTGCACCATTTCAGGCTGCCACAAACGGAATGGAAGAAAGTATGCAATCCCTGCAAAACAGACCTAAGTGAAGGAAAGTTGCATGTTTGTTCACTAAATTCCAGCCTGTATTGAATTTCCCTCTGCACTCTCTTTAAATAAATACTGAGATCATGCTCTTTCACTGAAAAACAAAGAGGTGAAGGTGTTCCTGAATGCTAGAGAAAACTACCTCATAGAAATTATATGGTATGTTTTACTATGGGGATTTTCTTCATCAACACTCATTTCCTGACCAGTAGTTAAGAACTCTTTTTTTTTCTTTTACATTCCTCTATTCATTCAGAAAGTGAATCTAAAGTTCATAACAGTGTTTTTCGTGAACTTTTAGTTCAACAAGAGAGTCTGCAATGTGGTGTGAGATGATGGCATCAATAATGTCAAACACTTGTCAACAAGGATCCAGCCAGTCATGTCACTCATGGAGTAAAAGAGGACAAATAAGTAGAACTCGTTGTCATAGAAGTTTAAGTTTAGACACTTAAATTAAGGGAGGGGCCCACTCCTGCAGCCCATACCCATGTGATTAGTCTCCTAAAAGCAGGACCGGCTTTAGGCACTAGCAAAGCAAGCACGTGCATGGGGCAGCACATTTCCAGGGGCGGCATTCCGGCCGTCCTTTTTTTTTCCCGGGCAGTTGCGCTCTCAGAGCTGCACCACTTAGACGGGGGGAGGGCGCCGCGCCCCCGGCCACAGCAGGAAGGGGAAACCCCAGCCCCGGGATGCTGAGCTGCCAGGGCCCAGCCGCCACCTGGGGAAGAGAGGGCGAGTCCTGCCGGGGCTGCGCCGCATCATCTGCACGCTGGCTGCTGCGTTGCCTTATATCGGGGCTTCTCTGCGTGGCCGGGCGGGGGAGGGGGTAAAGCCCCTGCAGGCGCTGGGAGAAAGTGACATCACTCCCTCCGCTTCCAGCGCCGCCTGAAAGCCCCAGCCCCACCTGAGTGTGGGGTGGCAAAAACCCTAGAGCCGGCCCTGCCTAAAAGTCATTGGAATCGTTTGTGTAACTAAGGACTACTTGAGTGAGTAATATGCAGAATTGGATTTTGTGTTTGGCTGTGGTGATATGAAACTGCTTGATTTGGAATCATGAACTGGAAAGGAAAGAAAGTAAATACAATACTTGGGCCTCTTTGGCAGTATTTTATTTTGTCTTGGTGCTACCCTCTGTGATGGGGCAAGGCCAGATGGCTATAGAAAAGTAGTGGGAGATAGATAGATTAGCTCCAGGCTAAACAAATCCCTGGTACCAGGATAAGTGAAATGGCAGCTGCTCCAGGTCAATTAAGACACCTGGGGCCAATTAAGAACTTTCCAGAAGGCAGGGAGAACACTAGGTTGATTGGGACACCTGAAGCCAATCAGGGGCTGGCTGAAACTAGTTAAATGCCTCCCAGTTAGGCAGGGGGCTGTGCATGTCAGGAGCTGTGGGAGGAAGTTGTGCTGTTGGAGAGACTGAGTAGTACACACCATATCAGGCACAAAGAAGGAGGCCCTGACGTAAGGGTGAAGTGGAGCTTGAGGAAGTGAGGGTTGCTGTGTGGGGCAAGTAGCCCAGGGAATTGTACATGTCGTGTTTCTAAAAGATCAGCTACCATAGCTGATGCTTTTAGGGTCCCTGGGCTGGAGCCCAGAGTAGAGGGTGTTTCCAGGCTCCCCCCCGCCTTTGCCCCCTGATTAATCACTGAGACTGGGAGACAACAGAGACTGTGCAAGGAAGGATAGCTTCTCCTCACCTCCCTCGCTGGCTTATGATGAAAATGGCTCAGTGGACTGTGACCCTTGTCTCTAGAGAGAGAAGGGTTACATGGAGGGTTCACAGTGAGCCTCTGAGGCTAGTGAAATCTGCCAGGAAATGCAGGACCCACGGAGGCAAGGACAGAGCTTTGTCACACCTCCCATCACTTCTTATAACACAACCACTACAGGATGTACCAATTAGCATTTTCATCTTCAAAGTAAGCATTACAAGACAAAGTGGTTATGTGACATCCCAAGGTCTCAGAAAAGGTTAATAGCAAATGCAAGATTAGAATTTGTTCCTAGCTCCCTATCTTAGCTTATGCTTACACAGTGAGACCACATCTCTCATCAACAAGCCTATTAATGTGCTGCTGTGTTACCGTTTGTGTTCTGGACAGTTTGCAATTTGCCAAGTGGTGTTTTCACTAGGTATTGTCGTCTGCTGTACTGCTTCAGTCGAATGTATAATACTATAACCGGTATAAAGTCTCTTTCAGTTACAATTTTCTAAATTGCTCTTTTGCCATCATAAAAAAAAAATACAAGAGAGAGCTTTTAAAAGGCACAAAGGAAATTAATGAAGAATGAACTCCCTCATCTCTTACCAGACTCCAAATTTTAGCAATTTTAACATATCGGAAATGCCTATAATTTTTTTAAAGCCCCAAAGGCCTTGTTGTTTTTGTCTTCAGTTTTAGCATGAAAGATGAGAATGTGTCAGTATTTTAATTTCTCCATAATAAGACAAAGCTTCTCCAAGCAAGAAGAAATATCCAGGTCAATAAAGAGGGAACATATTGGTGTGTGGAAAAAAACTGTCAGCTAAGTTTCCAGAGAAGTGACAAATCAAAGAGCTTTCTCTTTGCCAGGAATTTCCAGTCCTAGAGAAACCTGGCTAATCTGTAAAGACCATCTGAGAGGAAACTTGAGGAAGATTTTCAGGGGAAAGAGACTGTTTAGCTAGCCAGACATTCATGTTCTATTGCTGTTGAAGCATGAAGAATAAAACAAAATCATTCATTTTCTGAACTGGAAGTTAGATATCTTTCCAGTGCTTTTTTCATTTCTTACAAATAAGCACAGATGTTTTATTTTCTCCCCTTGTCTCCTACCTACAGTAATTGTAGATTTCTAGGTTTCAGAGTAGCAGCCGTGTTAGTCTGTATCCGCAAAAAGAAAAGGAGTACTTGTGACCCCATAGAGACTAACAAATTTATTGGAGCATAAGCTTTCATGAGCTACAGCTCACTTCATTGGATGCATTCAGTGGAAAATACAGTGGGGAGATTTATATACACAGAGAACATGAAACAATGGGTGTTACCACACACACTGTAACAAGACTGATCAGGTAAGGTGAGCTATTACCAGCAGGAGAGCGGGGGTGGGGTGGGGGGGGACTTTTGTAGTGATAATCAAGGTGGGCCATTTCCAGCAGTTGACAAGAATGTGTGAGGAACAGTGTGCGGGGGGGGGGGTGAAGGGGGGGAGAATAAACATGGGGAAATAGGACTCCAATGAGAGACTGCTGAATTGGAATTAATTTGTAAACTGGAAACAATTTACTTCAGCTTGAATAAAGACTGTGAGTGCTGTGTAATTACACAAAGTAAAACTATTTCCCCATGTTTATCCCCCCTTCCCCCGCACTGTTCCTCACATGTTCTTGTCAACTGCTGGAAATGGCCCACCTTGATTATCACTACAAAAGGTTTTTTCCGCCCCTGCTCTCCTGCTGGTAATAGTTCACCTTACCTGATCACTCTTGTTACAGTGTGTATGGTAACACCCACTGTTTCATGTTCTTTGCCCTGGTCTACACTAGGACTTTAGGTCGAATTTAGCAGCGTTAAATCGATGTAAACCTGCACCCGTCCACATGATGAAGCCCTTTATTTCGACTTAAAGGGCTCTTAAAATCGATTTCCGTACTCCACCCCTGACAAGTGGATTAGCACTTAAATCGGCCTTGCCGGGTCGATTTGGGGTACTGTGGACACAATTCGACAGTATTGGCCTCCGGGAGCTATCCCAGAGTGCTCCATTGTGACCGCTCTGGACAGCACTCTCAACTCAGATGCACTGGCCAGGTAGACAGGAAAAGAACAGCGAACTTTTGAATCTCATTTCCTGTTTGGCCAGCGTGGCAAGCTGCAGGTGACCATGCAGAGCTCATCAGCAGAGATGACCATGATGGAGTCCCAGAATCGCAAAAGAGCTCCAGCATGGACTGAATGGGAGGTATGGGATCTGATCGCTGTATGGGGAGAGGAATCCGTGCTATCAGAACTCCGTTCCAGTTTTCGAAATGCCAAAACCTTTGTCAAAATCTCCCAGGACATGAAGGACAGAGGCCATAACAGGGACCCGAAGCAGTGCCGCGTGAAACTTAAGGAACTGAGGCAAGCCTACCAGAAAACCAGAGAGGCGAACGGCCGCTCCGGGTCAGAGCCCCAAACATGCCGCTTCTATGATGAGCTGCATGCCATTTTAGGGGGTTCAGCCACCACTACCCCAGCCGTGTTGTTTGACTCCTTCAATGGAGATGGAGGCAACATGGAAGCAGGTTTTGGGGACGAAGAAGATGATGATGATGATGATGATGAGGTTGTAGATAGCTCACAGCAAGCAAGCGGAGAAACCAGTTTTCCCGACAGCCAGGAACTGTTTCTCACCCTGGACCTGGAGCCAGTACCCCCCAAACCCACCCAAGGCTGCCTCCTGGACCCGGCAGGCGGAGAAGGGACCTCTAGTTAGTGTACCTTTTAAAATACTATACATGATTTAAAAGCAAGCATGTGAAAGGATTAATTTGCCCTGGCATTCGCGGCTCTCCTGGGTGTACTCCCAAAGCCTTTGCAAAAGGTTTCTGGGGATGGCAGCCTTATTGCATCCTCCATGGTAGGACACTTTACCACTCCAGGCCAGTAACACGTACTCGGGAATCATTGTACAACAAAGCATTGCAGTGTATGTTTGCTGGCATTCAAACAACATCCATTCTTTATCTCTCTGTGTTATCCTCAGGAGAGTGAGATATCATTCATGGTCACCTGGTTAAAATAGGGTGCTTTTCTTCAGGGGACATTCAGAGGTGCCCGTTCCTGCTGGGCTGTTTGCCTGTGGCTGAACAGAAATGTTCCCTGCTGTTAGCCACGGGGAGGGGAGAGGGTTGAGGGGGTAGCCACGCGGTGGGGGGAGGCAAAATGCAACCTTGTAATGAAAGCACATGTGCTGTGTATGTAATGTTAACAGCAAGGTTTACCCTGAAAGAGTGTAGCCACTATTTTATAAAATGTGTCTTTTTAAATACCGCTGTCCCTTTTTTTCTCCACCAGCTGCATGTGTTTCAATGATCAGAGGATCTTCTCCTTCCCAGAGGCTAGTGAAGATTAGAAAGAAAAAAAAACGCACTCGTGATGAAATGTTCTCTGAGCTCATGCTGTCCTCCCACACTGACACAGCACAGACGAATGCGTGGAGGCAAATAACGTCAGAGTGCAGGAAAGCACAAAATGACCGGGAAGAGAGGTGGCGGGCTGAAGAGAGTAAATGGCGGGCTGAAGACAGGGCTGAAGCTCAAATGTGGTGGCAGTGTGATGAGAGGAGGCAAGATTCAATGCTGAGGCTGCTGGAGGATCAAACCAGTATGCTCCAGTGTATGGTTGAGCTGCAGCAAAGGCAGCTGGAGCACAGACTGCCACTACAGCCCCTGTGTAACCAACTGCCCTCCTCCCCAAGTTCCATAGCCACCACACCCAGATGCCCAAGAACGTGGGGGGGGCCCCTCCGGCCAACCAGCCACTCCACCACAGAGGATTGCCCAAAAAACAGAAGGCTGGCATTCAATAAATTTTAAAGTTGTAAACTTTTAAAGTGCTGTGTGTCATTTTCCTTCCCTCCTCCACCACCCCTCCTGGGCTACCTTTGTAGTCATCCCCCTATTTGTGTGATGAATGAATAAAGAATGCATGAATGTGAAGCAACAATGATTTTATTGCCTCTGCAAGCGGTGATCGAAGGGAGGAGAGGAGGGTGGTTAGCTTACAGGGAAGTAGAGTGAACCAAGGGGCGGGGGGTTTCATCAAGGAGAAACAAACAGAACTTTCACACCATAGCCTGGCCAGTCATGAAACTGGTTTTCAAAGCTTCTCTGATGCGTACCGTGCCCTCCTGTGCTCTTCTAACTCCCCTGGTGTCTGGCTGCGCATAACCAGCAGCCAGGCGATTTGCCTCAACCTCCCACCCCGCCATAAACGTCTCCCCCCTTACTCTCACAGATATTGTGGAGCGCACAGCAAGCAGTAATAACAGTGGGAATATTGGTTTTGCTGAGGTCTAAGCGAGTCAGTAAACTGCGCCAGCACACCTTTAAACGTCCAAATGCACATTCTACCACCATTCTGCGCTTGCTCAGCCTGTAGTTGAACAGCTCCTGACTACTGTCCAGGCTGCCTGCGTACGGCTTCATGAGCCATGTCATTAAGGGGTAGGCTGGGTCCCCAAGGATAACTATAGGCATTTCAACATCCCCAACAGTTATTTTCTGGTCTGGGAATAAAGTCCCTTCCTGCAGCTTTTGAAACAGACCAGAGTTCCTGAAGATGCGAGCATTATGAACCTTTCCCGGCCATCCCACGTTGATGTTGGTGAAACGTCCCTTGTGATCCACCAGTGCTTGCAGCACTATTGAAAAGTACCCCTTGCGCTTTATGTACTCGCCGGTTTGGTGCTCCGGTGCCAAGATAGGGATATGGGTTCCGTCTATAGCCCCACCACAGTTAGGGAATCCCATTGAAGCAAAGCCATCCACTATGACCTGCACATTTCCCAGGGTCACTACCCTTGATATCAGCAGATCTTTGATTGCGTGGGCTACTTGCATCACAGCAGCCCCCACAGTAGATTTGCCCACTCCAAATTGATTCCCAACTGACCCGGTAGCTGTCTGGCGTTGCAAGCTTCCACAGGGCTATCGCCACTCACTTCTCAACTGTGAGGGCTGCTCTCATCTTGGTATTCATGCGCTTCAGAGCAGCGGAAAGCAAGTCACAAAGTTCCATGAAAGTGCCCTTACACATGCGAAAGTTTTGCAGCCACTGGGAATCGTCCCAGACCTGCAACACTATGCGGTCCCACCAGTCTGTGCTTGTTTCCCAAGCCCAGAATCGGCGTTCCACAGCATGAACCTGCCCCATTAGCACCATGATGCATGCATTGGCAGGGTCCATGCTTTCAGAGAAATCTGTGTCCATGTCCTGATCACTCACGTGACCACGCTGACGTCGCCTCCTCGCCCGGTATCACTCTGCCAGGTTCTGGTGCTGCATATACTGCTGGATAATGTGTGTGGTGTTTAATGTGCTCCTAATTGCCAAAGTGAGCTGAGCGGCCTCCATGCTTGCCTTGGTATGGCGTCCGCACAGAAAAAAGGCACGGAACGATTGTCTGCCGTTGCTCTGATGGAGGGAGGGGCGACTGATGACATGGCTTACAGGGTTGGCTTACAGGGAATTAAAATCAACAAAGGGGGTGGCTTTACATCAGTGAGTATTTCAGGCAGGACTTCATGGAGGGTTCCAATAAGAAATGGTGCACCTAAGTAATTGTTCTTATTGGAACAAGCAGGTTGGTCTGGCCTCTGATTGATACATGACTAGATTTACCTCGCTGCACCTTCTACCATTTCCACAGTATGCATCCGATGAAGTGAGCTGTAGCTCACGAAAGCTTATGCTCAAATAAATTGGTTAGTCTCTAAGGTGCCACAAGTACTCCTTTTCTTTTTGCGAATACAGACTAACACGGCTGTTACTCTGAAACCTGCACCTTCTCTGTGAGTGACTGCAGTGTGACCTAGAGGAATGAGTCCCCTAGACGGGGGAGGAGGGGAAGCAAATGAGTACAAAACAAATCTGGTCTATTTCTTGTTTTGATCCACTCCATCTATCTTTTACATCTTTGGCTGGCAGCAGACGGTGCAGAAGGACTGCAAGCTATCCACATCTCATGGCCGCTCGGCAGAAGATGGTACAATAGGACTGCTAGCCATCCTCATCTCTTGCCTGCCTGGCAGAAGATGGTACAGTAGGACTGCTAGCAATCCGTATCGCCTGCCTGCTCACCATAAGATGGTTCAATAGGACTGACTGCAGGACTAAAGAGACTGACCTGGTCAAGTCACTCCAAATTTAGTCCCTGCGCCCATGTCTGCCCAGGCGCTCCTGGCCAACGTGGCCAGGAGCACCTCGGACATGACGATGACAGCTACCAGTCATACTGTACCGTCTGCTGCCACAAGGCAATGGGTTGATGCTGCTGTGTAGCAATGCAATACCATGTCTGCCAGCACCCAGGAGACATACGGTGACGGTTACCTGAGCGGGCTCCATGCTTGCCGGGGTATGGCGTCTGCACAGGTAACTCAGGAAAAAAGGCGCAAAACGATCGTCTGCCCTTGCTTTCACGGAGGGAGGGAGGGAACGGGGGCCTGATGATATGTACCCAGAACCACCCGTGACAATGTTTTAGCCTGATCAGGCATTGGGATCTCAACCCAGAATTCCAATGGGCAGCAGAGACTGCGGAAACTGTGGGATAGCCACCCACAGTGCAACACTCCGGAAGTCAACTCTAGCCTCGGTACTGTGGAAGCACTCCGCCAAGTTAATGCACTTAATGCACTTAGAGCATTTTCTGTGGGGACACACACACTCGAATATATAAAACCGATTTCTAAAAAACCGACTTCTATAAATTCGACCTAATTTTGTAGTGTAGACATACCCTCTGTGAAAATAAATCTCCCCCTGTATTTTCCACTGCATGCATCCAATGAAGTGAGCTGTAGCTCATGAAAGCGTATGCTCAAATAAATTTGTTAGTCTCTAAGGTGCCACAAGTACTCCCTTTCTCTTTGTAGATTTCTGTTTCATCTTACTTAGAGTTAAACTGTGATACCTTCCTTACTCATCTTGGAGATCCGTTTGTCTCACTCTCTGGATTGGCTCATGACCGTGAGTGCCTACCTCAGGACAGACTGTCAGAAAACAGGGCAGACACCCCTAATTGGTGGTGTATTCTATAAATAAATTTCACCAAGCCAGTAACAAATGTGAATGCCTGGATCGCTATACCGGTCTTACAATGGAGTCACAGACTTCCCTTAGACACTCCAGCCTATCTTGCCATCCAGACAAACTGGACTAAAAGGTCCAAAAATCACACCATGTTTAGGTTGCTTCCAGTACAAGAGACCGGTCACTTATCCCAGTTCAGTTGATACCCTAGACCTTACACCAAAGACAACTCTGGTAGCCAATTTTATAGTAAACTAACTAAAGGTTTATTAGCTAAGAGAAAGGAATGAGAGTTCTTGAGAGGTTAAAGCAGGTAAATTATATGTGCAGGGGAGTCACAGTCTATAATTCCAAAGGGTAGCTGATATGTACTAATCTGCCAATTTCCCCAAAAATCTCTCAGGGCTACCCAGAATATCTCTGGGGATCTCCGTCTTCTTGTTCAGTTATTTCATCCTGTTAGAATCCAGACAGTCCAGAGAAGAAGGATCTTTCCCTGAATCCATACTTATAGCTTCTTCTCACAGAGAACAAGCTAACAGGGACTCTACCCACATAGGCTCTTCCTTTGATGACAAAGAGTGAGGAATGCATTTAGACGCTTTGATATCCGGTCATCACACACAATGACCACTTGCTTTGAAATTAGAATATTTCTGTTACAGTTCTTCATTTGCATTCCACAACGCTTCTTTCTCATTTGATGGGTTATAGGGGTATATACAGTGTAAATGTTTGCTACTACATTATAATGGGGTACAGATAAGTGAAAACAGTGCATATAACATCCCATTCGCTTTCATGAAGTTTAAACACATATGCTCTTATACATTTAACAGACACTTTGCTCTATAATACACAAGTGAATTGGCCTGGCTATGCATTTGTAAGCAATCAGTGAGGCCTAGGGCTTTGGCATGAGCTGGTACTTGGTCTGCCAGCATCACACCATTATTAACACAAGTAGTCCCAATGTGATTACTTATGTGAGAAACTGATCATTTAAAAAAAGGTCGTCCTAATACAGCCTTCCATAAATAATACAGAGCCAAATTTTAGTTCCACTGAAGGCAATGGCAAAAATACTATTGATTTCAGAGTTACTAGAATTTGGTCATTAAGGCAGCTGTCTTCCAGGCAAGAAATCCTGTACCAGATTCTGATCTCAGTCACACCAAATGACAAAGTATCTTCATGGCAGGCATGAGAATTACTCTGGATCTACACTAATGTAACAGAACAGAATCTGGTCCCACTTATCTTTATATTTGCCTTAAAAGTGCCTAATGGCTCCAAGACTGTTGGTGTGACAACAGAGTCAAATGAAAGTAAGTGGATGTTGAAGAGAAAAGTTAATTCCTTGGATATATATATCTATATCTATATCTATATCTATTTCTATCTATATATATATATAATATACATATATATGAAATAATGTTGAACTCTTTATTCCAGAAATGACTAAAAAACAGGTTAAGAGCTAGAGTTGGTTGTAAATTCAAAAAAGTTCAAAATGTTGATGCCTTCCACAATTTTTTCCAACAAGCCTTATTAGAAGCAACTTGTAAAGTCTGGTTTTTCTTTAACTCATTCATCAATTCAGAAGAAACCTGACTGAGCTCCAATAGCAAAATAATTTACAAAGCAAAACCTTCATCAGAAATTTGTAACTTTAATGCTGCCAGCCTTGTTCAGCAAACAAATAAATACATCCAGGTTCAATAGATTTTTCTGCGCTGTGGTGAGAAAGCTGGGCATATTTATTTGAGAAACTGGTCCTTCCAAGCTTACCTAACTGATGGATCAATACAATTGCACATAATTAGTGAACAAGTACAAGATAAGAAAGCAGCTGTTTGACCTCTTTGCTTGTCAGCCAATTTCCTGACCATGTTTGTCCCAAATAAGGCTCCTCCTGTCTTCATTCTGTTTTAGTTAGCCATCCAAGAAATTTGTACTATCACACAGTCGGGGACTATCCTGCTCCCAGTGAAACCAGTGGGACTTTTGCCATTGACTTCAAAACATGTAGGATCAGGAACCTAGAAACCAAAAGCTGCTACTTGTTATGTATTGGTCTAACACATGAATTATATTGGAAGGCAAATAATGTACAGCTCAGGCAATGCCAATAAAAGATGTAGCTCTCTTCCTGCCTACAGAATCCAGCATTATTCAGACATTTGGCAAGAAAATATGTACTGACAATATTGCAAGAGCAAACTGAAACAACAAATCACATGAGTATTGATCACTGAAAGTTATGTGTGATCACATGGAAACAAGGGACTGCAAAGACTGGATTCTCGCTTCTGCTGCCTTTCAGCCTCTCCCTGCCTTCCCAGTGTAAGCAGAGTCAGGATGAGCTCCACCCTGACATCTGGTGGTGAGGTTTAGCAAACTGTGGAAAAGAACTTCAGGGGCTGATCTCATTTGCATAGGCACACCCACCCCACCTAGAATGAGGCCATAGCTGCCCAAATGGTCACTTTGGCTGCTGTGGGATCCCCCGTGTCTCTGTTATTGGGGCAGGAAGAATAAATTGTTATTACCCTGATTATGGGAATCAAGGACAGTGGAACTGTACTTGGCCTTTTGTTATGATGGAGGGACTCGCCATCAACTAAGTAGCACTCGCTAGGCAAGGGACATGGGTTCCAAAACTCTGTGAATTGAGAGAGGCTTGAGATAGGTATTAGTACCTGGTGGTGTGGGCCCCTTTGTGAGGGCCTGAAACTTCAATTGCACCTCTGTCTCTCTCCACTGTGGAATGTCAGAGCTAATTTTGGGTCTATTAAGAGTCTAGCTACAGGTACTGTGCTGAATTCACTTTGGCCTTATGGTGCACCAGCACTAAGGCTCCCACTACGACAAGCTAAAATTACTAAGAGCTGAAACCAATGAGCACTGTGTCAAGTAGTGGGGAGCCTGAAGATCTAGAGCACAGCGGAGCCATTCATGGATGGGCTGGTGGAGCAGTTCATGGGACTGTGGGAATCACTTGTGTGGAGCAGAGCTGTTTGTGGGATGGCTGGCGGAGCGGGGCTGTTCGTGAGACAGCTGGCAGAGTGGAGCGGATCAGAGTGGAGCCCTGTGGGGCAGTCAGCTTCAGGTCACATAAGGTGCCCCTTACCTCTTCTCTCCCCACACACACATTTTACCCAAACTGGGGAGTAACACTCTGCAGATGAACTTTTGAACTCTGGGGCTGGACTTTTGGGGTTGTTGGACTTTTTGGACTTTGGGTGATTTTTGGATTGCTGGACTCAAGAGGCGTTTGGGTTGTGGGACTCAAGAACCCCAGGGAAAGGACGTGGCCTAATTTGCTGGGATGGGTCTTTGCTCATGGTTTGGTTGAGGAACCCTAGTTGTGGTGTTTTCCCAATTTAATGCTGATGTCATTTACCTCATGTTATTAAAGATTCTTTGCTACACCGAGACTCTGTGCTTGTGAGAGGGGAAGTATTGCCTCTTTGAGATGCCCAGGGGTGTGTGTAAGATTTTCCCAGGTCACTGGGTGTGGGCTCGAGCGAGTTTTGCATTTGCTTTGATGAGAGGGAACCCCTGTGTACTGAACCCGGCCCTTGCTGCTATCAACTCAGCCTGGCAGAAGGGTTACACCAGTATCTGCGTGCCTGCCACATCCACCTCCAGAAAGAGATTAGGGTGAAAAGTGCCAGGCATTGATGGGATGGAATGGATACAACCAGACCAATAAATGGCTCTGTGTTATGAGACCTTATTTTTGGCTTCAGAGTTTAGGGTTTGTATTACAGGGGAAACCATATTAAAATACCCAAAGGCATCAAGTTGCAGGGCAGGGTCAGTTCAAGCACATCTGCTCCCCTTGCAGATCCATTCGAGTGTAAGATCAGAGAAAACCTGCCCACCAGGCACTATTATATGTGGGGCAGAGGACCTACAGCAAGCACTCGCATCACTCCCGGGAGGGATGGGACAGTGCGTTATCAGTCATAGGAAGAGAGGGCAAGGCACCTAGGAACCCCCCGCGCACCGGTAGGGTCACTATCATCCCCCTGTAAATCTGATTCCCCTCCCAGGGGATGGGTGCATTCACAACTCTGACACCTCTGCTGAGGATCTGCCACTTGATGAGGCCTAGAATGCTTCAGCTTTTACACAGTGCCCAGCAGCTTACTCCTACTATGTGGAGTGAAGAACTGAGCATGCTCAGAACAGTGTCCCATCCAAACAGGGTCCCCAGCTGGTTCCATAAGCAGAACCAGACATCTCTGGAGCTGGGAAGTGCACATGTGGCAGAATTTAAGATATTCAGACAGAAATGTGAATTTGGAGCAGATTTGTATAATCCTTTGAGGTCTCAGTTGGTGTGGGGTCTGTGAGACATGAAGCTGTACAGAAACATTTGCTAACGTGCGTATACTTGAGCTGTAGAAATTGCTGTGAGATTGCAACACATGAGTCAGAAGAAATAGCCTAAGGTAAAAGTGATGTACAGTACACCAAATTAATGCCACTTTAGCCAAAGTTCAGATCAGGCTAGTGAATTTTAAATGGCTTTTCAGAGGCCTAACAGACTGTAAAACAGATGGTTGGTTCAAAGTGGAGTTGTCAGAAAGGCCTGAAAATAAGGCATGTTCAGCCTGTGTAAAAGTAAATGCAATTGTGTAAAATTCAGGTGACAAATACAACAGATTGGGTTATGTGTGAGAGATCACCTGCTCGAGCTAGTGACAGTAACTATAAGGTAGCTAGTATGAATATATACAAACTCTGAAGAAACTCACCTCTTATTTGGCTAGAACTACAAGTGGATGGGAATCATTTAAAATGACTGGACACAGGGTTTGCAGTTTCCATTTTCTACTGGAAGGATTATGCGTGGTTTCTTAGAGCTATCCCACTTCTACTTACTGTGGCCCATCTTTGGGAATGCAAGCTGGAATTTGAGAAGGAAATGGCTCCATCATATAAAGCTAGACTGGCAGGACACTAGGGCAGTGTCACAACATATACTGTAGTTCTAAGCCCTGGAAGTGATTTAACAAAACTTCTGGAAAAGCATGCTGAAGTTTTCAGCAGTGATGTGGATAAACGAAAGGATATTCAGGTCACTTTATCACTGGAAGAAGGATGCCGGCCAAGTTTTTAAAAGGCCTAGCAAATGCCATATGCTTCCAGGCCAAAAACTGTTTTGACTATAATGGAGAGATTAGCACATGAAGGAGTTGTGAGCTAGGTAGAGCAAAGTAAACAAGCAACACCAGTTGACCTCTGTGGTTATTTCTAATTAGCAATCCTGTTTTAAAAGAAAACATACTCCTTATCATGTTAGAAGATATCTTTGCTCCATTACCGGGTGGGCAGAAGGTCAGTTTAGCTCATGGTTATTTACAGATGGAATTGAGCCCTGAATGGTATGCACTCTTCATAGATAATAACCCATAAGGGACTGTTTTCAGTTTAATAAACTGCCCTTTCCAGGAACATCTGCCCCCAGCATTGTGAAAGAGTCATAGCATAAGTGATTCTGTTAAGGTGCCTATGAGAAACATCCCGGTACTTGAGTAGTTTGGTAATTGTTTACGTGTCTTATTTTATATATTTGTTAACACAACAGTATATTTGTTTCTCAAATACCTTCTTCCCACTGTCAGTTTGTTTTACTTATGCAAGTCAGACTTTGTGATCCCCTCAGGGCAGTGATTATAACTCAGATGTCTGGAAAGTACCTAGCACACTGTGGATATTACCAGAAATGAAATAGTGGTGGTTGTGGTAAGTTTTGCAAGAAAACTCTGGAATTCAGTGTTATGTAAATAATATCTTCACAGGATAAACTGATGCAGGACTTTTCAGAAACCTAAGCAGAGTGTTACTAAGGCTGGAAAGATATGGGCTGAGAGCAAACAAGGCCATGTGAATTCTTTCAAGAGGAAACTGAACACTGTGTGCATGTGCTAGATGCTAAGGGCCTGCCTAAACTAGTGAATAACGTAACTGTTGTAGAGAATGCCCCTTGTCCTAACATTTCACAGATATCTCCTTTTTAGGATTTATAAAGTATTATAATCTTCTTTTGCCAACCTTGCAATAGTCACCCACTCTGTGCTTTAGCTGCTCAAGAAGTGTAGAAAATGATAGGATTTATAGCCTTTGCAGAAGCACTGAGGGAAGCCAAGAGAGTTATAACTTTAGATAAAGGATAAAACTTTCAAAAGTGTCTAAGTGACTTAAGTCCCATTGACTTTCACTCCCAAATGCTTAAGATTCTTTTGAAAATGAGACTTACGCTCCTAAAACCATTAGGCGCTTTTGAAAATTTTACCCACTGTGCTCAGGCATTCTGATGCAGGGCTTGCCCTGGGATTGGCTTGTGATGCCTCATGCCATGGCATGGGAGCAGTGCTGTCATATGTTCTGCCTTGACAGCTGTGAGTTGTATTTACATCTCTTTCATTAACACCAACCAAAAGGACTTGTGCAAATAAATAAAAGGGACGAGCAATTTGATGGAGGAAACTCAGAAGTTTCACTAATACTTCTGTGGACAACCTCTAACCCTATTAACAGACTATCAGCCTCTGTCATATGTATTCAGCCCAGAAATAGGATCCCAGTTACAGCTGCTATGTGTTTGCAACACTATGCATTGTTCTTGAGTGAATACCAATACAAAATGGAACATGAACACAGCAGAGCATTCAAATGCTGATGCGGTCGACTATCCCCCGTGAGCGTTGAATTAACGTCTAGAACAGACACATCAGATGTATTCAATATATCTCAGATAGAAACTTTGCCAGTTACCTGTGCAATGCTGAAGAAAGCAGCTAGGAATTATCCTGTTTTAGTAAATATATATGAGGCTACTCTGAAAGAAAGCCAATATATTCTCTCCTTAAAGTGAGAGTTTAAGCCAATGCCATCACAAGCCATTCATGATGAGTGCCTAATGCAAACCATTTGAACAGTCATCCTACCCTATGTCTACACTATGAGCTATGGGTGTGATTCCCGGGCTTGCGTCCACATACTGCAGTAGCTGGTGTAGTTGCATGAGTAGTGGCTAAGCCAGGCCGAGTACAAATCCACCGGAAACTGGTGGGTATGTGCCCAGCATGGCTCAGCGATACCTCCAATGCCCGTGCTACCATGGCTATGCTACTATTTATACTTACTCTAACTAGATGAGAGCTAAGGCGAGTCTGTTTACATGAGCAGGGGAATCACACCCCTAGCTGGTAGTACAGACATAGGAAGCTGTAACGTGTGCTGGAAGAGCTGCATTTAGGCCTTTTGGGGGTGATTAAAATTAAAGGTTTGGCAAGAAGCTGTGTTTGGTGGTCAAATACAGATAGACAATTGAACAGGGGCCAAAGGATTTATAGTATTTCTGCCAATATAGAATGCACCACAAGAGGCACTAGACCACCCTTGTGAGTAGCTGAGACAACCATGGGAGCACATACTTATGGATTGCATGGGACTTATCTGGGGCTTGGGGCCCTTTGTTATGATCCATGTCTGTTCAAAATGGCTTGAGGTATTTTGTTTGTTATCTACAACATCAGCATATACCTGTAACATACTACTCGTTTTGTTTGCAAAAACCAGCACCCAAGAGTAGGTTGCTAATAATAGTGATCTCATCACCTACATAATCAAATTTCCAGGAATTAATGAAGTTTAATGGAATCAAATATCTACTTGCAGTCCCATATTATCATTCTCCAGGGGTTAGGCATAATGGTTTACTCAAATGTTAAAAAAGAGGAATACAGTCTATGAATTGAGAAAAGAACGTTATTTTAAAAAAACTGACTAGCTTCTCCTTTGCTGGCAGAAATGCCCCACACAGCAACACAGACCAGTCACCATCTGCTTTGCTTTTTGGCTGAAAGCTTCATTTTCCACTGGATCTCCTTAAACCAGACCTTTGAAGATCAATTTTTAAGAAGCAAATAAGAGTAGCTGTCCGTAGACAATATAAATTGTAGATGGGACATAGTATGTGACCTGAGCTAACTATAGATTCCACAACTCAGCACCACCACAAAATTGCATCCCACAAATTAGGAACAAGATTTCCAGGATCTCTTTGAAGTCAATATTACCCAGAAAGAGACAGCTGCCTACCCGTCTTACAGTTAACAGAAATGTAGATTTTACTACAGTGCTTGTTTACATTCCATACAGCATTAAATATAAACATATAATATTAAGTATTATACAGCATTAGTGTTGAGTGTTTGTTTGTGTTAAGGGAAGCTGAGATTTTTGGTGGAAGAAACTGAACTGAAATAAGTAATAGTCATAATAACCCTAATGGTGGTTCTATACCTACAACAAGGTACAGGATGTTCTCATGTTTTTGCTGTTGTGGTGTTAATAGTTTGTGTGTGTGTGTGAGAGAGAGAATGAGAGAGAGAGCACACCTCACATGGAAGAGCTACAGATGTCACAGCAGCAAAAGATATTAGAGAGCTAAAGCTATCATGTGACAACAGTAAGAAACATAATCTCACTTTCTTCTAATACTGAACAGAAGCTTTATTTGAATAAGAAAACCTGTGCAAAACTATATTCCCGCTCCCTGTCTGTTTCCCTGTAAAATGTCTACTGGGCAAAACGATATTCCTGCTCGCTGTCTCTTTCCCTGTAAAATGTTCCCCTTCCTCAACCCCTGCCTCACTTCCTGCTGAAGATTGAAACGGTACATACAGAGGAACTGACTTATAAGGAAAGATTACAAGATACATATGTTTAGCTTGGCTAAGTGATGACAAGAGGGGACAGGGTAACTGTCTGCCATTGTCTGAGGGTGGCAATGCCAAGGACAGAGAGGAATTATTTAGGGTGGCGGAAAAAGTTAAGTGGAAATAATGGGATGAATTAGGCTCCATACACTTCCTGACAGTGAAATCTTTTAGATTTTAGAATAGTTTCTCAAGAGAAATGATATTTAAAAGTAGCCAGGACAAAACACTGGGAAAAGGTAAATCAGAGTACATTCCTACACTGGGCAAAGACAGACAGGGTCCACCTTGGCCTCTGCCATCTCTTACTTCCATTGTTCAGAAGTAGTAATATTACAGTAGTGCCTATATCTCCCTCTGACGTGCAACATGAAGTCTGCCTCTTTGCCTGTACATTGCTCCTTATTGATGAAGTCTTTCAGGAGTCTCAGCAAAGCCCGTTACCTAGATATAACGGCATTATATGAGTCCGTTTTGGCTCAGTGCAGTTTCCTGGAGCATAGTACTTCCTATATGTAAACTGAATTTGAAATGACCATTCCTGCTTGAAGTCAGAACTTGTTAGCCTCCCGCTCGCGGCTCCCACATTGCTGAGAAGTGACATCATTTTCATACCTGCACTATCCAGGCCCAGTGATAAAGTCGTAAGCCAGCTTGCCTCCTGCTTTCATAATGGTTTAACATCAAAAGGAGAGGTGAACTATTTTAACTATAGGTGATTTTTTTAAACTCAGAACTAATTGATGCATTGCAGCATCAGATAAGAAGAATATAAGAGAAAAGCCAAATCATTAAGGACTCTCACATTACTAATATACTTAACAAATAAAATTTTAAAGATTAATATGTAGAGCAATGTGTCATAGTGGACAGAGCATGGGACTGGGAGTTGTATTCTATTCCACTGGCCTTCTGGGTGACCTCGGGCAACTCACTTTAATTGCTGTGTGCCTCAGTTTCCCCATCTGTAAAATCGGGATAATGATACTGCCTTTCTTTGTAAAGTACTTTGAGATCTACGGATGAAATGCAACATATAAGAGCAAGGTATTAGTAACAGTAGTATGCATTTAACATTCAGCAATCAAACAATGTATAATCTGATGAGTGAAGGGGCTGATCCAGTAGAAAAAAAGAGTCCAGTTTTAATCTAGATGCAATCTTATATTCTTAAATAGTCAGAGTTAGAGGTTTTGGTTCAGGCCTATATCTACTGTTCATAATTAATACCTTATTCCTAGTAACGTAGAACCAGAGTATGACCTTTTTGGACTTCCATGGGCCTTCTCAGCTGACCAATAGGAGGAAGGGGTCACAATCTCAACCATAACAAGTATCCAGAATTTGGCAGACTGTGTTATAGGATTTGGTAGGTGGAAAGGTAGTTTTACCATTTCTCCCTCCCCCCCAGCCCCAAAGAAGAGAGAGATGTACAGTAAAAAAAAAAAGAAAAGCCTACAAGCTTCAGTGATGTTTGTTAGACCATTATATATGCTAAAAGATTAAGGCACAGAAAATATTTGTTAGTCTCCAAATGGATAATGTCAGCATTCAGAGTGGAAGTGAATATTGAGATAGATGTACACAATAGAGAAATGTGTCACATGGGCTCTATCTAAGGACCCGATCCAACTTCAGTAAATATGGAAAGGTGTCTATTGACTTTGACAGGAATTGGCTCTACCCCTAAAAGTTCCCCCGATGGAACATGTTGTATGCTAAGGAATGGATTACATTTGTTTTAATAATAAAGTGTAGTTCTGACTTTAAAATATATTATATTATATATTATATTATAATAGCTCAATTTAGAAATGCTGATTTCTTTCTCATTCATTGTAGAGGTTAATCTCACCTGCACAATAGGTCAATGCTATCTGTAAACTAAATTTGTGATAGAAATGCAAATGTTTCCATTTCTGCGCTGACCATCTGTAAAATTTTCCTATGTAAAACGGGAAAAATAACAAATTGTCATTCATTTTTCTGAGCTCTGTTGTATTAGTGTGTAGTGTACATTAAATAATGGAAAAACAATCATATTAGCCTCTGTTATGAGCTGCATGGCTGCACCAGGGACTAAGGAAGCATAAGGAACCCAGACCCTGTGAGTGGAGAAAGCAGCCATTGCTGGACAGCGGTGATGAGTTGGATGGGGTGACCAGATAGCAGGTGTAAAAATCGGGACAGGGGGTGGAGGGTAACAGGTGCCTCTATAAGACAAAGCCCCGAATATCGGGACTGTCCCTATAAAATCGGAACATCTGGTCACCCTATGAGTAGGTGGAGTTTTAACTCAGGCCACCAGTTGTCCTGGCCAGAGCATGTGAGCAAACTCAAAAAGGGAAGTAATCTATGCCAGGAAAAATATTGCCAGGCTTCCTTTCTCCCGGTGCAATTGACAGAAGTGCACAGCCATGCTGAGATAATAAGTGTAAAACAACTATGAGATCTTTGCCACTGCTAGCAATTTTTCTTTTTAGAATTATATACTCTCCTTTTTGATATGAAACAATGCAGAGAAAGAATATGGTGTTTAAATAACTTTTCAAGAACATAATAATACTCTGCACCTACATAGTCCCTTTCATCCAAGCATTTCAAAGGGCTTTGCAAAAGCTAGATCTATCAACACTCTGAGAGGTGAGTAATATTGTAATAATTTTTAGATGCGAAAACTTTGGTACAGAGAAGTTAAATTATTTATCCAGCATCATACGGTGAGTCAGTGGTAGTACTGGGAATAGGACTCAGATGTCCTAGCTCTTGATCTTGTGCTCTAACCACCCGTGGGGGGAAACGATCAAAAAGCACACTGCTTTCCAATGTATTATGTGCTCTAAAAGTATTGTAATGCTGATTGATGATTGTTATTTTATAGATGAATATGAGTGTCAATGAAATGTTAATGTGATATTTCCTCAGAATGAGGACAGTGATTTAATTATGTAAAGATCCCCATTAATTAGATTTTCTATGGCTAGAATGTTTTCTAAGACCCAAAATTATGAATGTGATTTCTGGCAATAATCTAGATTCACACCTCTTCAGAGAGTCCATGTATTCCTAACATTCTCCTTTGAAGATGCGTATTTCCAGTGACTATGATACTATATCATTAACATAGTGATAAGTATGGTTTTGTTACCATATCCATCATCATACAAATGGTACATGTTTACTAGAGATGAGCCTAAAGAGAACAGCTGAACCAAGTACCCTATTAGCGTCAACAGAGTTTCCTTACGTTACACTGCTGTCATCAAGAGCAGAATGGCCGATGGTCCTCAGAGCGAGTTCTCTACTTTGAGCTGGGGGGAAATGACAAAACTGTGTAAATAACATTTTTCTGCTTCTTTTCAAAATTTTGTTTGGATGGAAATTTTCTGAGCAGCTACGTTCCCATCTAGCCTCAGACTGAGCTAAATGAACTAATACACTAGAAATAACAGCACAGGCACTGGGCAATATAAACAGATCCAGAGTCAACGGTTCTCTTTCGCTACATGGTAAAGCTCACTGCACTCTGATGAGACAACCATGTGGATATCAAATAGACTTCTCACAGCAGCAGCCTTCTCCTACTTACAGTTGAATACTTCTATTTTTAAAAATCTGCTACATCCTATTTACCTGAGACTCTAATCATCCTGTTTTCAGTGTCGGTTACTGAAATGCTTTGTGAGTGTGTGTATGAAGCCAGGTACAATCCTCACTAGGGTTTTTTTTAGTGAACAGTGAAATGCTGTCAGATCGTCTCAGTGAGCTCTGAATATCCTCAAATTTACTAGCTCCTGCATAATATTATTGGCACAGCAACTCACTCCTATTACACAGTCAAAACCAGGAAGTTGAACCAACTATTTTACAAAAGATTGCCCTTCTTACCTGCCCTGATTTCCTTCTCCGCTTTTGACACACAGTCCTTAATGACTGGATTGTGACTATCCGGGGACTTGTAACAAATGAAGTGCAAATTCTGCTCTCGAACATCTGCAGTTGTTAATATAATCACTATCAGTTCCTGCTTCAGACAGATCAATGCCTATGCGTAAAGGAAGTCCAGACAAAGTGATAATACCATGGTAGAGCAATATGCCAATTCCCTCTTTGAAGATAAATTTGCCTATGTCCTCCATGACTACATCTAAGTCAGACCCTGGGATTTATGAATAAACAAATCATGGGCTTCACAGAGAGGAAATCATCTGTTGACAGAGGAGTCTCGGACTAACGGAAACCATAACATGGATCAATGTTATAGGTTATGCTTGATCAAGTTTGTCAGAATGAATTGAAGTTTCTTTAAAAACTGTTGTCTAAAATCAATTTTAAATCCTGTACAAAGCACATCACAGCACTGTATGCCAAAGTGTATGTTAGCACATTTTATGCAGCCCTAGTTTTGACTTAAGTTATTACTTTGTACCATATTATAGTAAATTAAGAATACCCTTTGACAGGATGACTGATACTTTATCCTGCTATTTCCCTGTAAAGTACATATACTTTCTTGCACATTAGCAGAATACTAATTAGCCACATTACTTTTAACTGTGTACATCAGTTTTGGAGTAGAAAGCCACTGGTTGTAAACCATGTGTCAAAATCAAGTAAGCAATTAATTGTGACTACATTGTGTTCACCTCACTCTCAGCTATCAAATCTGTCTGCATAACTTGCTTGTGATAAAATAATTGTTTCCGTTAGCCAACCTGGTGAACCAGCCAAGGAACAAAATGTGCAAACTCTCAATACCTTTCAAGCACAGCCAGTTCCCCACAATGGTCACTGCACCTGAAGCTGGTCTTTTTATTTTTTACCATATATTCTGTGACCTTTCTGATAAAACAAATTGTTTGATTTACATCTTTAACAAATAGAGATTTTTTTATCCCCATTTCCCCCTAAAAACAACCACACTGACTGCTTTAGCATCACAGCAAAAGACTTTACAGCCATGTTTCTGGTGAAGATGTCACAAACCACAGTACATATAAAAGATGAATAGGTATCAAAGCCTACAAGCTTCTCAAAAGGTGACATATTTTCGTGCTGGCCATTGATCCAAATTCAGCAGTAAGTGGCTGTACTTTTATATAGGAAAGCAGCAGTTTGGCACACATGCCACAAATTTTAAAACAGCAAAAGTCCATGGCTATCAATGACCCAGTCCATTGTGTGTCTTTTGTCATAAACTCTGAGTCCTCGTCATAATGACCAAACTCTGCAACATAATAGTATAATGCACCATCACAGACTAAAACATTATGCTTCACTCACTTTAGCAAGTAAATATTCAAGAGGTCTGAGGCCTGGTTTTCCAAGTTGTCTGAACAATTTATTCCTCTCTATCTTGTGGTAAGAGGGGACAGGGAACAACATGGCAATGAACCACCCTTTTTATTTCACTTTAAGGAGCTCAAATTCTATGGTGATGAGAATATGAATTCTGCCCACCCATATGTTTTCACACACCTAATTTATTTACATCGATATCTGATATGTGTACTCACATCAGGTATTTGCACATGTAGGTTGACCATGTCTGTATGCTAATAACTTATTTACATAAATCTACAAGCCATTTGAGCACACAAATTAGATGTGGTAAAATGTATACATGTAATTGCACATACTTAAGTTTGAAAATTGAGCCCTAAATGTTGATAATTTTTAAAACTATTAAGAATATTGTTTTCAAACGTGTCTTTGTTGTAGATCACACTGAGACTTAAAAATCAAGCCAAGTCAGAAGATTGTATTCGTGTACTTTAACTTCTGCATGTAAATTGTTTACAAAAATCCAGTTTGCATGCTATAGTAAATTGTATGTTGGATTAAATGAAACATTGATAATATAGAGATAATATTTGAAGGAATAAGCACAAGACGGCAAAGCTATGGCTATGCTTTCAACCTTAATTATGCACTTCCTCATTTCTGAACTTTTGAATTCTTGTATTCCAATATTGCATTAATGCTAGCTTTTTGATGAAAAACACTTAACATTCTTATGGTATTGGGTGTATCTGTTTATACAAATCGAGCAGCTGTCAACTAAATTATTTTGAAATTGTTGTTTTAATTATTTTAAATGAGTATTTTGGCCAGTAATGATTGAAAATGGGATGTTTTTATATGAATAAAGCCAGGACTGGCTCTAGGCATCAGCAAAGCACATGCTGGGGCAGCACAATTCCAGGGGCGGCATTCCGGCCATCCTTTTTTTTTTTTTTGCTTGCTTGGGCAGTTGTGCTCTCGGAGCTTGGGGCGGCAAAAAACCTAGAACCGGCCCTGAATAAAGCAGAGTTACAAATCAATTTCAGTAGCCCAGTTTCCTAAATGCCATGTGTTATCAACAGCATCTTTCACAGCTTCTCTGGCTATGTCGGACCCAGCATAGTTCAGTATTACATTTTTTGTAATGACCTGCTTTTATTTTGGACATATGTATTTGTACCCCCTTGTATCGTAACATTTATTACAAAAAAGGTTGATGTATAGCTGTTTTCTAGCATATTATACAGTATAGCCATAATATATTAAGGTTTCTATCATATTACTCCCATTAGAAGAATTCACATTCAATTTGTACATGCTACAGTTGTTCTGTATCATTATCAGTATCATGATACCACTAGTCAAGAATAATGGACAAGTGTAACGCAATTTCAGGCACTCTTGGAGTACAAACACGATTCACAATCTTTATCTTATTAATATTTGATGCACTGTTTTCTTTCATCTGCACTGGAGAAATCAGAGGAGTAGAAGGAAGTTAAATCATTTAAATCTACATTTGGCTGTCACGAGGGACTATAAACATAATTTTTCTTCATTCATATGCAGTATGAAGTCATTGACAGGGGCTACATTAGGCAAGAAGAATGCACTGTGGTTTTCAAATTTTTTTTTTTAATGCAACCACTTTTGGAGTTTCCAGCTTAACTATTGCTTCTGATTTGGTTGGACAACAGCTCAAATGTAAGTGAGGAAACAGCTGCACAGGAATTAAGCAATGACATTTGTCATAACAGTTATAATTCTAAAGTCCTTTGAGCTTATTACGTCATTGGTTCCAGGGCTGTTTGGTCTTTTACTCTTTCCTCTTTAGACATAAGTTGTTTTTTCCAGAATCACAGTATGGTAGATCAGTCTGTATGTTTATTTAAGATACAACAACACACTCTGTCATCCTCTTAGGCCCCAGTACTTCAGCTGCGTCCAGCCAGGTGGAGCTCTATGAGCACCTGGATCCAATTTTAGATCTGCAGGCTTACAGGCCTGGGAACATTTCCCCTCAGTAACTGGATCCAAGTTGCAGTATTCCCTCTTCATGCCTCTGCAAAAGATCAAAGGAAATGAGTTACTGTCCCTGTTAAAGGTTTGCCCTTGGTTCCCTTCCTTTCTAGTGAATGCCCATCATACCCATTTCAGCATCGGACATGCTATGCGCTTACAGCCAAATCCTGTCCTCAGCACAAAATGGGCTAAGCACTGAAATCTGTGTGGTTCACAGAGGGGCCAAGTGGAGTCTTCAGGTTTATATGCCATAGTGAGAGAAATAGACTGAATCTATAGAGCAGAAGTGAAGCTACTTCATGGATGCTACTCTGTTCTTAGGATTGCAGCGGCCCTCGCTGGCATTTATCTAGCAGATCCACTGGTCTCACCCCTGCAGCCAACCCCTTACTTCTAGGAAACAGGGAGTGTACACAGGGTTTTGGACTCCCACCCTGCCTAGGCTCCCTGCTTCCTGACCTTCATCATCCCTATTTCGTGCAAGACGAGTGGAGCAATTCCACTACATTCTCAACCTCTTCTCGCCCTTACCTGGATGACAGGATTTTGCCCTCACTGTGGTACTGGACTCTCAGAATGCCATTCGTGAAATTGAACATCATATTTAAATCAAAATATAGAGGTACATTTTCTCTTTTTTTAACAGCCTGTTACAAAACAGGCTATTATGCACTTTAAAGCACTTTGAAGCTATCAAGAGTAAATGGGATTTTTAATGGTCATATCATTGTAAATTTTGTGCTAGTTACACCAGTTAGGTTACCATGCTGCTGTTGGTGTCACGAGTGTTTATAAATAATGTTTCCAAATAACTACATTGGACAGTCCGGGTTAAGTATTTTGACATCGTAACCCTCTTAGATGACCAACAACATTAAATTGCTCTTAGAAAAAAATAGATCTCAGCGGTATTATTACACATGCCATTTTGGATCTATCTGGTTAATACCTATTTATTTCAAGAAAGTGATACGGTGTCAGGATCCTGAGCAAAGTTATGTAGCACGAGTAGCAGGAGCTCAGTAGGTAAGAACAACTGCCTGGGTTCAGAGTCCATGTAGGGGTTAATAGTCAGGCTGAGGGTCAGGCCAAAGCTGCAGACAGGTTAGAGATCAGGCTCAGGGTCAATACTGGGTATCTGGGTCCAAAGTGGGTAATCCTGGTAGCTAACTAGAAAACCACATTGTTACCTGAATACTTCTGGGAATGCCTCTTGGGTTTCTTTAGTGTGGAGAGCCAGTCAGGTGCCAGGAGGCTGCTGTCCGTCAAACGCCCTGAGAAAGGACTTCCTGTGGTGTGTGTCCAATACGGATTGTGGGTAGGGGAGCACAAGGTGGTTGAAGCTGCTGCTGGGTGGCAGGGTGGAGATGTTTGCTTCCTGCCAGTTGTGTAGACCTGGGTTCAAGACCCGCTGGGCTTTATGTAAGGTAATACTTCAGAAGCACATTGACAGACAGGTGTTGGCTTGGGCTGAGCTCAGTCATGTACTACTGTTCTTGCTTTATGAGCTCTCTTTCTCTGGCAATGAGTTGCTACGCAGAGGATATGAAGTTCAGAGGCTACAAATTGACAACCAACAAAACAATCCATTGCTGTGTTCAAGGCACCTCTAGACTCTAAGATCCCATGCCAGAATCACAAAAGGATTCACAGATCCGCTGACTTGATCATAACAAGGAAATAAAACCTGAAAGAGATGATCCCTTGCCAGAATCTTTTACTGCAATTCATGCATAATAGGATGAACATTGTTTAATATGAAAGGCAAAATCTTTACCCTTGAAGCCACTATAAAGGACCATGATGGCTTCCAACAAGATTGATTTAAAAGGATTTATGTCAAAAACAAATGGAAGCTACTGAGAATAAATCATGTGGCAAGACTATTAGATTGATCAGTATAATTTGGGAGAATATTTTGTAAAGTAAATTCCTCAGGGTCAGAGAGGATTATATTTTCCTGATACTATTTATTCAGATTCAGTAAGATCCCTGCCAATGAAGAAAACTATGGGACAAAAGGCAGTGGAGACATTGGTAATTACTTATTTTTAGTTTAAACTGGTCTAATATAATCATCCAGGGTGGAAGAGATCAGCAAAGGCAAAGAGATATCCAAAAAAGTCCCAGTATCTATTTTCCCTATATTCCCACCTGCTTTCAAAGTCAGGACCCTTGTCTGGACATTAAACATGTGTGAAAAATATTGGTTGTAGACCAGTTCCCTTCATTTCTCTGCCCTGCAACACTTAGTGTGTTCATATATCTCTCTGTTTCTAGGACTGCCTGAACTGGGTAGCCGTGGTGTATGAAGGATAAATGAGGCCTGGATCTAATGCAACCAAAGTACCCTACAGTCAACCAGAGGACCCGCCCACTACAAAAGTGCTTTGTAGCTCATGTACATTTCCTGTCTCAGTGTTGCCCAACTTTTTCCATCCTGTGATGCAATTTTAGAAGAAAAAAAAGCTTTTGGGATCCACTTTCCAGCTACCCATAAAAAAAAAAGATGGTGCTCTTGATCTCCTGCAACATAGTCATGACCCCCCCAGGAGGTCACGGCCCAACGGTTTACACAATCCATGCCCTCTCTGATTCTGATCCATACAGATTTCTTTTTGACTTTGGTGACTACTTACTAATAAGAAGGAAACTGCTGTTTCATGTTTTCATGTTTCGTCTTCAAACACCTTAGATACAAAACTCATAAGATGTTGCATATGGTGAACATGGGCACAATATGAAAACTGTGGGAGGTTATTACATCCAAGTTAAATCCAATACCATGGGCAGGATTCTTTTCAGATTTTCCTATTGTAGTTTTCCCGTGCACAATAGGGAACGTCTGCATATAAATTCGGTTTCTCTCTGGGCTTTTGTCTATCAGGGGGCTAGGGGAGGAGTTTTAACCATTTTTGTATTAAATAAGCTGCTAGTGCAAAGCACACAAACTAAACATAACTATAAAGGTAATCACAAAAATCAGTCACTTCACCTGCTTGTGCCTCGGTTTCTCTATCTGTAAAATAGGGATAATGGTACTGGCCTCCTTTATAAAAAGCCCTTTGAGGTCTGCTGATGGAAAGTCTTATATAAGAGCTAGGTATTAATACTCAGTATACATTTGTGGCAGGAAAATCATCTATCACAAATATGTTTACTTCTGCTGAGCTATGACTTAAATTAGGAAAGACTTTATCAAATGTATGGACCAGTTATTTCATTTTAGCTTAGTAATTTCTCTACACTGCCCAGTTCAGTGGCATTTAACTCTTTCTCTTGAACTTGAAAGTCAGGAGTGATACCATGTCAAGGTTCCCTCCCCCACTCTGAACTCTAGGGTACAGATGTGGGGACCCGCATGAAAGACCCCTAAGCTTATTTCTACCAGCTTAGGTTAAAAACTTCCCCAAGGTACAAATCCTTCCTTGTCCTTGGATGGGTACTGCTGCCACCACCAAGTGAGTTAGACGCAGATTCAGGAAAAGGACCACTTGGAGTTCCTGTTTCCCTAAAATATCCCCCCAAGCCCCTTCACCCCCTTTCCTTGGGAGGCTTGAGAATAATCTACCAGCCAAATAGGTAAACCAGGTGAGTACAGACCAGACCTTTGGTTTTTAGGACACTAAAAACCAATCAGATTCTTAAAAAACAGAACTTTATTATAAAGCAAACAAAAGTAGAAGAAACACCTCTGTAAAATCAGGATGGAAGGTAATTTTACAGGGTAATAAGAGTCAAAACACAGAGGATTCCCCTCTAGGCAAAACTTTAAAGTTACAAAAAACAGGGATAAACCTCCCTCTTAGGACAGGGAAAAGTCACAAGCTAAAACAAAAGATACTCTAATGCATTTCCTTGCTACTACTTACTATTTCTGTAAGTTAGATGTATCATTCGGTAGGAGCTAGATTACTTGCTTGGTCTCTCTCCTTGTCTCCAAGAGAACACACACAAAGAGACAAAGCAAAAACCTTCCCCCCCGTCCCCCCCGCTTTGAAAGTATCTTTTCCCCTTATTGGTCCTTTTGGTCAGGTGCCAACCAGGTTATCTGAGCTTCTTAACCCTTTACAGGTAAAGGAGGGATTTTATGCTACCCTTAGCTGTATGTTTATGACATACCAGTTACCTACATCCACTGCAAATCTTGAACACCAGGGGTCCAGTTCCACCCTCAGTTACTTCAGGTATAACTGAGTACAGACTTAGACCTGCAGTCTCTTTTACAGCTGATGGCCAAAGACCAGAAAGAACCCAGCTTGCCTTTCAGATCCCATGTTTGCACAGCTGGCATTCAGGAAAAACAACAACAATTTTAGTTGTGAGCTGAGCAAATATGATACTGAATCACTGAGACACTGTAAACATGGAACCCCATACTGCCATTTTTCCAATCATTTTTCAAAGGAAAACCACGCTTTAATGTGGTTTTTCCTTTGCACTGAAAAAGTTATAAATAAAAAATGTTTTGTTTTTTGGGGTGTTTTTTTAAAGGCAAATAGGCAAATTCAAGGAAATCCAAGTCAGGAAATATTTAAGTAGAAAAAATGGCTATCCACAGTCTTCCAAAAACAAACCATTCAAAACCTCAGACAGTCTCCTTTTTAGCAATATGTACTTTTAAAAAGCAGCTAATTATATTCTTATCTCAGACCACAGGGGATTTATGCTTGACATTCTCAGCACAGTTACAGTACACATGTAGATCTCACTACAAATTACAAGACTACAGCTGTAAGTTTACACAGGTGGAATGTAGTATGCTCTGAGTAAACTAGGCAGTACTTTTAGTGGCTGGAGGTTGTGCTTTCTTTTCGTATTTTACACCCACTGGCCTTTCCATTCAAAAGCATCCTTCAAGAATGTGCATGTGAAAATAAGTACAAAATGGGCTGTTTAAAGGTGAGGCAGTGCTTTCATATTTTTTCAAAACTTAAACAAAATAAAACAAAAAAAAACACCCTCATGGGTGTTGTCTTTGACTCTCTCTTGCACCAAACCTCTATTCCCCCCCCTCCCCCGCCATGGAACTCTATCTGTGTTTGTACAGTGCCCAGCACAAGGGGGTCTGGTCCATGACTGTGTCTCCTAGGCATTATAGCAATACAAATAATAAATCATCATCATACAGTAGTAGGCATTACACCTGGTAGTAAGTACTGGCAAATCAGCCTCTTATGCATCACTGCAGCTATTCACATGGAAAATTTTGCAATCAGGCTATTACCTACACATAGAAAAATGTCACAAAACCTAGAAATTACATGAACAAACAAAATTTGAATATAATTTCCTTGCACAAAAGTTCCTTTGCATTCCTCCTTTGTCAGGGTGCTTTCCAAAATGAGCAGCTGTGCTTGTTTTGAAAAAAAACAAACCCTCTATTGGTATGCAGTTGGTTTCTGGATCCTGCGGTGCTACTTACCACATTGTAAAATTTTTCCATTGTCACTGGCAATTACAGGAGTCAAATGCCAAGTGGTGGAAGTTATTTTCTACTGCCACTGCATCTGGTTTGCTGGCAGATTTCTCCGACAGTTGTGTTGTTGACTGTGGAGCTATCTCTGTTTCTATTATCTTTTTAAGCCACTTTCGTTAGTTTTGTCTCCTGAATGCTATTTTCCTTTGTCTCACCTTTCAACTGCTTTGAACAATTTTCCATTTATTAATACTGTCTTGCATAATTTCCAAGAGTTCAGCACACAAAACTACCCTGCATATTTTTTTCATTTATTCTGCAAATTCGTCGACAGATTTTTTTATGATGTAACTGAGCATTTCCCTGTGTCTTTATTCAATGTGTCTTTGCATCATTTTGTTTGCTAGAAAACCAGTCATATTTTTATTAGCTCGGCTTTGCTATATCTTGGTGATGTACTCTCTGAAAAGAAACATGTCTGCAATCCTAAACTGCTTCTGTTGGAGATGATTTAGAGAGAGTGCTGTATGTTAGGAGACCTAGTAATTTGGTATGATCTAATTACTGATGGTGCAATAGGCTGGTCTTCAGTAAAAAAGAAGCACGTTATTACTGGACAATACACAGCTTTTCACTGGTGGTGGAAGCATCAAATCTAGCACTGGCATAAAACTAATATATGTGCGTACTCAAGCAATAAAGGGTTTGTAGATTCAGGCCCTCTAGTTTTTTTGGGGGGGGGTGGGGAATTGATGGGCGGGATTGGGGTTGGGGTGGTTTTTCACACATTTATAAGGCCAGAACCTCAGGTGCTTGTAAACTGGCATAGCTCCAGTGAATCAATTCCACTGAAATCAATGGAGCAATACCAACCAACCTACCGAAGCCGAGGATCTGGCCCCTCAGACTTTACATTTATTTGAGAAATTATTTTAGACAACACTGAAAGAAAAGGATTGCTCTGTCCAAAGTGAAATGTTGAACAAAAAGCCCCTTTTCCAATACCGTTTAAGTTCTGATGCAAGCCCTGAAAAAATTCAAAAGCTGAAATTCATTTTATTTCCCCTTAAAAGAAAGCAGCCCATCTCCTGCTGAAATCAGCATTCTGGGAGTTCACACAGGGAGAAAAATTTCTCACCAGTTGTTCATTAAAATGGACACTTCCATGTCTCTGCTAGTGGCAGCTGAAAAGCACTAGCATTTGTAACACCAGCAATATGGATGTCCAATGCAGTGCTATTTGACAGTTACCAAACTGGTTATGACCAGACTCATTTAGTAAAGGGAAAAACACCTTTGTATAATATTTCCATAAATACCTACACACGCATTTCACAAGGGATGCGCTGTCTGTTACACCGGCATAAAAGTAGGATACAAACTGTCTTAAAATGACCCCGAAGCAGCGAGTCTGAGTCAAGTGACTTAAGCTCGTGCTACAAGGCTAAAAATAGTGTGGACATTCCCGCATGTGCTGGAGCCTGGGCTCTCAGAGCCAGCGAGGTGGAAAGGTCTTAGATCCCAGGCTCCAGCCCAAGCAGCCACATCTAAATTACTGTTTTTAGCCCCATAGCACAAGCCCTGAGAGCCTGAATCAATTGACCCAGGCTCTCAGACTCACTGCCATGGGGTTGGGTTTACTTGTTTGTTTGTTGTTTTTGCAGCGTAGATGTAACACTCACCTCTTCTATGGAGATGCACCCACTGAAGGGAAAGTGTATCTAATAAGCACTACCGGGTTCACCTCACAGATTGCTCACTGTGGCTGATCCAAAGCCCATTGAAGTCAATAGGAGGCTTTCCATTGATTTTAACAGGCATCAGACCAGGCCTTGTTTAAGGAGAGGGGTTTAGGAGGTCAAGGAGGGGCTGGGGCTTGGAAATCCTGGGAAGGCATAGGCTCCATGGAGAAACAAGTCTCCATTCTCACAGGCCATAGAATCATAGAATATCAGGGTTGGAAGGGACCTCAGGAGGTCATCTAGTCCAACCCCCTTGCTCAAAACAGGACCAATCCCCAATTTTTGCCCCAGATCCCTAAATGGCCCTGTCAAGGTTCCTTCCCCACTCTGAACTCTAGAGTACAGATGAGGGGACCTGCATGAAAACCTCCTAAGCTTACTTTTATCAGCTTAGGTTAAAACTTCCCCAAGGTACAAACTATTTTACCCTTTTGCCCCTGGACTGCCACCACCAAACTTTATCTGGGTTCCTGAAAAAACGTAGTTTGGAAACATCTTTTCCCCCAAAATCCTCCCAACCCTTGCACCCCACTTCCTGGGGAAGGTTTGGTAAACATCCTCACCAATTTGCATAGGTGACCTGTCATAAATATAAAGGGAAGGGTAAACCCCTTTGAAATCCCTCCTGGCCAGAGGAAAAACTCCTCTCACCTATAAAGGGTTAAGAAGCTAAAGGTAACCTCGCTGGCACCTGACCAAAATGACCAATGAGGAGACAAGATACTTTCAAAAGCTAGGAGGAAGGAGAGAAACAAAGGGTCTCTGTCTGTCTATATGCTGTTTCTGCCGGGGATAGACCAGGAATGGAGTCTTAGAACTTTTAGAAAGTAATCTAGCTAGGTATGCGTTAGATTATGATTTCTTTAAATGGCTGAGAAAAGAATTGTGCTGAATAGAATAACTATTTCTGTCTGTGTATCTTTTTTGTAACTTAAGGTTTTGCCCAGAGGGGTTCTCTATGTTTTGAATCTAATTACCCTGTAAGGTATCTACCATCCTGATTTTACAGAGGTGATTTCTTTACTTCTATTTACTTCTATTTCTATTAAAAGTCTTCTTGTAAAAAAACTGAATGCTTTTTCATTGTTCTCAGATCCAAGGCTTTGGGTCTGTAGTCACCTATGCAAATTGGTGAGGCTTTTTATCCAACATTTCCCAGGAAAGGGGGGGTGCAAGTGTTGGGAGGATTGTTCATTGTTCTTAAGATCCAAGGGTCTGGGTCTGTAGTCACCTAGGCAAATTGGTGAGGCTTTTTACCAAACCTTGTCCAGGAAGTGGGGCGCAAGGTTTTGGGAAGTATTTTGGGGGAACGATGTTTCCAAACAGCTCTTCCCCAGTAACCAGTATTTGTTTGGTGGTGGTAGCAGCCAATCCAAAGACAAAGGGTGGAATATTTTGTACCTTGGGGAAGTTTTGACCTAAGCTGGTAAAGATAAGCTTAGGAGGTTTTTCATGCAGGTCCCCACATCTGTACCCTAGCGTTCAGAGTGGGGAAGGAACCTTGACATGACCACAGACCTAAACCCTTGGATCTTAGAACAATGAAAAAGCATTCAGTTTCCTTACAAGAAGACTTTTAATGGAAGTAAAAAAAAGAATCACCTTTGTAAAATCAGGATGGTGAATACCTTACAGGGTAATTAGATTCAAAACATAGAGAATCCCTCTAGGCAAAACCTTAAGTTACAAAAAAGACACACAGACAGGAATATTCATTCTATTCAGCACAGCTATTTTCTCAGCCATTTAAAGAAATCATAATCTAACACATACCTAGCTAGATTACTTACTAAATTCTAAGACTCCATTCCTGTTCTGTCCCCGGCAAAAGCATCATACAGACAGACACAGACCCTTTGTTTTTCTCTGTCCTCCCAGCTTTTGAAAGTATCTTGTCTCCTCATTGGTCATTTTGGTCAAGTGCCAGTGAGGTTACCTTTAGCTTCTTAACCCTTTATAGGTGAGAGGATTTTTCCTCTGGCCAGGAGGGATTTTAAAGGGGTTTACCCTTCCCTTTATATTTATGACAGGCCTCCTCAAGGATTGAACTCACAACCCTGGGTTTAGCAGGCCAATGCTCAAACCACTGAGCTATCCCTCCCCCTATGCTCGTATGCTCTGCAGAGCTCATTCCCTTTAGAAGATATGCTGCTATTGGGTCACACCCACTCCAACTTCCAAGGGGAGAGATAGTCAGGTAGGCCTGTAATTGCTGTTTCCATCAGCAGTAATGAACATGCGGATTCCCAAGGAGAATACATACAGAACACTGAGGAGCATCATAAGGCACATAAGATTTGGCCAGGGATGTTGGATCAGCCCCAACACAGGTACAGAATAGGCAATGGCAGTGCAAGCTTCTCCCAAATTACCCCACAATGTGCCTTGACCCTCACCTAGTGAAACTTTCTTTAGGCATGAGAGGATAAATCAGTCTCCATCCTCATTCATCCATTTTGCTGAAACAGCCAATGAAGAAATCTGTTAGTGCCAGTTTTGATGGTGGTATTAATGATAGCATAATTGTCCACTAGGAATATGAATAAGATAATCAATTAATTGCACTAAACAGCTATTAGATAACAGACATTTTTGGCTAATATCAACCTGGCCTGGATTTGAACCAGGGGCCTATAAAACCTTCTATAGCCTGTTACCAGTTCCCTGTGCCATCTATACCCCACCAATCAAAGTTGTTCTTGAGTTATGCAAGCCACAAAAGCTGTCCAACATTGCAATTTCTTTTTCTATTACTATAACTTTAGAAGAGTTAAACTGATTTTTCCTCACAATTTGATGGCGGAGTTATAGAAAGCCCTGAAAATTAAGATTTGCACTAAAGTGTTGCCATTTCCTTATCTTTATAGGAGTAGGCTATAATATCACAAGACTTTCTAAGGCAATAAATTGTTTTTGAAAGACATAATTGTTATATGATAATATTTGTACATCAGCTTTACACAGTCATAAACCATTGGTTTAATCCAGACTCCATACATGTTATCAACCACATCATTCAGAAGGAAAAATATAGAAAGATTCTATTCAGTGACAATTACAAAGACCAATAAAGAAATACATTCACAGTGTAGCCAGCCTAAAGATTACAGCTTTGATGTGTGTCTGTGGTGACCTGGGGGGAATTAGAAATGATATCCCTCTCAGCAAATTAGATTGAAAAGTATTGATGAGAAAGTCAAGATCAAAAACAGCTGCCCGCTAAGACATTCCTCTGCCTCTTCCCATTTACTGACATATTAGTCTCTCGTTGATCTATTAAATACCCTTTTTCTTGCCCATTGGTTTTGGGGACACCTGGGGAATAAGTAGAGAACCTACATTACCACCTCAGCAGGTACCCTAAAAGGTAGTAAGGCAAGTGAGGGCTTGAAAAGAAAACCCTGAAGCCATGAATCTAAAAGGATGATATGAGGAAAAAATTGTACTAATTGACAATACGATGTATGAACTTTTCAACAAGGGCTGATATTTTGCTCTTCCTTTCCATATTTCTAAAAACTGGAAACATTTTCTTTTAGCTATGCTAAATCTTAGGGGCATATTGTATCTGGGAAAATGTTTTATTGTATATTGTTTTATTGTATATTAATATTAAATAGACTGCACCTTCCTCTAGTGGGAAACTGTTATTGTGTACATCTGGGGTAAAATCTTGGCCCTACTGAAGTCAGTGGGACTTTTTCCATTGATTTAATTAGGGCCATATTTCCCACAGTGTATATCTGTCTGTCTAATTTCATACTATACTTACCATTGTGGTATCTGAGCTGCCCAAGTAAAACGTGGTACAATTTGCAAGAGAACTCAAAGCCAGATTTTCAAAAGAGCTCAGCTCCTATTTAGGCATGCGAACAAGGGCCAGGTTTTGCAAAATATTCCACCCCCAACAACTCTCACTGTCACTTTTGGGGTCAGATTTTCAGAAAAGTTCAGTGTGTCCCATTGACCACTTTGGAGCCTACATGGGAGCTGAGCCCTTCTAAAAATCTGGCTGTATGTCCCAGGTATAGATATAATAACTGTGTGTCTGAGTCAAGAAGTCAGCTCTCTTAAATCCTTGGGGTTACTGTAAAGAAACTGTCTTTGCCCAAAAAAGAATAGAGTCTAAAGAGACAAGACAGTGCCAGGTGGGAGAAAAGAAGTAGTAGATGGGGAACTAAGGTTAAAGAGGCATTAAGTGATTGGTCCGATTAAGCCTACATGGGCAGTAGAGTAAGGATAAAAGCAAGTTGTAACAGCTCCGGCTGTAGACTGGACAAAATGATATGTTCTGGACAGAAATGGGCTTGACTGCTTAGAGCAGTGGTGGGCCGCATGCAGCCCCTCAGGGTAATCTGATTGCGGGCCATGAGACATTTTGCTGATGTTGACCATCCGCAGGCACCACCCACTGCAGCTCCCAGTGGCTGCGGTTCTCTGTTCCCTGCCAATGGGAGCTGTGGGAAGTGGTGGCCAGCACCTCCTTGCAGCCCCTTTGCCTTTTGAGGCACCGCTTCCCACAGCTCCCATTGGCAGGGAACAGAGAACCACAGCCACTAGGAGCTGAGGTGGGTGGTGCCTGTGGATGGTCAACGTCAGCAAAATATCTTGTGGCCAGCAATCTGATTACCCTGAAGGGCCGCAGTTGCCCACCACTGGCTTAGAGACATTGAAGTATAGCTGTGAAACACAGTGTGTCTGTGCTGGGTATATGAATTACTCCCCATTAGGATCAGGGGGTAGTCGTGTTAGTCTGTATCCACAAAAACAACAAGGAGTCCAGTGGCACCTTAAAGACTAACAGATTTATTGGAGCATAAGCTTTTGTGGGTAAAAACCCCACTTCTTCAGATGCCTGGAGTGAAAATTACAGATGCAGACATAAATATACTGACACATGAAGAGAAGGGAGTTACCTCACAAGTGGAGAACCAGTGTTGACAGGGCCAATTTGATCAGGGTGGAGTAGTCCACTCCCAATAATAGATGAGGAGGTGTCAATTCCAGGAGAGGCAAAGCTGTTTTTGTAATGAGCCAGCCACTCCCAGTCCCTATTCAAGCCCAAATTAATGGTGTTAAGTTTGCAAATGAATTTTAGTTCTGCTGTTTCTCTTTGAAGTCTGTTTCTGAAGTTTTTTTCTTCAAGTATAGCTACTTTCAAATCTGTTATAGAATGTCCAGGAAGATTGAAGTGTTCTCCTACTGGCTTTTGTATGTTACCATTCCTGATGTCCGATTTGTGTCCACTTATTCTTTTACATAGGGACTGTCTGGTTTGGCCAATGCACATGGCAGATGGGCATTGCTGGCACATGATGGCATATATAACATTAGTAGACCTGCAGGTGAATGAGCACCAGAAGGTATAGCTGATGAGATTGGGTCCTCCGATGGTGTCGCTAGAGTAGATATGGGGACAGAGTAGGCAACGAGGTTTGCTACAGGGATTGGTTCCTGGGTTGGTGTTTCTGTGGTGTGGTGTGTAGTTGCTGGTGAGTATTTTGCTTCAGGTTGGGGGGCTGTCTGTAAGCGAGGATTGGCCTGTCTCCCAAGGTCTGGGAGTGTGAGGGATCATTTTCCAGGATAGGTTGTAGATCGTCGATAATGTGCTGGAGAGGTTTTGGCTGGGGGGCTGTACGTGATGGCCAGTGGTGTTCTGTTTGTTTTCCTTGTGGGGCCTGTCCTGTAGTAGGTGATTTCTGGGTACCCGTCTCGCTCTGTCAATCTGTTTCCTCACTTCCCCAGATGGGTATTGTAGTTTTAAGAATGCTAGGTGTTTGTCTCTGTCTGAGGGATTGGAAGAACTGGATTGTTCGTCAACCCAGATTGTGGTAGTAGGCTGGCTCCCTCAGTCGGTCTCCAAACCCAGGGAGAAAGGCCCAGATCCTCAGACCTTATAAGGCTGCTGTAGTGGCACAAACAACCTTTATGTTGGCCTGATCGGGAATTATCCTAGCATAGGTGAACTGCCATGTGGCCTAGAGCCAATATATTTGTCTCTATGGTCATCCACCTCACAGACCAATAAGGAAGGATGTCCTGGGGCTGCTGTAACTTGTACAAAGGGTCAAACCAGTCCCTAGGGATTGGGGAAGTTCATTAGAGGCCTAAAGCCAATTTTGCTCCCACCGTGGGTTCTCCACCAAACCCAGCTTCACCAGATCCAACGAACTGGGCCACATTGCCTGTTTCTCCTTGTCCCTCACCACATTGTAACATCATTCACATAGGCAGGTCTTCTGGAAAGGTCATCACCATGCAGCCGATCACCTGGTGTCCATGGAGTAGCAAAAAGAAAAGGAGTACTTGTGGCACCTTAGAGACTAACCAATTTATTTGAGCATGAGCTTTCGTGAGCTACAGCTCACTTCATCAGATGCATCAGATGCATCAGATGCATCTGATGAAGTGAGCTGTAGCTCACGAAAGCTCATGCTCAAATAAATTGGTTAGTCTCTAAGGTGCCACAAGTACTCCTTTTCTTTTTGCGAATACAGACTAACACGGCTGTTACTCTGAAACCTGTCATGGAGTAGCAGGGCATTCAGAGAGTGGGTTTCTCTATGCTCATACAGTATCTCTGCTGTGAAGTTTAAGGTCTTATGAAGCTTCACTGTATGTCTATTTTTAAATTCAGTTTTGATGGTTGTTCTTTAGAATCCTTTGCGCTGACTTTGGCATTTGAATTGCTATGACCTGCTACAATGCATGGAAAATTTAGCTCGTGATTTCCCTCAACAGTCACAGAGAGCTCAGATCCAGCTAACTTGTTCTTTAAGACAGTTACTGAATTATCTGCATTTCTGAGATGATGAGATGTGACTGTGTGTGGTCCCAATAACAGCTGATGATGGTATTTTTTCTCATGCCTGTTGCTAGTATGTCTATATTGTTCCTATGCTTTTCCTGGAACTCCACGGTTAGCTGCACCAAGGTAGCTCGCAGCTTGTTGATTCAGCAAAGCTCAATGTTAATCATAAAGAAAGACCACAAGCTCTGTTTGGTGGTGAAGGGTCGGCCAGGTTTATTGTCAACAAAGCGTGGTACTACTGCCCCACATAGCACAGTGCAGGTACACTTAACACATGTATGCCTGTGCCAAAGTAACAGCTCAATCAACATAGTGCTGTCCCCTTGGCCCCTCTTTCTACTCTCCTTTGATCATTTGCTCAGGAATGTGCTTACCTGGTTAGCTGATACCTAGGGTTGCTCTTCTGACAAGGTGTTCTTTTGTTTGTAGCCTTATTTTGTTTCATACTTTTAACGATGCCTACAATGGCCTACAAATTTTGACCATGGGGAAAAAATTCATCAGACTCTTGTTCAGAGAAATACAAACTGCTTTCTTCTGCTCCTCGTTTCAGCTCTGAACTCACTAATACAGTGATTCTTGCAGAAATTCAGGGAAAGAGTCACAGGAGAGCAGTGATAAACCAGGCAAGAAGCTGGTAATGTAGCAGAAGAAGGGAGAGGACTGACAATGACAAACCAAGAGGGGTCTTACTCAAATCTTTTGGAAGTATGGCCAGGTAATATACTCTGGAGGATGTTGAGTACCTTCTGTACCATTCAAGGGCTAAGCTGAATTTTGTCTGCTATCTTCTGTCCAAAATATAGAGTGCAATAGCAAAGCACTAGCACAGCAGGAGAGAGTTTGTTATTGGGATGTACATTTTCAGCGAAGAAGAAGCCTTGTTCCTGGGTGCAAATTGCACCTGCAAGAAAAGTACACACCGTGACAGGGCTACCTTCCCCGCCCTTTGGAGCGCCACAAACAGGCTGGACTCTTTGCAGGTTTATAAGCACCAGTGTGTTATTTATTAGATCCCCTCTACCAGTTCAACAGTACAGGCTTGTGCAGCAACATATAAGTGGACAGAAACTTCCCCCTTAGCTCACTCTGCAGGGAAAGGGAGGGAAAGCTTGCCTCATCCTGAGATCCTGTGTCGTCTGACCCCTGCCGACCTGCTCCTTCCTTCCTGTCTTTTAATTGTTCCCAGCTGATGGGTTGATTGCTCTCCTTAGCTTAGCAGCCCCTGCCTAATTAAGTCCCCTCCGGGAGGAATAGCTGGTACCTAGTGACCGGAGTGGTGGGTCAGGTACAGTTCCTTGCACTCTGTCAGACACGCAATCAGGTAGTTAGTTGTGTAAGTACTAGCATTTGCATCTGCAATTCATTTGCAAGGTGCAAAAACGCAGAGTAGCTTTTGGGGGCACCAAAATGCAGGTGCATATTTTTGGTGGGAACAAATTGTCCCCAAAACGAGGCTGATCTTCTGAAAGTATTGGCCCTCTATGGGCATGTGTTCATAGCAATTCCATACCTGGCGATGGGGAAACCCTTTCTTATCCTCTGTATGGTAAAGGTGCAGTCCAGCTATGTAACATATATGAAGCATCATTCTCGACTCTTAAAATATGTGCCAGAATATATGGCAGGAGGAAGCCAGAAAACCCTGTTCAGATGTAGATAGGGCCAAGCAGAATCTCTATAGGTACTGCTTCATGGATTGGTTCTTCAGGCTGATAAAGAGACATTTAAATTATCTTATGGATGCCTGGTGCTACTGTAGCTGTTGTGCATGCATTATGAATAGACTTTCTGCTGCTCATAATCTCAGCAAATTGCAGCATTCAAAGGGGTTCTCAGTTTAAGGCTCAGCTTTAAACTATGTAGGAACTAGGTTAATGTTGCCTATATTGTAGCATGGAATATTTATTTGCCCATAGCAATGTGATGTTTGCATACTGATCATTTAGGGCTAGATCATGCCATTTAGGCACAGACCTGCATTAGGGTTGGCGTGGAACTACACCATTGTAGGGGAGGTAATTGTCCCTGAGCCTTGCATAAAGACCCTGGTGTACACGTGCAGAAACCAAGGCTAATTTGGCCCTAAAAAGCCCCTTTGGGTAATATTTTAGTATTTGTATATATTATATTGGCCTATAAGCCCTTTGAAGTGGATGTACTTTGTAAATGTGTTTTCTAAGCAATTTCATAATCATCTCCACCCCGTTAAAAAATAATGAGCAAGATCCTTAGCTGCTATGAATTGCTGTGGTTCCATTGAAGGCAGTGGTGATTTACAGCAACTGAGGAACTGACCCAATAATCTCACCCATAGATTGTCATGATTATTTTATTGTAGATGTCTGCAGAAAGCGTTCTGTTAATATAGGTTTCCTGAATGAAGTACAAGATTTTAATTCTTCTCTTGCTTACTTCGGTTTAACGCTATTGGTTTCAGTGGACTTACTCCTGATTTACACTGGTGAATCAAGCCCAAATATTGTTACTTTCCCTTGTGAAAAGTTCCACTTGGGCCTTGATCAACCAGGGCGCCTATGTACATGCTTAGCTTTCAGCACATGAATAGTTGCATTTACTTCAGTGATTCTACATGCATGTTTAAAGTAAAGCACATAAATAGGTGCTTGGCTGGATTGGAGCCCTAGCACCTGTCCTCTTTAATGTCAGTCCCCACCCAACACCCGCATCTCGGAGAGTAAATGGAAATGCTTTGAGATGTGTACAGTTTCAGGGATGATTCACAGGTGATCGATTTTTTTTTTCATGCTACTCCAATCAGAGCCCTGTATTGTGGGTGTCATTTAAATGATGCTGAAATGTTCAGATCCACCCAACTGAAGTCCTGCACATCTCAAGATCTAGGTTTTCAAGGAATCTGTGACTGTGCACCAAAATTCTCTTTATCTTTCTTCCCTTTCTCCATCTGACTCTTATTCTTCATTAGTAACTGGGATTTAGAACACACACAACAATATCTGAGTTTTAAAAAACAACTGAGCATTCTTTTTCATATCAGCTTTTCCCCTTGCAATCAGTGTCTTAATATTAAACAGACTGTTCTTGATTACTGAAATTGCATTTGTACCTTATTTCTGGGTTTGATGAATTGAGAGGCATGCTAATACTTGCAACTAAATCCCTGGAAAAAATCTTAGATAGAAGGTAAGGGGGTAAGTGGAGGGGGTGAACAACATGAAAACAGCTGTTATTCTAACACAAAGAAACAAGGTTCACAAACCAAAGCAAACTACTACATGGATATCCCATCCACACTCAAAGCTAAAATCAAATGAATGAATGCCCTAGTGTATTGGGTTTATCCATGCTTATTTGTCTCATCTAGACTTTTCATCACTTAGCTCAGTCTGGCTAAGAGAAGAAAACTGACTTCTCTCCAGGGTGGTACTGACTTAATAGGTATCTAGAAGCCTCCAGCTGTGATTTGTCCTGATCTTCCGTGGCATTTTCGTATGATACTCTGGTCTATGCCAGAAGCAGCTGAGCTAGCTGATAAAATCAAATTTGAAGAGGAAAAGCTATTTTTCATAATGCAGCATCTATTTAAAAATGATTAAACTGAGCATCTGAAACTGCATATGGTCTACCTATATATATTTTCCATTATTTCCATACACATTGATGTTTATCTTGACAAATCATCTTAAACAATGTCCCTAGCCAAAAGAAAAACAGACAGTTCTCTACATTGTGTTACAAATGGGTTCTTGGTATCTTTATGACTGTAGATACTTGAATTTGCAAAGCAACATATGATTCAAATTTAAGCATTGAATAGAGACAGGGATTCTGGGGAGAAGATATTCAGAGTCAGTCAGACTGTCAGGAAATAATTTTGTCACACCCTACTGGGTTTTTCATAGAGGCCCAAGAGGGGAGAGATGCTGATAGAATGCTCTAGTGCACTGAGGTAATGGGCTTGTCCTTTTTAGGATGATGATGGTGGTGGTGAATAAGCATTGATTGTTGCTATCCCTGAAAATTCTACCTTGCAGGAGAGTTATTTCTGATGAATAATGTATGAGTTTGAAATCACTTCTCAATGTACTTTAAGCCGCTAGCAGAGTTGCACAGCACAGCATACCTTAGTTGGATTGTCTTCAAAGTGTTGTTTTATTGTTCTGAGACACTGCATAACATTATCCCTTATGATTTATGCAAACTAATTTTCATCTATAAACAAAAACAACCGGTATGTCCATTAATCTCGTAGCCACCCTCATTGCCATAGGCTCATGTCATCCACCAACAATTGCTAGATGAGAAGAAAGCCACTGTACCACTATTTGATTTTTCTTGTAGAGAATCCCTACATCATCTCCTAGACCATTAGGGACACTGTTAGTTGTTAAGATGTAATAGTTTATTGATCCTCTGCAAGCTGACTGGATGAACATGCCTCATGATAAATAGCCAAAGATGTGAAGTCTTTTCGGGTTTAAATATAATGACACTTAGGTCTGGTGAAGTGTGCAGCAGTGCACGTTCTTCAAACTATTCCTTTTGCAACCTCTGCTTAATCTATGAGTTTAGTAATTTATTGGTAATAGGCTTAGAATTCAATTGATCTCAGGCATGGCTGGAATTCCAGGATTGCAATCAGTGTGGGAATAGGTCCATCACTGATATTTATGCCTCGGAGCAGTTTTGCTTTTGTTTCAGTACTTCATATTTTTCTAGTGTGCAATTTGAAATGTTCTTTGGAATTTTTCTTTCCTTTTAAACATTATTTTATTTGTATCTGACTGCTGAATTTAGGGATTCCTTTATTACAAAATTAGACCAGCAAACGTAACTGTATTTGTATTTAAGGTTGTTTTTGTTGTTAAAGATCATTTAGCTCTTCCCAGGGATCTGAGGTATGAAGGCAACTTGCCCATCAGCATGGGAGCAGTAAACAGCAAGAACAGAGTTTTGGCTGGTTCACAGACACAGCTGATGGCGAGGCACAGCGCTCTGTTTAAGTATTTAATTCTGATTATTGTGTTTTGAGATCACCATATAAAAGATGAGTTACAGCCATAAAGAAAAATGATGATGAATACAGTTCTGTGTATGGCCTACAACTATCTTATCCTTACCCCACAGGGTAAAAAAGAGGAAGAAAAAGAGGAACAGTGTGTCTATCAAGGTACCTATATGCCCCTCCTCATCATAGTATCTAAGCATGTAGGAGTGTAAAGCTACTACAGGAATTAGCCTCTAACCGTCAGTAAATACAGTAGAAGATAGGGCCCCAAATCTATTCCAAGCATCCTCTTCCTTCTGCTCTGTGGGTTACTTATTATCATCATTATTTGAACTACAGTAGCACCTATGTGGCCAAAACCGAGATCAGGGCTCCATTATGCTAGTCGCTGTACAAACACATGGCAAGCTTTACAGGACACGGGCTGTCTCTTACTATTCATATTGACAAGACAGACAAAGGGTGGTTGGAGAAACAAACACAGAGAGGTTTTCCCAGAGGTGACTTGCTCGGAGTGGGTCAGTAGCAGAAGCAGGAATAGATCCCAGGTCTCAATCCACTGTGTTAGCCATTGGACCGCACCACCTCTCACCTCTTCTCTGGTGGTGTCTGTTCTGGAAGCTGTCTGTTCCTGTACTGCCAGTTTCCCATGTCTTCGGAGAATGTAGGATGACCAGATGTCTTAAATAGGCTCCTATTACCCCTCACCTACTGTCCTGATTTTTCACGCTTGCTATTTGGTCACCCTAGAAGAATGGTCTTTGCTGCCAGCATATTAACAATAGCCCAAGAGAGAGATTTTTCTCTTGACAGCCTCTGAAGCCTAGAAACATCATGTAAGAGACAAGATTCTGCTCTGTAGGAAGGTGAACGCTTATGTGACCCATGGTGCCAAGTGCACGTCTCCAAAAGCTAATGATTTCAGCTTCCCAAAGCATTGTCAGTAGTGTGCTTACTATCACCGGTAGGGTGAGTGTCCCACCAATATGCGCTAGTCTCTCAACACTACTTATCTGATTTTGGGTGGTATCCCGTGTTCATGACGCAACAGTCAGATAAACTCTGCTAATCTTATGCAGGGTCTATTATCTGACACACACTCTCCCATATTTAGAGGTGACCCTGGAATATGACTTATTCTATGTGATCTCAAAATTGGGCCCTCAGTCATGCTGGGCTCCACAAATGTCCTTGTCTTACTGAAGGCACATAGTGTGCAACAGAGAATGTCTAGCAAATAGTTCCAAACAATGGAATTTTATAATAGATTTTATTTTTACTAGGAAATTCTATAAAAAAAAACCTGTTTAAAAACATTAAAGATGCCAATAAAGCATTCAGAGCCTGAAAGTGTCAAAGTTAAGGTAGCTTCTGCAACCTTAAGTCTGCCTCTGTGTACTCAGTCTAATAAATTCTTTAATTACACATACTATTTGTTCCTCCCTCATTCAGCACACAGGTTGGACAGTGTATGAGGCAGGACGTTCTCTGTTCCACAATATGTGCACAGAGTTTGTTGGTGTAAAGTGAAAAAGGCAGAGAACCAGACAGTGAACAGGAAAGACAAAACATATATTGAACAACTGCCTCAATAAGCAAGTATCAGCCATTAGATCTACAAAATATGACCTATGAGGAAAGTACGTAAAAAGATTGTTATAAAGAGGAGAGCGATACATTTTTCTTCTTAATCATAGAGGATAGGGAATAATGGGTTTAAATTGCAGCAACTAATGGGCTTAAATTGTAGCAAGGGAGATTTAGGTGAGACATTAGGGAAAACTTCCTAACTTTCAGGATAGTTAAGCACTGGAACAAGTTACCTAGGGAGGCTGTGGAATCTCCGGCATTGGAGATTTTTAAGAACAGGTTAGATAAACATCTGTCAGGGATGGTCTAAAAAATACTTCATCCTGCCTCAATGCAGGAGTCTCGACTAGAAGACCTACTAGAAGTCCCTTCCAGTTCTACATTTCTATGATTACTGAAAGAAAGAAAGAAAGAAAGAAAGAAAGAAAGAAAGAAAGAAAGAAAGAAAGAAAGAAAGAAAGAAAGAAAGAAAGGGATGTGCAGCGCAAAAGATGCTATGTGATCGTGCAATTAAAGGCTGTAGAAGTCAATGGAGATATGTCAATGTACACCAGCAGAGGACCTGGTCCTGAATCTTAATACATACACAGAGGGAAGCAGAGAATTAAGGTTTCATATTAATTTTGGACAATTTTTGGCATTTTTGTGCTTCTCTTTGCAACCTTGGCATTCTTTTAACATAGTTGTTGTTATGGGATAAGATTTGTATTGCCCACTGCAATAACACAAATAATGACCCTCATTCTGATCCCTCCACCCTTTTTCAGATGCTTTCTTCAACCCACCCATCCCAGAATGTCTGTGGAAAAAAATGAACTTTATTATGTATCCTCAGTATAACAAATCTAGATTCTGGAGGAACAAGGGTGCAAGTAAGTCCTAGGATCAGAAGCCTTCATAGAGAAAGCCATGGCAGTAGTCCCCTGCTATTTCAACCAGGGTAGCTAGAGCTCGGGTGACTCTGCCGGATACGACTGTCAGATAACAACATCCCAGACAACTGAGATATTTACTGGTTAAAAACAACATGTTAAATAATCAGTCAGAGGGTTTATTTTGTGTTCTGTTTTGTACATACACGGAGTTGAGCAATACCTGAAGGCATGGAGAAAACACCACCTACCCATGGACATCACTTCTTTGGTATTGAGGATGAGTCAATGCTGCATGCAGTCAAAGAGGCTTAATGCAAACAGCCTGGTCTGTTTCAAACTGGAAAATGTTCCTGGTCAAAAGCAGAACATTTCTGAATATGAAAAGCATTTGTGCCACAGTGGTATATGTGGAGTTGCATCTGTGTGAGGCAACATCAGTCAGACCAGATGGGAAAGTTGGGTTGATGACTGTAACATATTAATGAGGATTTTTCCATCTGTGAAAGAGACATTAAAGAGGGAAATGGGGGAAAAGGGATGGGAACAGAAGTGCTGCCAAAACTCCAGCGTCTTTGAAATTATTGCAAAACATTCTAACTTTATTGCAGGTGGCATGGAAGCTCACTTTTATGCCAATTCTGCTGTCATGAATGGAACAGAACTCACCTTGGTTAAAATGGGATTAAGGATTGCAGAATCTTGTTATTTGGGAAACAAGTGTGCTGGCTTCTTGCATGTCTATTGGGCAATTAAAATAAACCCAAATACTCATCAATCAATTTACAATATTATATGACAAAGGAAGTTTATACCAACTAGTTGTGAATAGGATGATGCATTGATTAACATTGTTTTTATGCTCCTAGGTTTGTGAAATATCATCTGTGATGATAATGCCTTAGCATAGTATTGCTGGCTACTAAATAGGAACATAGAAGAGATATAGGCTTGCCTGAGACACATGAGTCTAGATGACTGATGTTATATAATAATCATTAGGCCAGCTGGTGTCAGCCTTTACCACTTCATTGACTTTACTGGAGCTATGCTGATTTACATCAGTTGGCTCATGTTTTTTTCATAGATTGTATTTGGGGATAGTTGGGTTTGGGGAGAGAAGGTAGTGTTACATTTTAATGAAAGTATCAAAAGAAAAGTTATTTTCTATCTATTACTGACTTTTATATATACAGTCTAAAGCAGAACCTGTTTACAGAAATAAATACTGTTCCTAATACAGTCAGTGGGAATTTTGCCATTGACTTAAATGGGAACATTTTAGCTCATAGTTAACTCATCAGGTGTGAAAAACCATTTACAATGAAGCAGAGAGGGAATCCAAAATTACTTCAGCACACTTTAATAGACTTTTACTCATTTTAGATCTTGTCAAACATACACACACTCTATACCGCTGAACTGTGACTGTGTGTATTACAGCTCATATTACAGCTCACACACTCCATGTGTATATGTAGGTATATAGTGTGTGTTTGATTTTAATGTAACACAACAAGAGTAAAGTGACAACATTTTAGAGCTATAGAGCAAATACTTTTTAAGAAGTAACTGATTCATCAAATTTTACCTTGTTCTGTTCTTGAATTGTCCATGAGCAGATTAAGATTTTCTCAAAAGCATTTGTTGTTTGACATTGTTCACCAAATAATTTCTGTAGATAACTCTGGGTTAGAAGCTTGCAAGCTCACAAGCCATTCTTCATAATTTATTTAATATTCAAAAGTCAAACTAATTGGATTGAATATGTAGGTCACAGGGTGTGTATCTTTTCCCTCAATGGGACGGGTTTGGATTAGGAATTCAGAATTTGTTTTCTGTGAACATTCTGAAAACATTCCTACTAGAAACCCCATTCCCTGGAATATTAATGGAAAACAAACACAAAAGATGTACAAACTCAGTTAAAGCTAATTAGCTTTCAACTTCAAACGAATGTTATTGGGGGGTGGGAGTGGGAAATAGAATTTCAATATTCACTCAATTCCACAACAAATGATGTGATAGAACATTAAAGACCACATTTCTGAGAAGATGCCAGTTATTCTCACAGTTGGCACACTATTGTTTAGCATCAAACTAGAGCAACATAAGCTTCAAATGTAGGACAAGTTAGCCAGTCTCACTTATTTTTCAGCAAGCTGTATATTTACTAGAAGACTTGAGGAAATGAGTTTTCTGTGGTGATAGTGTTCCTGTTTATTCCCAGTGGCTTGGTAAAACCAATGAGGTATAAAGTGATTTAAGTAAGCGAAGGTCTCAGTAGGAAGAGTGCTTCATTAATTCAGTAGTGGTCAATATCCCTTCAACCTACCGATAAAGCATTAAATGTAGTCTTGACTTTTTAGACTTTTAGTCAAACACTTTTACTTTTGAAGACAAATAGCTGACTGGGTCCTGAATGACCTTGAATGGATCCATAGGCAAATTCTTGAGAGTTCAAATTCAGGAAAGAGTTATTATTGATGCAGTATTCATAGCTATAAGAGAAGTATATTATCATTCTAATGCAGTTTCCTCATCTAGATGTCCTGACTGGAGTTAACAGGAAAAAACTCAGGTTTTTGAAAAGTCTGTTGCAGTAAGTGGCTAAGGAAGATAGATTTGTAGAGAATGCTATATTGTTTCCACTAAAAATATCAGGCTCTTACTAGTTGCTTGTAGCATCTGTCTCTTTTCCAGATATAAGATATGATGATCATTGTGATATTGCCAGTTTTTGAGTGCTGAGAGCCTCTCCCTGTGATCCTATAAATGTATCCAAGTATAAATGGGTGAACATTGGCCTATTCAGTTTTTATTTCAACCCAAAACAGAAACTAACCTTTAGATTGTGGAGAAAGTACAAGATTCTCATGGTTTCAAGAGAGGAAGGATGGTCTAGCAGTTAGGGCTCTAGCGTGGGACTTGGAAGACCCAGATCCCATTCCCTTCTCTGCCACAGACTTACTGTGTGCCCTTGGAAGAGTCATTTAGCCTCTCTGTGCCTCAGTTCTTCATCTGTAAAATGGGAGTGCCCTATCTCAACAGGTCTTGTGAGGTGATTAGATACTACAGTGATTGGAGCCACATAAGTTCCATAGATAGAATTCCTCAGTCTAGTGTCAGAAAGTTTTAGATGTTACTTTGAACAATGATTTTCTTTAATCAATGAAAATGAATCCTGTTTATTCCAAAATATGTGTATGTGTTTCCAGGCTTGCAGTCTGTCCTTCAGTGGAATCCATTCATGGCATCTTTTCAGGCCTGGAATTAAAGTGATCCATTTTACTGTCTATACCTGTACCTTGTGAATTTTGTTGTCTGTGCTTCAAGCTCTGACACGCTTTAGTCAGTTCTCCATGAGAATCTGGGCCATGAAGTGTGTCAGACTTCTCTTCATCATCATTCAACTATGGATCATATGCTACACTATGTGCCTCTGACAGCATCAAGTATTGGAGAAATGCTTTACTTTTTAGTGTTTCAGAGAGAATATAATGGCCACCAACACCAGTAAAGTGTTGCTGTTCCCACTGATTTTGAAGCAAAAAAAACGGAGGGCTGGTGATTGAGAAACTGTGCAGAGAACTAAATTGTTTAGCAAGAGGAACACTTGTGATGTGCTGATTCTTATCCTCTTATCTTTGACCATTAAATGGCTAACTCTTTTCTAACACAGCTGTTTTCAAGGCTGTTTCATTTGAGGATTTTCAAAAGCACCCATAATTGGTCTAACTCTGTTCCCATTGACCGTTAGATCAGCTGGAGTGGAGTCAGCTCCGTGCTGAGCACTTGTTTTGGAGCTGTTCTTTTATAGCTTGCCTTTGTACATTTGTAAGCTTTCTGATCACATCCTGATCATACACCAGCATGAACAGATTGAGAAAGGTTTTTGCTGGGAATTAAGCAACAATTGACAGAACAAGACTGGGAGTACAGCCAGTAAAGCCAAAGTAATCTGAAAACCTAAAATGAAGATGACTGGGAATGTATGATATCACTTCATATTATGGCTAGCAAGCTGAAAGTGATGGTTAGTAAGCTGAAAGTGAAAACTGGGACTGAATTATTTGACTTTTTAAAGTATTTCCAGGCTCAAAATAAGCTCTATTTAAAAGAATGTACAATATGGATTTTTAAGCTGTTCTTTAAATGTAATATTATTGGTAGCAAATGTTTTTATTATGGCTGTGACCAAAGGCCCCCAATCGGATTGGTTACCCATTGTGCTGGGCATTCTACATACAAAGAAAAGAGGAAATCCCTGCTCTGGAGGATTAACAGTCTAGTCACAAATTTCAGCAAATAATTCTTGATCTGCAGATTGTTCATGAGAAGTTCAAGACTTCCAGACTCAAGAATTCCAGAGGTGATAAGTATTTATTTATCTAGATTTGTTACAAAGGGGCTCTTATACAAACCCCTAGGTGGTCCTTACACAAATTACAAGACCAAGAAAGGATGGTCTGTCTAGCTTGGGTTCAACACCCTGCTCTGCCATGAACCCCCTTTGACATTGGGCCAGTCACATAGCCTCTCTGTTCCTCAGTTACCTCTTGTAAAATGGAAATAACAGCACTGCCTTACACAGGCTTGTGAAGATAAATACATTAAAGACTGTGAAGTCCTCAGATAGTAAGGTAATGGGGCCATGTAAATAGCCAAGATAGACAAAATGTTATTTATAGTAGCATATCCTCAGCAACCAGTAAAACTCAACCCCCCGTGAAATGCAGTTTTGACTGGGTGCACAGGTCACAGCATTATGTTCCCTGATTGGATGAGTAACTTATAATCAAGCTTCCAGTGCAAGCACTCGCCTCTTGCAAATTCAAACTTTGCTTCCCATGAATATTCTCTAACTTGGCTTAACATTTGCTGTTTCTGATCATATTCCTGCTTGTAAACTGGCGCACTTGGCTATCTGTGGAAGGCAAACTCAAAAGGGCAGGAGAGCAGTCAAAGACTGTTCAGTATATTTTAATCTCATGTACGCTCAGGAAAATAATTTTGATAATTTGCTCAAATCTAATTCCACAGAACCATCTGTGTTGTGGAGAATATAAATGCAGGTCACATAAACCACTGAGAACCCAGTGTCAGGATATCTTAACATACATTAGTGACAACTCCTGCTTTGGTTAGTAATAACGAAATTAAGGATTTTATCGGATATATCACAAATGCTATGGACCTAGATCTGCCCCCTACTCTTATAGTAACACCACTGGAGCTATTTGTGGAGTAAGCTATGCTTGACATGAATAAAGGAGGAAGATCCTGGTGCTAAAAGCAGATGGGCAATTTATGTTTTTAGTACCTCTATGTATATTTACTCTTTAAATCAAGTCTATGCTTTTTGGATTATCTGGGCAGCATGGCTCGCTTCAGGCTGACAATGAGGAATTCCCAAGTGGTGTGACAAAGCCTGTTAACTGCATATTGATGTCATTGCAGTTTGTCATCCTGAGTGTCTAGATCAACTGAAGCTGCTCAGTGTTCCAGAGAGCACCTTGGGAAAAGCTTTGAAAAGTTGGTCTTTTATCTGTCCTTCTGTATCTAAAGATAAAGTTTAATTTATTTTTACTCCAACACATTGATTTTTTATTTCAGGCTGTTTTGCTGTACATTTAAAATCTTGCACTTTGCACTGATTCATGGTTACAGCCATCTACACTTCATTAATAACTGCACTGTATCTCCAATCTGGAATTCAAAATTGGGTCATTCTTGGAAATTTCCTAATTTTGGTCTTCAAATCTAAGGCTTGATTTTTACTTTACCTCTCCCCTCCCCACGCCCTCAGGGCCATAGTTCCTCCCTTGCTTCCTCCATGCTCCCTGGGAGTAGTAGGTTTCTTTTGGCCTATACCAACAGCAAATTAAGACGCCTCAACATAGACTCAGCTGTACTGCCCAGCAAGTGATGTAGACAAGACTCTGCCTACTCCCCTTCTCTGCCCTCTCGCTCAGGGGTTGATGGTAAGAATGTGTTTCACAGTTAGACCCAAGGGGCGAGTAGTCCAAGTAGAAGTGTAAGAGCATGATGGTGGGGGTCCTACTTCCTTTTACTCAACAGCCCAGACACCTAGCCCAATTCACAGTTTGGCCCCCAGTGAGTTCTAATACCACTGTGCTTGAGTAGAACACATCTCTTTGGATGTCCATTCATCTCTTGGGAGTAGACAGTGGAATATCCTGGATCATCACATGCCAAAATAAGGATAATTAATCCCTCTCCCACATACAAGTAAAATGGAACTAATATTAGAAGACAGCCAAAAATACTGTAAATTGGTCTGTGACCCTAGAGTCTCAAAGATTTTAAAAAAGGAGTACTTGTGGCACCTTAGAGACTAACAGATTTATTTGAGCATAAGCTTTCGTGAGCTACAGCTCACTTCATCGGATGCATTTCCACTCCATGCAGCTAAATTCAGTGCCTTGCATAATGACAGGTTTCAGAGTAGCAGCCGTGTTAGTCTGTATTCGCAAAAAGAAAAGGAGTTCTTGTGGCACCTTAGAGACTAACAAATTTAGCCATATGGAGAGGAAGAGCTGTAGCTCACAAAAGTTTATGCTCAAATAAATGTGTTAGTCTCTAAGGTGCCACAAGTCCTCCTTTTCTTTTTGCGAATACAGACTAACACGGCTGCTACTCTGAAACCAAAGATTTAAAAGGTATTGATGTGTTATAAGATCCTGTACCACAGTGTTAGCCTGGCCTACTGCAAGGGGCATAGTGGAACTCAAAGAACAGCCAAGTGGAACTTGAAAGGGAATGCTGAGGGGGATTTTTCTTGCAGTAGTCACAATCAATATGATTGGGGGGGAAAAATAAGTGAAACAAGAAAAGAGATGGAGCTGATGCTGGCCAGAATTCAGGCCTAATGCATTGGAGGAATTTTCGAAGACAATTCTTGTATGTGGGAAATATGGGCTGTGAAGAGCTGCCAAGGTTACTGGGACTTGTGATCATACTCTGAGTAAATCATTTATATTAAAGTTGCGTGCATGCATCAGTGCCTTTATGTAGCGTACTCTATCTTGGAATGCTTTGCCAAGATTGAAAACATAAAATGAGAGAAAAAGAGGACATGTAACCTGGGACTGGGGCCTGTTTCCCTTCCCTTATCCTTGTTCTCTAGTGTATCTACCATGGGGAGCACAGGCCCTACTCTTTGAATGCCTACCACCTTTCTCCAAAATATATCTCAAATTTGATAAGGAAAAAATCAATTGGAAAGATGCCAGTGAAACTCTGAACAAATCCAAACTATGTTTAACAGAAAACAATGTTCTGTGGTGCTAGAGACAGGTAAGGTAATCACTAGAGGGACAATAATGAATTAGGTGGTTTAAAGTAAATAAAAGGTTGCCACAGTTGACAAGGGGCAATATGTTAGGAAGACAGGTGGAAGATAAAGAGTATATGGCCATACTGTGTTTGGTGTAGTAGTGGGGAGTGGTAATTAGGGAGGGTGTAAATAAATGTGAAGAGGTCTGTGAGGCAAGGAATGTTGAGGGGGAAAGGAAACATGGGAAGATGGAGAGGAAGGAGGGAGACTAGGGAACGGTTACCATGGTGATGGGTGTGGTATAAGAATTTGAATGGATTGAGAAAATGAGGGGCAAGAGACTAAGTGGGGGAAGGAGGCAGAATGTTGAGGGAGAGGGGAATGTAGGGAGATAGGAGACCTTGGGCAAGCGGGGATGGGGAGATGTGGGCAGGAGATTATGAGAATCTGGGAGGATGGATCATGGGGATGGGAGGAGGGGCAGTAGCTCTAAGGGGAATGGAGAGGGTTAAAATAGCATCTCCCCATCTTGGGTGTTGGCAGAGGATAAGTGCATTTCCCATCCAAAAAGAAAAGGAGTACTTGCTCAAATACATTGGTTAGTCTGTAAGGTGCCACAAGTACTCCTTTTCTTTTTGCGAATACAGACGAACACGGCTGCTACTCTGAAATCTTCCCCATCCAAGCAGCCGGTGGGGAGGGACTGCATATTTCCAAGTACATTAAGCTTTGATGGTCTCACGCATACAAACTGAAGGCAAGAGGGTTTTTTTCTGTAAACGTCTTATGAGACAAAAACAAACAACAAACAAAAACAGCCTCAGCTTTAAGCTAATCTCATGGTCTGGATGTGGGAGAGGGGTTGGTTTATGATTTTTAACTCCTTCAACAGAAAGGAATGTTTTAAAATTTTGTACAGTGCTGAAAACTGTTTTGGCAGTGCTGTTTATGGCATAATCTGGCCCATAATAAGAGAAGCCTCCATAGGTTGGGACAAAGGATGCAAATTGGTCTGCTCAGCTGGCAACATTCCCTGTTACAAGAGGCTGAAGACACAGAGGTTTAGTTGGATGGTTCTTTAGTTTCTGCTGTTTGTTAAATGTTCACAGATTTTAAGGGAGCAAGTTTCACAAAATTACAAGGACAACAGAGATATCTGGTTCCAAATTCTCTGCTAGGGGAAACTGACGTATCTCCATTTGGTGTTAAGCCAATTTACACCAATTGAGGGTATGACCTATGAAATCAATGAGCACTGATTGAAACAGCATCTAAAGACATGAGGGAAAGAAAGGGTATTAGACACTATGGAACCATGGAGGAAGGATCCCATCCACAGTAAATTCTCGGCACACTGACTCCTACATGTTCAAATATGTGCAGAATTAGATACATTAGGCCTGATCTGCACTGATTTCTAGTCTGTGCAGCCCCTTCTGAAGTCAGTTCAGAATTCACCCCATTAATAAGAGTAACATTCAAGGTAAACACAGAGCAGGCAGAAGGCTGGAGCACATGAAAACAAGATCTATGGTAAGAACAAATTGTAATCATTCTGAACAACAAAAACATTCAGAACCCATTTAGAACAGTATAGGAGAGTGGTACCTAGAGAATAAATCTGTTATTTCCAGATTTAACTAGACTCTTACAAATCGATTGTTTAGTTATAGGACAGTGGGAAAGTGTTGTTTGCAGTGCCAAAGGACAAATTGCAAGGAGTTTAGTATAATATACTTAACCACTTGTTGATTCAACAGTAATAAACTTTGGAACAAGAAAACATATTTATTCTAATGTATTCCTTACGACATCTGATCTTAAACCGAACTTCACACCCCTTGACAATCTGTACATTATTCCCTGATAACCAGAAACTTTTGTGCTTAAACTCTGTACCATTCACTTTTTTTTTAACGTCATCTTAATAATATACTTAATCACTTGTTGATTCAACAGTAATAAACTTTGGAACAAGAACACATTTATTTTTAACAAGATAAATCTGTAATAATTTGAAGGGATGATGTAAATGATCAAGGGCTATTTGGGGTAATAACACTAGAACTGCAAGATAAACAAAGAGTTGCATTTCAAAAACCATTGTAAACTAAGTTTAATGAAAGCTCTTGAGCAGAATACTGTCAATCACAATCACCTGGGGTTAAAGTGCTTTCCTCTGTGAAAGAGTAGCCTGAAGGATGTGACCACAATGAAGGAATATGTAATGTTTATGGTTTCAGTTTAGGTATTAACCTTTTGATATCCAAGATAGAATGCTAAGGGTGACAGCATGATCCAGTGAATAGGGACCTAGCATGGAGACCTGGGTTCTAGTCCTGGCTCTGCCATTAACCTGCTGTGTGATCTTAAATCCCTTCATGTCTGTCTTTTCTGTTTAGCCTGTAAGTATTCTCTTACTAGCAGGGCCAATCAGAGGGGGGCCAGGAGGGCCATTTGGCCTGGCCCTCAAGCTCAAAGGGGCCTCAAATTTAGACACTTGTTAATTTTTTGGCATTTGATAAGTTTCTCAACTCGTTTTAATGCGCATCCCTATCGGACCAAAATGTGACACACTCTCTCTGTTTAGAGCTGCAAATTTAAGCGAATAAAAGATGTGATTTGGTAAAAGACATAATTTTTTTGTTAACTGATATAGATTTTTCCATTAAAGAGATAAAAATATTCATAAATATTAATAAAAATATATCGGTTCTGATGGCACAAGATTAGACCGTGATGAATGTGTTCTCTCAGATCAGCTGATTATATAAACAAACCACTACTAGTGGCTGGCGCTGAATCAAGTGCATGTTGAAAAGTAGAGAATTGTCACATTTTAGTATCTTTATAGTTTTACATCTTGTTGACTAAGGAATTATTTACGTGTGAGAATTCCTCATTATTATCTTCATATGGTAGCTAAAAGGGATGACTGGTTGGTTGATTGAGCCCTAGCTTGGTAGCTTGGCCATCATCATAGGCTTTTGTAGTCTATAGGCCAAGATTCAAGGTGAAAATTTGTGAGGACAATCTGGTACAGTGAGTTTTGTGAGGACACACATTTGAAATTTTTGGACATTAGATGATTTGCACGGATTGATTGAGTTCAACCAGTTGTGCAGCATTTGAATTCAGTGAGAAATGCTTTAAATGAGCTTAAATCTCTCAATCTCACTGCACAAGCTCGAACTGAACTTCAGTCTATTCAGAAGCACATGTCCAAATTTGAATGCATTCTGATATCATCTTTGCGGATGAAGCTACTTAAAATGATCCAGCAAACTAATCTGGTAATTGAAGCATGCAGTGCTACACTTGATGTGGAGAGGAATAACATTGAAAATCTTATCAATGATATTCAACAGATTCATGAACAATGGGGTGCGATCCTGACTGAGTCCAAATTAGTAGCACAGAATATTGGCATTTCATTTGAGTTCTCCACCAGTCGCAACTTACCTACTGAATCCGACGCCGAGCAGCATTATAAGATCAATGTCTTCCTTGTCATCATTGACTCTATTCAATCAGGTCTTACATGTCAATTTGGGTTACTGAGACTAATTTGTACCGTTTTGGGGTTTCTTTGGCAATTCAACAGACTGAGTAATGAAGATCTACTTTCTGCAGCTGAACAATTTCAGCAACAGTACAACAAAGAAATCTCAAAAGTTCTCAGTGACGAGGTCATCTTCCTCAAACAAATATATTCCACAAACTTTAAATTGGATTGCAGGCTAAAGGAATTGCTTGAAGAAATACTTGAACTTGGACTCTCTGGGGTGTTTCCTAATATCACAGTTGCATTGCGTATTTTTGTCAGTTTGCCTGCATCAGTGGCTTCAGCTGAACACACTTTCAATGTGTTGAAGCAGGTAAAGAACTATCACCATTCAACTATGGGACAAGAGTGTTTGAATGGACTCGCCATGCTTAATATCAACTGTGACATTGCACAAAAGCTAGATTTTTCCTCAATAATTAGTGCATTTGCACAGAAAAAGGCTAGAAAAGCATTTGTTAAATAAAAAAATATTCAAATTATGTCTCTCTCTTTTTGTGTGCCTTATTTTTTTTTTCATGTGTTGTCATTTTTTATTTTTATTATGGCTAGGGGCCTCAAAAGCTAGAAGTGGCCCAGGCCTCTCTGGACCTCTGAGAGGGCCTGCTTACTAGCACAAAGTACCTAGCACAATGGGCCCCAATTCCATTCAAGTCTTCTGAGGAACTATTGTATTACTACAGAATAATGTAATTTCCTAGAAATAACCCTTCCTAAATACTTCTGCCCTCATTGCAGATAACTTATGGTTTCTCTCTCTAATGGCAAACTTTTATTTTCTGCTAGATACATTCGACTCACTGAGCTGTAACTTTAATTCACTACATCCAGCCTCTATTTTTAATATGGATCTATTTTACTTTCTGCAAAAAGTAAAATACACTGGAGGGAAAATGTTATTTAAGGGAACCAATCTTTTCCTGCTAAATCAAGTGAAAAGTCTTTATTAAAAGTGACTTCAGACTGTTTTCAGAAAATACCAAAACAGTTTAATGGAGTGCCACATACCACAGGGTAACCTCTGTTGCACACATTCATATATGGATGTTGCAGGCCTGTCAAAACCGACTTTGAAATTGCAGCATACTTAGAATCAGCTATCATTACCAAACTGTGAAAAAGCCTAAAGAAAGGGTCAAAGGAACAAGGAACAAACATCTGAGCTTTGTATCAAATCTGTACAATAACAAGAAGATTTTATGGAAAGGTTTTACTGTTGTATATAACAGAGTTTTGCAATGAGCACTGACTGTAAAGGAGAAAGAGATGACAACTAAAAAGCAGAAGTATCCTTTCCATCACACACAGCCAGGAGACAAAAGAGACATAGCAAGTAAGATTGTGTGTGTGTAGAAAATTTCAAGTATCAGAGAGGTAGCCGTGTTAGTCTGTATCCACAAAAACAACGCGGAGTCCAGTGGCACCTTAAAGACTAACAGATTTATTTGGGCATAAGCTTTTGTGGCCACTTCTTCAGATGCATGGAGTGAAAATTACAGATACAGGCATAAATATATATTGGCACTTGAAGAGAAGGGAGTTACCTTACAGAGCGAGATGGGTACCCAGAAATCACCTACTATGGGACAGGCCCAAGAAGGAAAATAACAGAACACCTCTGGCCACCACATACAGCCCCCAGCTAAAACCTCTCCAGTGCATCATTAACGATCTACAACGTATCCTGGAAAATGATCCCCCACTCTCACAAGCCTTGGGAGGAAGGCCAATCCTCGCTGACAGACAGCCCCCCAAATACTCACCAGCAACTACACACCACACCACAGAAACACTAACCCAGGAACCAATCCCGGTAACAAACCTTGTTGCCGTCTCTGTCCCCATATCTACTCTAGCGACACTATCATAGGACCCAACCACACCAGCCACACCATCAGAAGCTCATTCACTTGCACGTCTACTAATGTGATACATGCCACCATGTGCTAGCAATGCCCTTCTGCAATGTACATTGGCCAAACTGGAAAGTCTCTACGTAAAAGGATAAATGGACACAAATCAGACGTCAGGAATGATAACATACAAAAGCCAGTAGGAGAACACTTCAATCTCCCTGGACACTCAATAACAGATTTAAAAGTAGCCATTCTTCAACAAAAAAACTTCAAAAACAGACTTCAAAGAGAAACTGCTGAACTACAATTCATTTGCAAACTTAACACCATCAATTTGGGCTTGAATAGGGACTGGGAGTGGCTGGCTCACTACAAAAGCAATTTTCCCTCTCTTGCTATTGACACCTCCTCATCAATTATTGGGAGTGAACCACATCCACCATGACTAAATTGGCCTTCAACATTGGTTCTCCCCTTGTCAGGTAACTCCCATCTCTTCATGTGCCAATATATATTTATGCCCGTACTGTCATTTTCACTTCGTGCATCTGAAGAAGTGGGGTTTTTTACCCATGAAAGATTATACCCAAAAAAATCTGTTAGTCTTTAAGGTGCCACCAGAAAATTTCAAGGTTATGTCTTGATCCTGCAGTTAGATTTCCTCTAGTATTTTTGATATCACTGTAGTAGCAAGGTGTCATGGGAGGCTAGAAGCAGAAGAAAACAGCACAAAGGTTGGGTCATGAGCACATATAAAAAGGGAGGGACATGGGGAGGCATAAGAAAAGGGGGAAAACACAAAAGAAAATGTTAGTAGCAGCAGCCTCTGCAACGGATTTGACTTCCATAGACTTTAGGTCCCAGAATGTTACCTCTGGCTGGGGTTTCTGCAAGAGTTAAGTGCCCATATCCCACTGAGTTTCAATGGGGTTTGGGCACCTAGCTCCCTTAGTTGCCTTGGAAAATCTGAGATGTGATTTGCTGGTATTGCTACATCCAGTAACACTGGCGAAACTCTCCAGCCAAAGAACTCCACCTGAGGAACATTGCATCAGTGCTTGAAAACAACACTGAGAAAAACAGTGATGAAACCACATCAGAGATCAATTCCCTCTTTCTCATCTCCATTAAAAATATTCCCAAAATACTGAGTTACTACTGACTACCTCAACTAGCAAATGCAAGAGTAATTTTAAACTGCACTGCTTGGGTTTGACCCTACTGCCTTAAGTATGAAAAAAAGCACAAACGGCTATAAACTGAGATAAGGGGTTATCTCCTATAGTTACTAAAAATAAGATATTCATAAACCTCTTGTGTGGCTACAAAGGCATACAAGCTCGTTAGAGCTCCGTATTCCCACTGCTGATCTGTTTGCAAGACTTGCAAGCTTAATAAGATTTTGAAAAAAGAAGCAGGTTTGCTTCACAGGCAGGTTTTTTCCCCCTTAGCTTTCACAATTCTATTTATCATTCAGTCCTTCACCATCTGAAAGTTCTTACAGGTCTCTCTTATCTCTCCAGACATAAAAGGACACTGGAGACTGAAATGAGAAAGCTAAGGAGAGTATATTCAAATCCCAGACTAGTTATGTGAGTTCACGGTAGGGAAGGTAGAACAAGCATGGTGCTGAACTGATTTTTTGGGGTGGGAGGAGGGAATTCCCTCATCCCTTACCACTATGTGCAACCACCAGATCTGACTAGCTGTGCTCATTCCAATTCTTCCCAGCAAGCCTCTGACTTCTTCCATAGACTCTGGGTGGACCCATGTATGGGACTTATCGAAGCAGGAGCAGATTCTCCTTTGCAAGCCTCCTGTTGCTAATGGTTCTCATTCACCCCCCCCCGCCCGGGTACTGGAGAGGATGACAGTGAACGGATCCTCTACCTTCACCCTATAGGTCAGGAGAGAAAATCAACAAAGCTTCTGTTCCCTTCAGCCCACAATCCCATTTCACTAGATCACTCATATGGACATGAGGCAGGGGTGAAAGTAAGCCGGTACAGGCTGGTACGGCATACCGGTAAAAAGTGGCCATCAGAACCGGCCCATACCCAGCTGCCTTTAAAGTGCTGCCACAGCAAAGGACCCTGCTTAAAGTTTAAAAGGGCCCAGATCCCCAGGCCCTTTAAATCGCCACTGGAACTCTGGGTGGCGCTGACCCCCCAGCCCTGCCCCTTCAGCCCAAGGCCCTGCCCCTTCCCGGGCTGGAACCGGCCCCCGTACCAGTAAGTGTTCTCCTTTACTTTCACCCCTGACAAGGGGAGGTGAGCACTATACCCGCTGACAACCAACTCTCTGTCCTGACTGCTGTTCAGCGTCACCTGCTTGCTCCCGGCATAAGACAGGTGCTCAGACAAGGTGACATTCACTTCTGTGCAGAAGACTTGTACAAAACGTATACATCACTTAAATTTCATTTAGCTCCCTCAGCAAGGGAGTTGAGAACTTGTTGTTGCTCAAGCAAGATATATTATGGGTCTATACCTCAATTGTACCTTATCTACCCCAGTTCAATCAGACTAAAGATAAATTAATTGGAAATAACCCACTTTGATTTTCAGATCCCAAGACGGGTTTTCAGGGTTTAGGGTTAGGAAAAAACCTTCCCTATCTTCAAACTGAGAGGATTTGCTTAACTAGTTTTGTTTCTTTTAACCCAGATACACTTTTGGCAATCACACCATCCAATGGCAATAAATTCCACAGGTTAATTATGCATAGTGTAAAAAAAGTACTTTGTCTTGTTTGTATTAAACCTATTCCTATTCATTTCATGGGATGACCCATGGTTTTTATATTGTGGGAAAGGGCAAATTTTCCCCACACCATTCAAGATTTCACAGACCTCTGTCATCTTCCCCTCTTCCCGGTCGTCTCTTTTCTAAGTTGAAGAGTCCTAACGTTTTTAGTCTCTCCTCGTATGGAAACCAGTCCATACCTTTGATCATCTTTGTCTTTCTCTGAACCTTTTCCAGTTCTACTGTATCCTTTTTGAGGTGGGGTAACCAGAACTGGACACAGTATTCAAGCTGTGAGCACACCATGGATTTATATAGTGGCATTATGATATTTCCTAGTATTATCTATCCCTTTCCTAAAAGTTCCTAACATACTGTTAGCCTTTTTGACTGCTGCTGTGCATTGAGCTGAAGTTTTCAGAGAACCATCCATGGTGACTCCCAAAATCTTTTTCTTGTGTGCTCATAAAATCATTGACAATCAAGAAACATGGAACCTAATCTAAACTCACAGCTTTTCCTAATTTGTAAAAATTTCAGGTTTCTATTTAAAATCAGTTTCTGTGCGTCAGAAAGGAATGAAATTAGCTAAGCTTCTGAGCACAACATCAAAATGAGTAAAATAATACACTGTGCTAGAACATGTGCTCAATGTGATATGCAGCTGTGAGCTTTGGAACGAACACTGACTGCTCTGCACCTTCATTTTGCAATCAGTGTGAGAGGTCCTGAATGACAAGCCTTTTCCATGTCAAATAGGAAAATAATTGTGGGAAAGAAAGTAACCGATGAAGTGAGCTGTAGCTCACGAAAGCTTATGCTCAAATAAATTGGTTAGTCTCTAAGGTGCCACAAGTACTCCTTTTCTTTTTGCGAATACAGAGTAACACGGCTGCTACTCTGAAACAGGTTTTAGAGTAACACACACAATGTGCAGCGGCAGTCAAGAAAACTAACAGAATGTTGGGAATCATTCGGAAAGGGATAGATAAGAGAGAAAATATATTGCCTCTATATAAATCCATGGTACACCCACATTTTGAATACTATGTGCAGACCTGGTCACCCCATCTCAAAAAGGATATATTGGAATTGAAAAAGGTACAGAAAAGGGCAACAAAAATTATTAAGGGTATGGAACAGCTTCCATATGAGGAGAGATTAATAAGACTCAATTTGAAAAAGAGATGATTAAGGAGGATATGATAGAGGTCTATAAAATCATGACTGGTGTGGAGAAAGTAAATAAGGAAGTGTTATTTACTCCTTCTCATAACACAAGAACTAGGGGTCACCAAATGAAATTAATAGGCAGCAGGTTTAAAACAAACAAAAGGAAGTATTTCTTCACACAACGCACAGTCAGCCAGTGGAACTCTTTGCCAGAGCATGTTGTGAAGGCCAAGAGGATAACAAGGTTCAAAAAAGAACTAGATAAGTTCATGGACGATAGGTCCACCAGTGGCTATTAGCCAGGATGGGCAGGTATGGTGTCCCTCGCCTCTGTTTGCCAGAAGCTGGGAATGGGTGACAGGGGATGGATCACTTGATGATCACCTGTTCTGCTCATTCTCTCTGAAATACCTGGCATTGACCACTGTCAGAAGACAGGATACTGGGGTAGATGGATCTTTGGTCTGACCCAGTGTGGCCGTTCTTATGTTCACAAGCATTACTGTGCGTCCCACTATATTATTTTTGAATAGTTCCACCATATTTCTTTGTATAAGAAGCAGAATGGAAATTGTTATGAAATGTTAGAATTAATACACTCTCAGAGGGCAGGACTGTTAACAAATGGAAAATACATGTAAAAGAGCACTCATGAACTAACTCTGTCTCTATTAAAACCTAATGGAGATAATTCCAGGGGGACACAAATGAAGCACAATTATATATCACTCTGCCAAAACATTACCAAGTACAGAATAGCCTAAGATGAATATTTAAGTATAACTAATAAAGCTCTTGCTAATTTTTAATGATCCTTTGGAAATGCAGTGGTATTTCAACACGTAATTCAGTCTTCTCTGTCTAGTATATGTTTGGTTTTATATGCATTTGGTTCCATGCAAGCCATAATAATTCTGCCCACTCTCGTTGACAAAATATCATTGTTTTAAAATGGTTTCTATTTGTTTCACTGGGAATTGCAAAACCAACTAATTGCAATTAATGCACCACTTTAATCATAATATCTTGAGATTGCCTAGCTGCTTCCTAACTATAATTGACTTCCTATCTTTGGGGGGAGTTTTTGACTTGAAAACATCAATTTGTTTTATTTGCTTTGTAAGTTTATTGAGCATTTTGTGAACTGGCTATCCAGAGCTAATAACAGTGGGGCTGTTAGATGTGCTAGCTAGAGAAAACTGCACAGCCATAAAGTGAGTCAATTCAAAAACTGTGAGCTTGCCTATTAATAATTGTGAGAATTATTGTTATTTATTATTCTATTAAATCCATCAATTAAATGGGACATGAGGGGCTGACTTGTTAGCAGTTGTTAGCGCCCTGCAGCAAGATACTGTTTGAGTCTTGCTGACTCTTTGGTAGATGTGGCTCATGAAAGGTGGCTGCGGTGACTCTTTGGTTGAGGGAACTAGAACAGAGAGTTTTTTGTATGGAAAATAAGGCTGTCAATTAATTGCAGTTAACTCACATGATTAACTCAAAAAAAGTAATCGCGATTTTAAAAATTAATCGTGATTAATCGCAGTTTTAATCACACTGTTAAACAATAGAATACCAATTGAAATTTATTAAGTATTTTCCATGTTTTTCTACATTTTCATATATAGTATTCTGTGTTGTAATTGAAATCAAAGTGGATATTATTTTTATTACAAATATATTTGCACTGTAAAAATGCTAAACAAAAGAAATAGTATTTTTCAATTCACCCATACGAGTACTGTAGTGCAATCTCTTTATCATGAAAGTGCAACTTACAAATGTAGAAATTTTTTGTTACATAACTGCACTCAAAAACAAAAAAAAAAGATAAAACTTCAGAGCCTACAAGTCGATTCAGTCCTATTTCTTGTTCAGCCAATCGCTAAGACAAACAAGTTTGTTTACATTTACAGGAGATAATGCTGCCTGCTTCTTATTTATAATGTCCCCAGAAAGTGAGAACAGGCATTTGGCATGGCACTTTTGTAGCCAGCATTGCAAGGTATTTACGTGCCAAATATGCTAAACATTCATTTACCCCTTCATGCTTTGGCCACCATTCCAGAGGACATACTTCCATGCTGATGACGCTCATTAAAAAAAATAATGCATTAATTAAATTTGTGACCAAACTCCTTGGGCAAGAATTGTATGTCCCTTGCTCTGTTTTACCCGCATTCTGCCATATATTTCATGTTATAGCGGTCTCGGATGATGACCCAGCACATCATTTTAAGAACACTTTTACTGCAGATTTCACAAAACACAAGAAGGTACCAATATGAGATTTCTAAAGATAGCTACAGCACTCGACCCAAGGTTTAAGAATCTGAAGTACCTTCAAAAATCTGAAAGGGATGAGGTGTGGAGCATGCTTTCAGAAGTCTTAAAAGAGCAACACTCAAATAAGGAAACTACAGAACCCGAACCGAAAAAGAAAATCAACCTTCCACTGGTGGCATCGGACTCAGATAATGAAAATGAATATGTGTCAGTCCGCACTGCTTTGGATTGTTACTGTCATCAGCAAGGACGGATGTCGCCTGGAATGGTGGCTAAAGTTTGAAGGGACATATGAATCTTTAGCGCATTTGGCACATAAATATCTTGCGATGCCAGCTACAACAGTGCCATGAGACTGCCTGTTCTCACTTTCAGGTGACATTGTAACCAAGAAGTGGGCAGCATTATCTCCTGCAAATTTGTTTGTCTGAGCGACTGGCTGCACAAGAAGTAGGACTGAGTGGACTTGCAGACACTAACATTTTACATTGTTTTATTTTTGAATGCAGTTTTTTTGTACATAATTCTACATTTATAAGTTCAGCTTTCATGATAAAGAGATTTCATGACAGCCTTGTATTAGGTGAATTGAAAAATACTATTTATTTTGTTTTTTTATAGTGCAAATATTTGTAATAAAAATAAATATAATGTGAGCATTGTACACTTTGTATTCTGTGTTGTAACAGAAATCAATAAATTTGAAAAGTAGAAAACATCCAAAAATATTTAAATAAATGGTATTCTATTATTGTTGAACAGTGCAATGAATTGCGATTATTTTTTTTAATTGCTTGACAGCTCTAATGGAAACCCTAGGAATAGTCATGTTTAGGGTTGAAATTTAGGGCAGATCTATACTTAGTCCTAATTTTACATTTCACTGTTGTTTGAATGACCAGAGTCATCCCCTCCGGGAGAGTGTGTGTTTGGACTAAATACAGTGTATGCAGATCCTCTACCCCACTCTTTTCCCCTGGTGCAAAGGGGATAGTGACTGGCTGCAAACTTCCTGCTCGGGATACCCCTGCTGTATGGAAGTCTAGCAATCTTCACCTCCTTTCCCACCACCCTTATATCAGTCAGTGGCTCCCTCCACTCAGAGCCCAGGTGTATCAGGGAGAGACTTGAGTGCAGTGTGCTCTGGTAATCCTCAGAGGACATATGGTTTCTTGGCGACTATTTCCAGATGGCATAAATTAGAGCAGCCCTTAGACTACCCTAACCTGTGTTTGGCACTAGGATTGGGCACAAAACCCAGCCAGGTGTTTGTGGGTTCTCTGTGAAATCAATTGCTTACAAGGAGACAGTTGTTTTGTGTGTAGAACTGGCAGCAAAATAGAGAAAAACACAAAAATATCCAGTTCAGTTCTCAAATACCCCAGTTCAAATCCCACTAAAATCAATAAAAAGAAAAGGAGTACTTGTGGCACCTTAGAGACTAACAAATTTATTAGAGCATAAGCTTTCTTGAGCTACAGCTCACTTCATCAGATACATACAGTGGAAAATATAGTGGGGAGATTTTATATATACAGAGAACATGAAACAATGTGTGTTACCATACACACTGTAACAAGAGTGATCAGGAAAGGTGAGCTATTACCAGCAGGGGACCGGGGGGAGGGTGGGGGGGACGTTTTGTGGTGATAATCAAGATGGGCCATTTCCAGCAGTTGACAAGAACAGTAGGAGGGAAAATAAACAAGGGGAAATAGTTTTACTTTGTGTAATGACACATCCACTCCCAGTCTTTATTCAAGCCTAAGTTAATTGTATCCAGTTTGAAAATTAATTCCAATTCAGCAATCTCTCGTTGGAGTCTGTTTGTGAAGTTTTTTTGTTGAAGAATTGCTACTTTTAGGTCTGTAATCGAGCCCTCTACACCAATATTCCACACAAAGATGGACTACAAGCCGTCAGGAACAATATCCCTGATAATGTCACGGCAAACCTGGTGGCTGAATCTTGTGACTTTGTCCTCACCCATAGCTATTTCATATTTGAGGACAATGTATACCTTCAAATCAGCAGCACTGCTATGGGTACCCACATGGCCCCACAGTATGCCAACATTTTTATGGCTGACTTAGAACAACACTTCCTCAGCTCTCATCCCCTAATGCCTCTACTCTACTTGCGCTACATTGATGCCATCTTCATCATCTGGACCCATGGAAAAGAAGCCCTTGAGGAATTCCACCATGATTTCAACAATTTCCATCCCACCATCAACCTCAGCCTGGACCAGTCCACATAAGAAATCCACTTCCTGGACACTAAGGTGCTAATAAGCGATGGTCACATAAACACCACCCTATACCGGATACCTACTGTCCGCTACACTTACCTACATGCCTCCAGCTTTCATCCAGACCACACCACACGATCCATTGTCTCCAGCCAAGCTCTACGATACAACCACATTTGCTCCAACCCCTCAGAAAGAGACAAACACCTACAAGATCTCTATCAAGCGTTCTTACAACTACCATACCCACCTGCTGAAGTGAAGAAACAGATTGACAGAGCCAGAAGAGTACCCAGAAGTCACCTACTACAGGACAGGCCCAACAAAGAAAATAACAGAACGCCACTAGCTGCCACCTTCAGCCCTCAACTAAAACCTCTCGAACGCATCATCAAGGATCTACAACCTATCCTGAAGGATGACCCATCATTCTCACAGATCTTGAGAGACAGGCCAGTCCTTGCTTACAGACAGCCCCCCAACCTGAAGCAAATACTCACCAGCAACCACACACCACACAACAGAACCACTAACCCAGGAACCTATCCTTGCAACAAAGCCTGTTGCCAACTGTGTCCACATATCTATTCAGGGGACACTATCATGGGGCCTAATCAATTCAGCCACACCATCAGAGGCTCGTTCACCTGCACATCTACCAATGTGATATATGCCATCATGTGCCAGCAATGCCCCTCTGCCATGTACATTGGCCAAACTGGACAGTCTCTACGTAAAAGAATAAATGGACACAAATCAGATGTCAAGAATTATAATATTCAAAAACCAGTTGGAGAACACTTCAATCTCTTTGGTCACTCGATTACAGGCCTAAAAGTGGCAACTCTTCAACAAAAATCTTCACAAACAGACTCCAACGAGAGACTGCTGAATTGGAATTAATTTACAGACTGGATTCAATTAACTTAGGCTTGAATAAAGACTGAGAGTGGATGTGTCATTACACAAAGTAAAACTATTGCCCCTTGTTTATTTCCCCTCCTACTGTTCTTGTCAACTGCTGGAAATGGCCCATCTTGATTATCACCACAAAAGGTTCCCCCCACTCCTGCTGGTAATAGCTCACCTTTCCTGATCACTCTTGTTACAGTCTGTATGGTAACACCCATTGTTTTATGTTCTCTGTGTATATAAATCTCCCCACTTTATTTTCCACTGCATGTGTCCGATGAAGTGAGCTGTAGCTCACGAAAGCTTATGCTCTAATAAATTTCTTAGTTTCTAAGGTACCACAAGTACTCCTTTTATTTTTACGGATACAGACTAACACGGCTGCTACTCTGAAACTGAAATCAATGGGATTGTGAATAATTAATTGAAGCAAGATTGGGCCCAATAGGTCAATATTCAGAAATATTCATATTTTGAAATTTTGATTCCAGAATATATAAATGTATCATAGAAAACTATGGAATATAACTCCTAATAAAACCAGGATTTCAGTCATTTCCAAAAGGCTACTTGCACTGACATATTTAATTATTTTTATACCTTTTCTAATATTTGGCAAAACATATTGATGATATTTTATTATGCACTTATCATAGTGAATATCTCTTCACAGATGTCCAATTTTACTCCTGAGAGCATTCTGTGCCAAAAAATTAAAAATTTTGTGCCAAAAAAATAAAAATTCTGTACTCAATATTTTAAAATTCTGCAAAATACTGCAAATTTTATTTGTCAAATAAATGTGGAGGATCCAGTATGGTAGTGGGGAGCACAGGCCACTGGCTACACAGAGGTTGGAGATCACTGTGCAGCTCCTCCCGGGACCTGGACTCAGTGGTGAGGCTGCATCCAACTCTGACACAGTGCAAGGACTGGGCCTTCCCCATAAACACCTCAGGGCCCTGTCCCTCTTGTCAGGTGCACCAGGTGTGAGCAGGCAGGCCCAGCAAGGCAGGATCCAAGTGTGGGGGGCTTAGTGGGGGGGATTCAGGTGTGGGTTGAGAGGGTTCTGTGTAGGATAATCTGGGTACAAGCAGCTCAGTTGGGGATCTGGGAGTGGGGGGGATCTGGATGCAAAGGGCCTTGTTGGGGGGTTCTGGGTGCAACGGTAATGGGACTCTGGAGGGGGGTCCAGGTGAAGGTGGTTGGGCCTCAGTGGGGCAGGGGAAAATCTGGATGTGGTGGGGATAGAGCTTGGCAGGGGGGTATGGGTGCAGGGGGCTCAGTGTGGGGGCCAGATGCAGCTGGTTGGGGCTTGGTGGGGGAGGATCCAGGTGCAGGTGGCTGATCGGGGTGGTCCAGGTGCAGGGGGAATGGGGCTTATGGGGGGGTTCTTAGTGTGTGGGGGGGTGAGGCTCATCAGGAGGATCTGAGTATGAGGCGGTTGGGTGAATGGGGAAGCAGCTCCGTGTACATGAATGCCTCCCCTTGCAGCTGAGGAACGATGGGCACAGGAAACAGGGGGAGTTTGCAGAGTTTCCTTCAGCCGAGGGAGAAATCTGGGGGGGGTCTGACCCGTCCTTGGATGCCGAGCAAGGGAAGAGGAAGTTCTGTCCTCCCCATCCTAGTCAGGACTAGCAGCTGAGACCAGCGCAGGGTAGGAGCCACCAACCAGGTCTTCTCCAGTCCAGCCTCCTGCCCCACAGTGATTTACCTCTCTGCTGGCTGCCCTGGGCTCCTGAAACATAGTGTGGGGAGGGTCGCATGACCGCTCTTGTGTCTTCCCTTTGCTTCCCCATCAGAAAGTCATTTTTCTGCGGGGAAGCAAAGAAATCTGTGGGGGATACAAATTCTGCACAGTGGTGCAGGATTCCCCCAGGAGTACAAATTTGCTGATGTCATCCAGAATTCTCAAACTGATGAGACTCCTGTTATTTTAAGTACTCATGGCAAAAGAGTCTATTTTAATTGAGTTTCATTCTTGCGGTAATGAGAGCAATCCATTTTGTGCTTCAGCTGACAGTGAAATGAACACACCATGCAGGCACAAAGATAAAGGATGTATTCAGTTGACCTGTGTCACACACAGCTGTGTCTTTTTAAATACATATAATGGACAGACATACAGCTACAGTATAACAATGAGTCTTTCACTTACCTCTGCCTTCACAACGAAGACTTGGAATATCTGGAGTATGAAACTTGTAAAGAGTTTAGTCATCCATCTACATTATCTTGCTGCCAGTTTTACAAATGTCAGAAAAACCTATGTAAAGAACAGTGGAAAAGTTTAATGAACCATTCAGTAAAATTCTGTTTACATGGAATGACAAGTGGAAAAGAATCTGTTGTCTTTTGGGAACTACAGCTATGGCATGCTTTGTACAACAATGTGTCATGATATAGCAGGAGGGGTTTGCATTTCTTTCCTCTCTTTATAAGAAATGATGTTTAGTAATAATATTGCATATCACCAAGGTAGAAAGGTTTTCCTTACAAACACACCCATGACACTAGAGTTCAAGGTGACAAGGTATTTTCATCATAAGACCTAATTTTCAGGTGCTTATAAAACTCTTTGGAGTAATATTTCCATTGGTCTTAAATTCTCCTCCTGCCTCTTATTTCAGGCAGGCGTTTTGTGGACAGTCTGGGAAAATTCCATTCAGCTGTTATTGAGTTATTCAAAGTATTAAAAACACTGAACCAGATGAGTGCTCTGTTTTGGTTGCTTTGCACCACCCTTTATTTAGTTGTATTGTGGCAGTGTCTAGAAACCCCATCTGAGGGTCAGTCCTCATTGTGTGAGGTACTGTACCCGCAAGAAAAGAAGACAGTTCCTGCCCCAGGGAATTCTCAGTCTACATGTTCGACAAGGCACTGTAGACAAACTTCGCACAAATGGGTTGGTAGGACGAGGTAACAGTAAAGCAGAGCTTAGCAGACAAGCAGATATTACAGCTTTCCATTTGACTAACCAGGGTAGATGGGAATGGTGTGGAGAATGAGGGAGATATCTATATTTTTATGAATATCATATGTCCTTCAGTTTACCTGCTTGATATTATTCTGCCTCACTGCACATAGTTAAATCAAAGGAGTTTGTTAGGGGGAAACAAACAGGAAAGGAAACAATGGCAGAGATAAGTTACCTTCAGAGACAATACTCAGGGTCCATAAGGGAACAGTGGAGGGCTATTAATTGGGGAATGGCTATCAGCCCAGCTCCAGACAAGCTAGCAGAATTACTTTTCTCAAAGCAGGAGCCTAGGATCAAAGGGGAACTAAACCATTACAGATCCCAGCCTCAGGAGGAAGGGGTGTGAGTAGAAAGCAGCAGGAGTTGGAAATAAGTCTGACAGAGGGACACAGAGAATGTGTCAGAATTTGTTCCTCTCTCCCAGCCCAGAAGGAAGGGGTCTGGGCTGAATGGAACCTACCCAAAATTTGCAAGGAAAGAATAAGGTTTAGGTGAGACCAAGTCAGATAAGCTTCTTGTTGTTTTATCTCTTTTCTCTGCTTGCTATATACCCATAAGTGAATAAATAATGCTGGGTTTTGGAGAAGCTGTTTTTCGATCACTTTAATCAGCTGCTGGTCGTAGGCACCTGGAGGACAAGGGTTTACAGGTGCCAAACACAGTTATACCTGTTGTGATAGGTTTCAGAGGAACAGCCGTGTTAGTCTGTATTCGCAAAAAGAAAAGGAGTACTTGTGGCACCTTAGAGACTAACCAATTTATTTGAGCATGAGCTTTCGTGAGCTACAGCTCACTTCATCAGATGCGTTGTGATATCACTCACAATTGGTAAACAGAAGAGCTGCAGCCCAGGGATCCACTCCAAGAGCAGTGAAGCCATGGGGTTCCACCCAGAGAGGAGGGACGGTAGAGAAAGCTGCCCCAGAGATGTGCACTCAAAAGGAACACAAAGAGATCTAAACCATAGCTTGCCCTGCGACTTTAATAGTAGGGATCACAGATGAGACAAGTTTTGAGGAAGGATTTAGAAGGGGATAAAATGAGGGTTGTATGAATGGTGAGTCAGTCATAGAATTTAAAGCCAGAAGGGACCACTAGATCATCTAGTCTGACCACATGTATATCAGAGGCCACCAATACCCTCCAGCACCTTCACACTTAAACCCTACACTAGAAATGACACCAGAGTAAATGGGACCCACAGGAGACGAGACATTAAGTGCCAGAGGCATCGAGGTGCCCCAGTGCCAAGGCCCCTGGAATGGCAGGGAAATGATTAAATGAGATATACCCAGATAATCCTGGCAAATGATCCATACCCACACTCTGCAGGGGAAGACAAAACCTCCCCAAGGTTGCAGCCAATATGACCTGGGGGGAAATTCCTTCCCAGCTCCACATATGGCAATCAGTTAGACCCTGAGCATGTGAGTAAGAACCAGCCAGCCAAGCACTTGAGAGAGAGAGAATGTTTAGTGTCACCGCAGAACCCAGTCATGGCTGTCCCTCATACTTCAGAGGAAGAGGATAAAAATACCTCTGTTCCTGACCCCTGCTGGTGGCCGACTCAAACCCTGAAGCATGAGTTTTAGGAACATAAGCTATCAACTGGAAGTGAGCCCCAGGACAGTTGAGCCTTGCTCCCCAGCATCACAAGTAACCCTGTCATACAATTTCAGTCATAAATTTGTCCAGCTCTAATAAAACTAAGTGGTTTGACCCCACAACTCTTATTGGGAGGCTGTTCCAGAACCTCACTCCTCTGATGTTGAGGGTCAACAGTTCAACAAACGAATAGATAGCATTGGGCTAAATGGTGAGGGGCCCTTGAGACAAAGACCGGGAGCTAATGTTTGACCAGGGGAGCCAATGGAGGGAAACAAAAGGGGGGGCATAATGTGGTTGGCATGACAATCCAGGGAGATGAATACCGTGAAGTGCAAAGAAGCCTTAAAGCCAGTTTACTTGGCCAGCAGGGAATCTCCCCTGTGTAGGAGAATAGTCCAGTAGTAAAAAGACCAGAATACAGCTTCTGTGTCACCCACTGCATGGCCCCTAGTATAGAGAACATATTTGGGGGGACAGAAACGTGGCTAGGACATGGCAATCACCAGATGATGGATCAGCCACTTGGGGTCATAGGCAGCCAAGAGAAAAGCAGAGCAGGCTAAACAGCCCCAGGAAGCCATAAAGGTGTCTTAAAGCCCTCTTTTCTCCCCCACCCAAAGCCTGTGCCATACACAGTTCAGCAAGACCAGAGAATTTGGCTCAATGTTTTTCATCACTTCATTCAAATTTGGTTTAGAAAGATCAAAGTTCTAAATTTTAAAAGGTTGTAGGAATTAGAGACTAGAACAGGAGTTAGTCTAAAATACTGAGCATGAGTTCATTTATTTGACTAAGTGAGATGGAATCCTGGGATTTATTCTTAGATAAAATTTGGTCAAGCAGCAAAGACAGTTCAGTGTCATAAGATAATTAATATTCTGGAATATCCTTCCACTCTGTGTCTTACAAAATGTCTGGAACTGAGTTGTGCCAGCTACAATAGAAAACCAAAGAAAAATCCCCTGGAGAAATTTCAAAGGTATGGGGAGAAATCCCTGCAGAGCTTACTAACACTTTCTATAGATTTCCTTTATTCCTGTGGGCTTCTAACTTTCTCTACTCATTCATATCCATTTTAATCATGGGTGAGATGGGAGAGAAACCTTGAATTGTGGGATGCAAAAGAAAATAGGGTTTACCTCAAGACTACAACATTTAGAGACATTTACTTTGGTCTAGATACATGACTGATTTGAGGGTTATGTATCATCATGTACATCTTATCTCTTTTGCATCACATTATAATTCCTCATACAGCATGTGTTAGCACTCCTCTGATGTTGAGGGTAATACCTCAATACCCCTTAATACCTGGCAGCTTATCCAGCCCCAGAGAATCCCTGGTGGAAAAGCGGACATCTGCAGATCTGTGGGCCTACAAATCACACTGTCCTAGTGCCTGGGAACAGGCCTCTTCAGGTCCACAGCATGTGAGCCGAGGGTAGGATTTTCCAGTGCTCAGCATTGACCTGGTCCTACTCCCACTGAGGCCAGTGGGAGCTTGACCGCTGACATCAGCGGGAGCAGAGACAGGCCAAGGCTGTGGGCTGGCACTGGGCAGGATATGGATCTGTCAAGGTCTTAGAAGGAGCCTCTCATTAGGAAAGAACAGACTATGAAATGAAAATGGGACACCTTTGTTTTGCCAGCTGAAAGTTACCATGTCTCATGAGTAATATAGAGATTTTATACAAACAACAAAGTGAAGAAAATAAGCAATATACAGGGGTTTTTCTTATTACCCTTTTTCAATTTTATCCTACTATATGTCTATATCTTAAATCAATGCTTTTGGAACTGAATATCCCAAATATGACAAAACTGGCACACATGTCACAACTGACATGCCAAGCCTTCCTCAAAGAATGAAGCCATAACATAAGCAAATCTACAAGTATAGACAGAAACCCATGTGCTTTGAGGGTAAATAAAGAGCAAGTAGTTATTACAACTTAACAAAAAGAAAAGCTCAGCTCACTTCATCGGATGCTCAAATAAATTGGTTAGTCTCTAAGGTGCCACAAGTACTCCTTTTCTTTTTGCGAATACAGACTAACACGGCTGTTACTCTGAAACCTACAACTTAACAATTTTCCAAACAGTAAATGCACATTTTAGGACTAAAAAAAATCTTCCTAAGAAGTCATCTTAAAAAGGTATTTGCCTTAAATGTCATAGAATCACATACAGAGAGCAAAGGAAACATGCTAAGAGAATTCTCAGATGTATTGCAAGGCTGTTTGGAAAATGAATACCCTTAAAATAGACAAATTAGTAAACAGACAAATCAGTGAGGGATCTAGCCACCAACAAATATCCCTTAACAAATGAAGTAAAATTAATTAGATAAACCAGAGAAGCTGGAAGTCATTGAAATTGTAGAACAAGCTACAGACTGTTTATGCTAGGGTTGTAGTTGAAAACCCAAATCAAGTCTGGATATGCATTGATATATGTGAATAAAGCCATTCAACTAAACATGAATATTATCTGATGAAATTAGTTAGAGTGATAACTAAGCTCTCAAAAGCAAAAATACTTTTGGTATTAGATGAGGAATATGTATTTTGGCAGGTAAAGTCAGGTGAGTCATCCTCTAAGGCAGTGACTTTTAATACATTTGGATATTATAGATTTAAATGAATGATGTTTGATATTAGTCCTGCTCCCAAAGTATTTCAAGGAGTAATTACACAGATCTTTGAATAATTAACAATTGTGAAGTTTAAATTTTTTGAACTAGAGAACATAATGACTGAGGCTTAGGTAAGTTTTGCAGTGAGAGAGAACAGCCAAGAGCAAATAAAAGCTATAGCTGAAATGCCCACTCCACAGTTATAAATAGATCTAGAGAGATTTGTGTGTGATGGCAAACTGTGGCAAAATTAATACCAAATATATCTGTGGTCAATATTTCTTTAAGGAAAATCATGGACAATGTAATGTCTGGCATTGGGAAGACAGACATAATCAGGCATGAAAACATGGATCACCATTTCCATCACTTTTAAAATATGATTTAACTATTTTATTAATCCAGTTGCAGGGAGTATAGAGCTGCCTTCTGCAGAAAAGGAAAACACCGTATTTCACTGGTTCTCTGATATCTAACAAAGACAGGACAGAACATATCTGTGACAATTGTTTGGCTGTTTTTCATTGCATTGTAAGATGAGAGAAAAGATACATAGGAGAAACAGAGCACAATCTATTCTTAAGTTTGTTTTAGAAAATCTTTGTACCTAGCCCAGCCCAGAACCCAATATTTGATGCTCTTACTGCAAAGACCTGATCTCCAAGTGGCATATAACTCAGATAACAAACTGCAAACAATGGATACTTTTAACAAGTAAACCAGGTCTACATCACCTGCAAGTGATATTTTGAATTTTATGAGTGAGGCACATATGCCAGGAATGTTAAAATTAGCAGAATTTAGAAGTGAGAAATAGAACCCTCCCAATTTTGCATCAGTTGAATTAAACAGTTTTATAGGCATGACTCTGAATAAAGAGGGACAACATTGGTCACATAGTGAAGACATGAATGAGGACAACATTTTGCTATAGCAAAAAAAAGTTCCAATTGGCCAAAGAAAAGGAGACACTAGTGATTGAAATAGAAGTTCATAGGGGTAACTGGACAAATTGCCTAGGGAGGTTGTGGAATCTCTATCACCACAAGAACTGGTGGTCACCTCTCTAGATTATCTAGTACCCAAAAGATAACTATAGTCTGTCTCTGTTTGTTTATTACAACATGTAAAGACTAGTGAGAACAGACAGTTCAGTCTCCAGGCCCAATTAATCTTTGGCCACTTTGCTCAGGGTGCCAATCAGTGCCAAGTATGGTGTTGGCTTTCATGATGTAAACCCAAGTCCTATGGGAATTGGATTTAAACCACTAAGCTCTTTTCACATAGGTCAAATAATTTTGGTGATGGTCACAGATCTAGCATGCACCTCTTTGTGGCCTCCCACCAGCATTGCTGTGAAGGGAATCCAAGCCCTTGTGTTCTTGATTTCTTGGGGGGTTTCAAGCTGAACAGAATCCAACCATCATCTCTCATCTCAGGGTCCCAACACACACTTCAGAGCACAGACCTTCTGTTGTTCTCCTTAACCTCTGAGGATAGGACAAGAAGCAATGGGCTTAAATTGCAGCGGGGGGGAGATTAGGTTGGACATTAGGAAAAACTTTCTAACTATCAGGGTAGTTAAATACTGGAACAAATTGCCTAGGGAGGTTGTGGGATCTCTGTCACTAGAGGTTTTTAAGAACAAGTTAGACAAACACTTGTCAGGAATGGTATAGTTATTACTTAGTCCTGCCTTGAGTGCTGGGGACTGGACACAGTGACCTATTGAGGTCCCTCCCGTCCTACACTTCTGTGATTCTAACTGTCACACACACACCCTTCCTAGTGTTGTAACCTACTGTCCAATCACCTAGCCTCTCTGGGCACAGCCCAGATTCTTCTGACTCCCCAGTACTTAAACACACCTCTCTCCCAGAACTCCACCCAACAGGTGTGTAGCTTCTGGTTTAGTTTCACTCTCTCAAGGACACACAGTAGTTGTGAAGTAGTCCACACACTCACAGGTTGCCCAATAGCATCTTTATGCTCTTATATTTAAGCATGAAAAGCACAGGACAGAACAGATTATACACAGCAATAAAACATGCTAAGCACAATGTCCCTCACTAGCTCACCCTTTTCTTGGGAGATAATCTGTGTTCTCACCCCATTACCTACCCTGCCCCAGCAGCAGCCTCCTTCATATTACTCTGGTGCATCTAGTACTCATGCATTCCCACAATACTGGACATTCTGGTACTTCTAAGAACAGTGAGGGCCTGCCCCTGCCAGCATGACCTCACCCCTGCCAGCATGACCTTGGACAACTGGTGCTTGCAAGGTCACCCTGCATGGAGGCGTAATGGCACGCTCTTCAAAATGGTGTCTGGTTTAATACCGGACAGGTGGCCTGCCTACTCCTGTCCCCATTTCTCTCCCCACCCCTTTATAGACTTCTCCTGGTTTCCCCTGCTTCCTTTGTTCTCCTCCTGGTAACTTTCCACTACTTCCACATCCCCACTCCTTTCACATAGGAGGAGGAAGTGTCTTCTCCTAGCTAGATCAAACCCATTGTCCCAAGGTATTTTACTTTGAATAAACAATCACCAAGTGCTGATTACTCACCATTGACTCTGGCCTGGCAATGACATGACACAACCCTGATAACTCAGGGTGGATCCACATACCTATACACTTTCCAAGACATAATTTCATTAGACAATTTCTTAAAGTCATCCACAATTCAGACAGACAAAAAAACTCTATTTTGTCACAGTAATAACTATCATTTGCTAGCACCCCAGGCAGAGTGTGAATGGGCAATCTAGACATAGATGCTGGAACTAGGGGTGCTGCGGTTGCTGCTGCCGCACCCCCTGGCTTGAAGTGGTTTCCATGATATCCAGGGTTTACAGTTTGGTTCAATGGCTCTCAGCACCCCCACTGTACAAATTGTTCTAGAACCTCTGAATCTAGAAGTGTAAGGTTCTATTCGCCAACACAAGACTGTGCTAACACAGCAAAGTTGTGTGTGTAAAAAGGAAACTAAACAATATAGCAAATAAAATAAGCTTATTCCCCTCAATAGCTGAACTTGCCAGAAATCACAAGAATTGGATCTTCCTTGTTTGCCATAAAAAGTTATCTTGAGAACAGAATACATGGGGGATGCTATGAAGAAGGACATTCATAGATTTCCACCTGCTATTGCTCTTTTGACAGATTTAGATATTATTTTTCTTATGATTAAGTCTCTCTTCCTATTTCCAGCAATATAACTTTGGCTTTTTCATTGTGACCTGCTTTATTATTTCTTAATCCCTGCAAGTTAGCTGTTGTCTTCCTTGTCCAATACATATGAGATCACAGACAGTCCTGTATTTTAGACAAGGCTGCAATTCAGTTTAGGGACTCTTTTCATTATCATAAACAGTGGGAGTCTGGTTAGAGTGGTTTATGAACAACAGCAGAACCTTGAGAGTAAATTCAGTTGTGTATCCATTATGGGCCTTTCAGGGCTATCTATTGTTATTTATACTGTATACAAACACACACAAACTATAATAAGATAATATTAGGCCTCTGGCATCAAGTGATGAAAGGCAAGATATTCAGAGTTAAGGTTAAAAATGCATGGTTGATGTATTATAGATGACAATTTCCTAACTCAAAAATGACAGGTTTCAGAGTAACAGCCGTGTGAGTCTGTCAAATAAATTGGTTAATCTCTAAGGTGCCACAAGTACTCCTTTTCTTTTTTCTAACTCAAAAAGTGTTGCATCCAACGCAGGGGAATTCTATATTAGACCTTGTCTTGACAAATAAAGAGGAACTGATCCCAGAACTAAAAATTAATGGTAACTTGTAACAAGTGATCGAAATGTTGATCACATTTATAATGTGCAAACAGAATACAGTACAGATCAGTGATATAGCTACTTGGTGTTTTAAAGCAGCCAATTTCACAAAGCTGCAAACAATTATGAGCCAGCTCAGCTGGCAGGAAGAATTTAATCAGAAAAATGTGAATGATAACTGGGAATTGTTTGAGAACACTTTACTAGATGCCCCAAAAAGCCACAATTGTGGAAGAAGGCCATATTGGTTTAAAATATCTGGTTTAGAGGGGAAGTGAAGGCAGCTAATAAAAATAAAAGAACAATTTATAACAAATGAGAGAAAGCTGATAGCTTCTGATTTATATTCATTACTAGGAATTGTACAAAACTGATAAGGGAAGCAAAGGGACACAAGGCGACATCTGTGGCCAGCAGAGTTAAGGACAGTAAGAAGGGGGTGTTATATTGTTTCTATGTATTTTTTTATTTTTTTGAAACTTTTCATTAAGGCAAAGTTACACTAAAACATTAACATATTACACTGTACATTCTTATTACTTATTCAGGATCAGGTTAATATTTAAAGAACCTGGCTAAAGATTCTGGCTTGCTGACTGCAGAGCTCTCCTCTGAGTATGCTAAAAAGGAAAGGGGTTTTTTAAAGTACATTAGGAAAAAAAATAATACTATCAATGGTACTGGTCCATTACTAGGGGGAAATGATAGAATCATCAATAATAATGCAAAAAAGGCAGAAGTATTCAATAAATATTTCAGTTCTGTATTTGGGGAAAAACAGATGATGTAGTCATATCATATAATAACACTCTTTCCATTCCACTCATATCTCAGGAGGATGTTAAACAGCAACTACTAAAGTTAGATATTTTAAAATCAGCAGATTCAGATAACTTGAATCTAAGAGTTTTTAAAGAGCTGGCTGAGAAGCTTGCTGGACCGTTATGGTTGATTTTCAATAAGTCTTGGAACCCTGGGGAAGTTCCAGAATACTGGAAGAAAGTTAATGTTGTGCTAATATAGAAAAAGGGTAAAAGCTGATGACCCAGTTAATTGATGACCCAGTTAATTATAGGCCTCATAGTCTATCATCGATCTTCGGAAAAATAATGGAGCAACTGATACAGTACTCAATTAGTAAATATTTAAAGGAAGATACTGTAATAAATGTCAATCAACCTGGGTCTATGGAAAATAGATCCTATTAAACCAACTTGATATCTTTTTTTGTTTGCATTACAAGTATGGTTGATTAAAGATGATAGTGTTGATGTAATACACTTAGACTTCTGTAGCGCTCTTGACTTGGTATTGGGTGACATTTTGATTAAAAAAAACTAGAAAAATATACAATTAACATGGCAAATGTGAAATGGATTAAAATCTGGCTATCTGGTAGGCCTCAAAATGTAATTGTAAATGAAGAATCATCATCAAATGGGTGTGGCTAGAGAGTTTATACAAGGATTGGTTCTTGGACCTACTCTATTTAACATTTTTATCAATGACCCAGAAGAAAACATGAATTCATCACTGATAAAGTGTGTAGATGATAAAAAGGAAATAGGGAAAGTGGTAAATAATGAAGAGGACAGGTCACTGATACAGAGCGACCTGGATCGCTTGGTAAGCTGGGTGAAAGCAAACGATATGCATTTAATATGGCTAAATGTAAATGTATATATCTAGGAACAAAGAATGTAGCCCATACTTATATGATGGGGGTCTCTAAAATGGGAAGCAGTGTCTCTGAAGAAGATTTGGGGAGGAGGTAGATAATCAACTGAATATGAGCTCCCAGTGAGACACTGTGTCCAAAAGGCTAATTATAGAATCATAGAAGATTAGGGTTGGAAGGGACCTTAGGAGGTCATCTAGTCCAACCCCCTGCTCAAAGCAGGACCAATCCCCAACTAAATCATCCTAGCCAGAGCTTTGTCAAGCCAGGCCTTAAAAACCTCTAAAAATGGACATTCCACCACTTCCCTAGGTAACCCATTCCAGTGCTTCACCTCCCTCCTAGTGAAATAGTTTTTCCTAATATCCAACTTAGACCTCACTCACTGCAACTTGAGACCATTGCTCCTTGTTCTCTCATCTGCCACCACTGAGAAAAGCCAAGCTCCATCCTCTTTGGAACCCCCCCTTCAGGTAATTGAAGGCTGCTATCAAATCCCCCCTCACTCTTCTCTTCTTCAGACTAAATAAGCCCAGTTCCCTCAGCCTCTCCTCATAAGTCATGTGCCCCAGCCCCCTAATCATTTTAGTTGCCCTCCGCTGGACTGTCTCTAATTTGTCCACATCCTTTCTGTAGTGGGGGGCCCAAAACTGGATGCAGTGCTCCAGATGTGGCCTCACCAGTGCCGAATAATCACTTCCCTCGATCTGCTGGCAATGCTCCTACAAATGCAGCCCAATATGCCATTAGCCTTCTTGACAACAAGGGCACACTGTTGACTCATATCCAGCTTCTCATCCACTGTAATCCCCAGGTCCTTTTCTGCAGAACTGCTGCTTAGCCAGTCGGTCCCCAGCCTGTAACAGTGTATGGGATTCTTCCTTCCTAAGTGCAGGACTCTGCACTTGTCCTTGTTGAACCTCATCAGATTTCTATTAGCCCAATCCTCCAATTTGTGTAGGTCACTCTGGACACTATCCCTACCCTCCAGTGTATCTACCTCTCCCCCGTGAACCTGCTGACAATCCATCCCATCATCCAGATCATTAATGAAGAAGTTGAACAAAACCAGCCCCAGGACAGACTCCTGAGGCACTCTGCTTGATACTGGCTGCCGACTAGACATTGAGCCATTGATCACTACCTGTTGAGCCCAACGATCTAGCCAGATTTCTATCCACTTTATAGTCCATTCATCCAATCCATACTTTTTTAACTAGCTGGCAAGTATACTGTGGGAGACCGTATCAAAAATTTTGCTAAAGTCAAGAAATATCACATCCACCGCTTTCCCCATAGCCACAGAGCCAGTTGTCTCATCATAGAAGGCAAACAGGTTGGTGAGGCAATCCTTGGAAGCATAAACAGGAGAAACTAAAGTAGAAGTAGAGAGGTTATTTTACTTCTATATTTGACACTGGTGCAATCACTGCTGGAATACTGTGTCCAGTGCTTGTGTCCACAAGTCAAGAAGGAGGTTGATAAATTGGAGAGGTTCAGAGAAGAGCCATGAGGATGATTACAGGGTTAGAAAACATGCCTGATAGTGATAGCTTGAACTCCTAGAATCCATTTTGCTTAGCAAAGAGAAGGTTAAAGGGGTGATTTGATTATAGTCTATAAGTAATTACATGGGGAACAAATATTTAATAAAAGGCTCTTCAAGCTATCAGAGAAAGGTATAATATGATAGAATGGCAGAAAATTGAAGCTAGACATTCAGACTGGAAATAAGGCATAAATGTTTAACAGTGCGAGTAACTAACTGTTAGAGCAACTGTTGGAGCAAAAATGGTGGATTCTCCATTTTTAAATCAAGACTGGATGTTTCTTTAAAAGATATATTCTAATAATTATTTTGGGGACGTTCTATGGCTTGTGTTGTACAGGAAGTCAGACTAGATGATCACAATGGTCCCTTGTGGCCTTGGAATCTAGAAATCTAGAAATCTAAGTGTTGCATAGCTCTGTGGATTTAACCTACTGCCCTCTGCATACTGAAATACAAAGAGACAATGGGACAAATCAGGAAGAGCATTGAAGAGAATTTACTTTCAGAGAGCATTTCCACACCTCAAAGAATATTGCAAGTAATGAGCTAGAAAGTGGTAATGTAATGACTGCATAGGCAAACAGAACAGCAATAGTGGACCCAGGAATAGCTCACACTGCCTTGAGCACTAGAACTTGCTGGTTATTGATGCTGTTTTTCCATAAACAGAAAGCAGCCCTCCACTTTCAGTCAGAATGTCTTCTGCTTTATTCTGGGAACACAAGACACACCTGCAGCCAGGTGTCCATGACAGAGTGGACGATGTATGTGTCTCATCTATCGTAGGCTGCATCCACACGCAAAACAGCAGCTGCCTATGCAGCTGGGTGGGGGATTTACTTCCATTTAACTGTACAAGAAAACAAATGGCAACACATGCAGGTTACATACATACAAACTATTGAGAGGAAGTTTGAGACCGGACAGCAGGACTTTCCCTCACTCTTTTCAAAAAGTGCTATAGGGACTATAACCAGACATCCAGCATACCAGAAAAGCCTTGACGTTAAAGCCTTATTTGAGAGATGGCACCTCTAATCACCAGAGTATCAGGTAAGCCATGAACATGAACCTTCTTCCTAGTGTGAGTCTTGAACCACTGAACTCCTGGTTTAGAGGACAAAAGGGAACTGAGCTGCACCAAAAGCAAATCAAGTATGAACTTTTAGCTGTGGATCCCAGGGCAGGATTTTCAAAAACTCTGAGCATTGGCCTAACTCTGCTCCCATTGCACTCAAGGCCATTGACTGGAACGGGAGCAGAGTTAAGTTATCATTAAGCACGCTTGAAAATCCCACTCTCATTGTGCCGCCTTTCCCCTAGTTATATCAGATGCTTGATATTATAATGAGTTATTTGGGTAAAATTGCAGTTTGGTTCTATTTGTGGGGAATTCTTTTGGGTTGGAGAGGTGCTTTTCATAGATTTCTCTTCTTGTTTGAAACTGTCTCTGAAGTGTAGGGGTGTTGACATAAGTTAGAGAAGTTATTGCCTGATGGAAATAAACTTTTAAAAGGAATGTTATCTTGCAGTTTCGCTGTATGCAAGCATAGCAAAAATCCATTTGAAATGTTCTTAAAAAGTAAAAAGAAAAGGAGGACTTGTGGCACCTTAGAGACTAACAAATTTATTTGAGCATAAGCTTTTGTGAGCAACAGCTCACTTCATCACTTTGCATGCATTATTATCTGTTCCATTATCAGTAGCACATATTAGCAAGTGATTATCTGCTTGCTAAATTTCTTGTTTGCTTCATAAATATAATAATAGGCCTGGATCCCCTCTGACCAGAAATGTTACTAATAGCAAATTTCTAAAATTCTTAAACAAAAAAATTGATAAGCCCCAAACAATGTGTCTTTCACTTTTAATGTCTGGCTTTAATGTTCCACAGCAATGCACTGGTATTTGCTGTATGACTTTTATTAAAGTTAGTGAGAGTCTGCCAACTAAAACCCAGTGCAACTCTTTGAAAATGTACAGGGCGGGATTTTAGGACCAGATCTTTTTCTTAGGAGAAAATGTGTGTGTTGAATGGTAGAAGATGCACTAGGAAATGGATCACAAGTGCAGCTCATTACATAGATTCCACCTGCAGGTCAGAATCCTTCCGGAGACAGTGGGACTAGGTAAATGGAATGTATTTAGTGGCATAGGACCTTTGCACCTCCTGATCCTGGAGGCATCCATCCAGTTCTTCTGGATAGTGTAGAGCAATCTGAAGCCTGCTGTATATTACATCAACTGCCCATGACTCCTTGGGGCTGCTCCTGTCATCCAGGAATCATCAAGGTGTAGAGATGCTCTGGCCATGTCCCATTTCCCTTGCACATGCCTCCTGTGCCAGGAGCTGAGAGAAGGCAACATTTAGGAGTCACTATGGCAGCATATGGTGATCCTTGAGTGGCCATTTCAGGTAGGTTTAAGACTGATTTTGGTCACCAGAGCAGCACAAAGCTGTGGCAGCATGCCCCGTGTTGTCTGAAAATGGACGATGTGGGAGGTACTGCAGGGGAGCCATAAGGTATATGGAAAAGTAATCCTCTTTGTATTGTTTCAGGTTTTCTTGATGTACACTGAAGCAGGGTCAGGCTAAGGCATATCACACCAAACATTTCCTCTTTCTCTGCAACAGGAAACCTCCACCCTTTAGCCCCAAAGACACATCCACAAGTTGAGCACAGATTCTCTGCCCCCACCCCCACCCGCAAGATTGCCCTCTGACCCGCAAATGCAGAGATACACAAGTCAGGACCTGCTGGTGAATTGTACACTGACCCTTGTGCTGCCTTCTGAATGGCTTTGCAGAGGGCCCCAGATTTGGTTGAACCAGGCCAGATGTGGAACATGACCCAGCACATCTGTATAACAGAGGGATCATGATGGCCACATGCAGTGGACACACTGCAGTATATTACCAGTGCTATACAATATACGGTATTGCACTGAGGTTATATTTGGTCACACAGATAATAAAGTGAATGTTTGTTCTGTACACATTTGCAGACAGTGATCTGTCTAAGATCAGCTTTAACTTGGGCCTAAACTATTTAACATTTTCATCAATGACCTGGAAGAAAACATAAAATCATCACTGATAAAGTCTGCAGGTGACACAAATTGGGAGAGCAGTAAATAATGAAGAGGGCAGGTCACTGTTGCAGAGCAATCTGGATTGCTTAATAAACTGGCTGCAAGCAAATAATATGTGTTTTCAAACAGCCAGTTGTAGATTTATACATCTAAGAACAAAGGATATAGGCCAAACTTACAGGATGGGGGTCTCTATCCTGGAAAGCAGAGACTCTGAAAAAGATTTAGGTGGGATGGATAATCAGCTAAATATGAGCTCCCAGTACAACATTGTGACCAAAAGGGTTTATGTAATCCGTGGATCCTTAAACAGGGGGCTCTCAAGTAGGAATAGAGAGGTTATTTTACTGCTGAATTTGGCACTGAAGCAACAGCTGCTGGAATACTGTGTCCAGTGCTGGTATCCACAAATCAAGAAGGATGTTGATAAATTGGAGAGGTTCAGAGAAGAGCCAGGAGTATGATTAGAAAATATGCCTTACATGATCCAAGCTATTTAGCATAACAAAGAGAAGGTTGAGGAGTGATTTGATCACAGTTAATAAGTACCTACATGGGGGAAAGAAATTTGATAGCGGAGGGCTTTTCAGTCTAGCAGAGAAAGGTACAACAAAATCAAATGTCTGGAAGTGGAAGCTAGGCAAATCCAGACTCAAAATAAGTTGCCAACTTTTAACAATAAGTAATATAATATAAAATAAGTAACCATTCAAACAACCTACCAAAAGTTATGATGGATTCTCCATCACTGGAATTTTGTAATTTAAGATTCCATGTTTTTCTCAACGATATGCTCTAGTTCAAACAGGAATTAATTCAGGGAAGTACACTAAGGCTTGTCTTATACAAGAGGTCAGACTAGATGATCAGAGTGCTCCCTCTGGCCTTATAAATTTTGAATCTATGAATGAAATCTTGCCCTCCAAAACATCAGCTTTGTGTTGATGGTATTAGAGCAGTGTTGTTGTCGGGATTAGAAAAGACAGTGGCATGACACCTGGACACACACAAACAAGCTCAGGTTGAGTATCACCAATATCAATGCAGAGCAATGGTATTGTAATTGGTGGACATCATACTGCCAAGCTATTCCCTGGCCATAGATACTGCAGTCTTGGGGGTGAAGCAATATATTTCACACACTTGCAAAATACTGCAGTGCAGATATGATTACAGGATTTGACCCTTACTCTTCCTACCTTAAAAAGTTTAAAACATTAGCTTTGTAGCACTTTTCTGTAAGTGCTCCATTCATCTAACTCCTCAAGCACTGAGCCTTTAGCAACCCTCATTGAAGTATCTTCACTGCATAGCTATTATTGCTGGCACAGATGTCAATAAGAGAGTATTACCCCGACCTCTTGTGACATCAGCCAAACAGTATCACTCGTAATCTCTTCAGCTCCCCAAGAAACACATTGGAAGGTACAGGACATGTGAGATAACTGAGGAGTTTATTTCTCCTGTGAAAGCTGCCTTCAGATACGTCAGCTGTCCACTTTAGCTCCTCTGGCCTCAGACCTTCTCATCTTGATTTTTCCTATTTCTGTTATCAAGAGCCATGTTGTTTTCGTCATCTGGGGGGTCATATCCTACGATGTACAATGAAATTATTGGTCCATTGGCTGTCAGCAAGATATGAGGAATCTCACAAAGAGACTACAAAGAGCTCATCCGACAGCTTCAATATCAATATAAAAGCCAAGCTGCTACAGAGCTAGGGCCCAGTCCCATAGGGCCAGGCTCATAGTGGTCCCATTGCACTAGGGAGACTATAACCATTGCTCAGTGCAGCTAGGAAGATGCAAAGGCACCACAGGGTGCCTAGAAGTTCTCCCACCCACTGATGACTGAAAATGGTACAGAAGGCCCATATGCAGAGGTGAAAGTAAGCCGGTACGCCCCGGGACAGCATACCGGTAAGAGCCGGTGCACCATACCGGGACCGGCTTTCCCAGACGGCAATTTAAAGCCCTGGGGTAGCGGCGAAGGGGCTCCGGAGGGGATTTAAAGGGCCAGGGTGGTAACGGCTGCCGGAGCCCCAAGCCCTTTAAATCCCCGCCTGAGCCCTGCTGCCGAAGCCCTGGGGTAGCGGCAGCGGGGCCCCGGAACGGATTTAAAGGGCTGGGGCAGTAGTGGCGGCTGGAGCCCCGGGGCCCTTTAAATCCCCGCCAGAGCCCTGCTGCCGCTACCCCAGGGCTCGAGCAGCAGGGCTCAGGCGGGGATTTAAAGGGCTCGGGGCTCTGGCAGCCACTACCACAGCGGAGCCCCAGGCCCTTTAAAGCTCTGCCAGAGCCCAGAACCCCTGAGTAGCGGTGGCAGCCAGGAGCTCCCAGGGCTCTTCAGTGATTTAAAGGGCCAGGGGCTCTGCTGCAGTAGCAGCAGCTGGAGCCCTGGGCCCTTTAAATCACCCCCGAGCCCCGGGGCTCCCAGCCACCTCTGCAGCTGGTAGCTCGGGGGTGATTTAAAGGGCCCCGGGCTCCCAGCCGCCACTACAGCAGCTGGAGCCCCAGGCCCTTTAAATCTTGATTTAAAGGGCCCAGGGATTTAAGGCCCTGCCTCTTCCGCTTGAGGCCACGCCCCCTGCTCAGGACTCCGGCGTACCGGTAAGTCCTCTAACTTACTTTCACCCCTGCCCATATGCCATACACAGAGCAACTCAGCCAGCTTTGGGCTGCCTCCACTGGAGTCCCATTCTCCCATGGCTCCTGTCCTGGTAGCACAGAGGGCACAGAGCAGTGATGGGCAACCATTGGCCGGCAATGGTGAACTGCGGCCACTGGGAGCTGCGGGTGGCCATGCAAATGTAAACAAACTGTCTGGCGGCCTGCCAGCGGATTACCCTGATGGGCCACATGCGGCCTGCGGGCTGCAGGTTGCCCACCACTGGCATAGAGGCATCAGGGGATACATGGAGGTGGGTCTTGAGTGGAGCAAGGGTGGGCAGGGCAGAGACGCCAAGGCACTCCTATACCCTGTTTTTTCCTGTACTCCTGCAATGGCCCATTGCAACAGAGACACAGTGCAGTGACATCCTGAAGGCTGCTCTAGTCTGCGCTGGGGGCTGAACTAGTTCCCTCCACCGCACAAGTGGCCCTTGAAATTGGGAGGCACTAGCTGCCTCTTCTTCATCCAGGGCCTGGTGCCTGCTCCAGCACAAAGATGAGTCTGTGCCATACAAGTCTGGGTGCAGGGTCAGCCCCATAATCTAGACACACACACACACAGTGGCTCAGTGTAGCTAGCTGCACTGAGTGTTGTAACGAAGTCTGGACCTACCTGAGTAGTTCTTTCTAACAGTGTTTCTTACTCCCTTTGCAATAATCTGAATGTTGTGGGACTTAAACTATGGACTCTTGCCACTTGGAAGCCTTACTATTGCCTTCTCGCCTTGCCCTTTTCTCTATACTCCTCTTCATGGGTGAAACTCACCCCTGTGCAGCGGCCTATGTGCTACTGAAGTCCTTGAGGATTTAACTGGGATGTCAGTGGCCTTGTGCTTATCCAACACAGTGAGTTTCACCCAGTGGTCATGCACTCCACTCTGTCACTCCTCGCTTTACCCTCCAACACAAGGACTGTACACTTCTTCAGGATCTAGGTCCCGAGATTGTTTCCAACATTTCCATGATGTGTGTGGTCCCGGGCACTTTTCTGACAAGACTTAATGAACCAAATTCATCCCTGACTTTAATACAAATACACCAGGGATGAATGTGAGCCAACTCTCTGCACCTGGCTTTATGGAGTTTGAGGTCTGAGATAAAGAGAAAGTGAGGATGTTGCTGTTGTTGGTTTGTTTGTTCTTTGGTCCAAACATACCCAAAGTTTAAGGTGCTCGGATTCAGACTATTGGTTTGACTCATGTTAGATAATATCAACCAGCTGTGTAGTCTGGACCAAATATTGTAAAGTTTCAGGTGATTAGTTCCGGAGTTTTGGTTCCAGCCCCCAGATGTCTGGGGACGGCTTAGAAGAATTAATTAGAGTAAAAGCAGCTCAGGATGCAGCTGTATTTTGAACAGCCACAGTAAAGAAGGTAGGTTTTAAACAGAGTCAAGAGGAGAAAATGAAGTTAACAGCAGCAAGAAAGATTGGGCCATATTTTCTGCTGATGTAAATCAACATTGCTCAGTTGATTTGCATCTGTGCTGATATACACCAGTTGGTCCATTAAATATATAAGAACCAGAGGAATTTAGTTCTTCCTGATCTTTGGCCATTGTAAGTAGGCAAAAGACAAGGTTTGGTGTCCAAGAAATATGACTTTCCGTTTCAGATGTTGGCATCAATTCTTCTGTGTCCTGCTGATCTCTGGGTAAGGTACAGAAAAAAATATACATATTGCTATTTTGGGAGGCCAATGCTAGAGAAAAATCTGTTTGAGTGGAGAAAGTTTTCCCACCTGAGGAATTTGAACTCTAACCAGCATCTAATTTTGGATTTTAATTTAAATTTATGTGCTCATCTAAGCCACAGTTATAATGTTAGATTGCTTTCTTTTTCCCCCATCTCCGTGCAAATCCTTCAGCTTATGTGTGAATGAAGAGAAATGCTTTAATATGCTGAGATATGCTTTTGTGAACAGATGTTTGAATTACTGTCATACAGCAATAATCGTAAGATAGTGGCTGGGGGATACAGCAATATGGACTGAAGGACATCCATGTTACTGTAATGTGTTTTTAGTGTTAATTGCCTGTTTAGAGTTAGGTAATTAGCAAATGAACCACGATCATAGTCTTAATATTCTTCATACTGTCTCAGTGATTAATATGCCTCCTTAATTTAAAAGCTTTCAGTGGCAGGACTGAAGTAGCAATCTTGTCTTCAGTTACCTTTATCTTTTCTTCAACATCACCCTCTCAAATATACCCCAACACCTCAGCCCATGCCTCTGTAGAGGACAGTGTAAGAGAACTATGAATCACTTCTAGGAGTTAGGATTGGCAAATTTATTTTGCTTAATAACTAACTCACCCAAACCTGTGGGGTGGAAAGGTGGGCCATAACTTGGACGTTATTTGATTCACATTGTGCTAGAAGAGACTGTAAAGTAGGAGCAGGGATGGGGCAGAGAGGCAAAAAAATCTAATGGAAAGTGAAAGACAAAGAGAGAATTTCTAATATAAATTATCTCCAGTCCAAATACTATAAAGAGGATGTGTCAACCTAGCACTTGTGTCAACCTAGCACTTTGACTGGCTTCCTCTTAACTAGGAAAACATGCTGTCCTGTCCTCTTTTTGAATCAACCTTGAAAGCACCCCAGGTTTAAATGACAGAAAAGGGGTTGTGTGTGCTAGCTAGTTTCGCCACTCTCCCAAAATGGCTTGTGAAGTTTTGAAGCTCTTCTGTTCCATGAGCATTGTTGCCCTTCCCTATTATTCTTATTAAATACTTATATGATACTTATATTGGGATCAGGACCCCACTGGGCTGAGTGCAGTACACAAATAGGACAGAGCAAATCCCTGCCCTGAACGGCTAACAATCTAATCAGCAGGGTGTTTTTGCTTTGTTTTCTGATTTGTTCAAGGTGTTATCTTTTGAAAGACTTCCCTGAACCTGCCCTTATTCTAACTGACCTGGCTGGCACTATGGTTTCCAACCTACTGGAAGAGGATTTAGACCAGGCGATTTATAACTCCCTTATCTAGTAGCAAGGGAGGCAAAAGCATTCAGCCAAGTATTTGCAAGTCTGCACGCATCCTCCAAAGCATGGAGCCTCAAGAAATCAGTGGCATTCCTTGTGTATTAAGGGGCTTGATGCTGCAAAGTGCCGAGCATTCTGCTTCCACTCTAGCATAACACTTAAGAATGTGTTTACTTTGGCTTGTGAATAGTCCTAATGACTTCGGATCAGGCCCTAATTAGATGTTATCAGACAGATATGAAGGGATATGTGAGCGATTGGATCATCTCTGGCGTGAGTGTATAACAAGATGACCCAGCAGGGAGGGTTTCATTGGGCCATTATGTGCCTCTGATCCTGGATGAAGCATTTGTCTGTTTGCACATTCATATGTTCCGTAATTGCACAGAGAGTTCCAGAGTTTTTTTTCCTGTGCCGTTTCATGAACTGATCCAATTGATTCTTCTCCGAGTCTCCACTCTGCCACATCCACTGCATTTCATATTGCTTCATGGAGATGCTGACCACGTTCAGGATTCATTTTAATGCGCTCGTACAGAAGCTGTGTAATGGCATTGATTTAGCTCTCCAAAGAGAAACTAAAAGCAAAGGACTGTTGAAAGCGGCAACAGGTCAGTCATGTAAGTTTTGTTTAGTGCCCTGCTTTTCTCTCTGGATCTCATTCACCTTGAGGCTGCGTTCCACAGGGCTTCATGGGCAGCTGGGACGCAGACAGCATGCCACATATGCAAATAAATGTCTTCCAGGTTATTTTATCAATATGTAATTGAAATCTCAGTGGCCATGCCAGACACAAAGTGCTGATGAACACAGCGAGGATGAGGAAGCGGCGGCAAAGGGGAAGTAAGGTCTGTCCCAAAATATGTTCAGGCTTTAGGCTACTTCATTTTCTTTAGGCCGGGATCCTCAAATGCATGTAAATAACATGATGTATTTGTAAGGCTGGTCATTTTATACCTCCATTCGTCACTGGGATTTCAACACTGGGGCCAAATTCTGACATCAGTGACACCTGTAACCATCACAAAATCATTTCACTGGGGTTGCATGGTGCAACTAACGGTAAAGTTTGGCCCACATATCATCAGCAAAGGGTTTCTTATTGTGGGGGGGGGCAGGGCCAAGGCAATGCCACAATTCTGAGACTGCAGAATTTGAAGGCCAGAATCTTTTTATTATTAATTATTATTATTATTGCTATTGATTTGGCCCATTACCACTCTATAGTCTGCAGAGTCCTGGATGTAGCCAAAACATTCCTGCTCAAACTCATGTATTCTGAATTAAAATCAGTTGAATGTAGTCCCTAATAGAAAGCATTTGTCATTTGTCTAATTTGCCTCTGCACTCTAGTACTTCAGTAAGGGCTTGATCTTGGGACAAGATGCAGATGTAGTAGAGCATCCCACCCCATACCACAATCCCACCCTGACTCCCCACCCTCATGAAGGGTCACAGGTTTAGACCATGAATTTACCTCAATTTGGGTGGTTCTTAAGAAATTTGATATTTTCCATGACTCACACTTGAGGGTTTTTTCCTCCAATCCCTCCCCTCATCCCCACAGTCCTAGTCCCAGTTCCACTCCTCACCCTATGCCATCTCCTTCCCTTTCCCTGGTACAGTGTAGTCTGCTGAGAGCATCTGTACTCTTTCCTTTGCTAGTCCCCGTGCTCCTGTCTCTTCATAATGCTGAACTCTCTGCAAACAAGCACAGAATGCATTATGGTGGTACTGGCAGAGCAAGACTCATTCTTGGGTTCAAAATATGGTACCACCCTAATATCTGTCACCCTCCACCCCGATAGGGATGGCTATGCAACCACTCATGACAGTGACTGGCAGAGAATAGGATCCTTGGTACGGTATCTGAATGTAAAAACAAGAGGGACTGGAATCGGGGTTGCGGCTTATAAATTGAAATTTATTCATGCACCAGCTGATCTGTTAGATGTGCCATCTGCCACCAGCTAGAGCCCTATAGTTTTTCAGGATAGACATTCACACTACAATCACTAACCCAGCAGGTACAATTAAACTCTGTCCATGCTAGTCCTATCAAGAAGTGGGCAGGTGAAACTGACATGGAAAGGAACATTCAGAACTGATTGACACTAGTGAAGGAAAACTGTAATGCATCTGATTCAAAACTGGGTAGGCCATGGCTAACCTGCCAACCCAGAAGAGTATCCACTACTGAGACAGAAAGAGAGAGCCTGTGCTGACAAACTGCCTGATGAACGAAAAGCAAACAAAATGCATCCTGCCTATGCAACAAAGGCAATTCCTAAGAAATTAAAATTGTTTGGCATAGTTAACAAATGGCTATGCATCTCTATGACTCATGCCTGCAGATGTAAGAAAGGAATTATTACTGGCGATAATCATCTTGGAAGGAACCATGTAGTAATTGCATTCATAAAATACTTTCAGTTCATCTTCACACAAGGGCATGCAGGACAATGCTTTTAGAATTTCATGTTTGCATTATCTCCTCTAGCAAGAAGCACTAGTACTTGGGAAGGCCACTATCTGCATCAGTCAAATGCACTGGTGAGCAAGCATGCGGCCCATCAAGATAATCTGATTGCGGGCCGCGAGACATTTTGTGGACGTTGACCATCTGCAGGCACGGCCCCCAGCAGCTCCCATTGGCCAGGAACAGCAAACCGCAGCCACTGGAAGCTGTGGGGGGGTCATGCCTGCAGATGGTCAAAGTCAACAAAATGTCTCGCGGCCCACAATCAGATTACCCTGATGGGCCACATGCAGCCCGCGGGCCGCAGGTTGCCCACCACTGGTCTAATGTCTTTCATAATGCAGATATCATCCCTGGAAATTGATTGTCTGCACAGGAATGCCTGCCTGGGATGGTTTTAATCTCGTTTTTATTTTTGTGCTTTTGAAGGTTAACTTCAGAACTAGGAGCTCAAACCTTTGCTTTGTTCACAGTCCAGCTAGCATGCAAATACCAGTCATTTTCTCACAGTGCCTAAAAGTGACTAACCTTGATAGGAAGGAGCTGTTCCCTGCAGATGTGAGTATAAGAGATCAGGAAGTATATCAGCAAGACCTCATTCCTCTGCCTCTCCTCAGATTGTGTGACATTTACTGCAAGCTGTTCAGACAATACAAAATCACCTAGTTATATAGCTCTGGTTCATGCTCAGATTTGTCCTCCCTCTGGGACGAAGTCAGCCCTGCTGTAGCAGGACACAATGCTATTGAAGCCAATGGAGAAGAACCTGTTCACAATATTGTTTAATTGGTTCTTTATTTTTTCTGACTATTCTCCTTTGAAGACTATGTTTTAATACCATGGCAATAAAAACAGATTTCAGTCCTATTCACGCTGGCACTGTTTACGTGATGATTATTTCTATTAGAGGCCCTAAATGAGATTAAGTCCCCATTGTTCCAGGCACTGAACATATCCATAGTACAAGACAGTTCCTGCCCCAAAGAGTTTCCGATCTAATTAGACATGACAGGCAGATGGCAGGGAGACAGGAAGTATCGTTAGCCCCAGTTTACAGATGGGACACTGAGCCAGAGAGAGACTAAACATCTTGCCAAAAGTTAGATCGAAAGCGTGCATCAGAGCTGGGTTTTGAGCCCAAATCTCAGGAGTCTCAGACCAGAGTCCTAACCACAAGCCCAGCCTTCGTCTTGGATGCCTCTGTGTTTAAGGCAGAGGAAGCAGGAGATCTAGGTTCCTTTCCTGTCTCCGACACAGACTTTGTCTGTAACCTTCAGCAAGTCACTTAATTTCGCTATGCCTCAATTCCCAAGCTGTAAAAAGGGAATGATTAATACTTCCCAGTCTCACATGGAAGTCTAAAAATGATTAATATTTGCAAGTGCTTTGGGCTTTTTGGGTGGAAACTGATGTCTAAGTGCAACATATAGCTACCCCTTTTGCCCAAAGCAGTGAGGCAATACTTGGGATCTTGCAGGTTCTTTCCGTTAGGAGGAGAAATTGATGTCAGGGATTTGGTTGATTCAACCCCATTTATTTACACAGAATGTTTGTAAAATCCTGTTGCCCTGAACACAGCAGGAAACCATTTCTTTGCTCACCGTTCTAAGCCACCTATCACTCTGCTTAAAAAACTCTTATCTCTCTCTCAGAACAAAGTTACCGATGCTTTATATTGCTGTCTGCTTGGGTTTTGGGTGCATGTCTCTGCCTGCTTCTACTAACGAACAGATACATCTCCATCAAACAACACCTAACAAAACGCCTCTGTGCACATAGCTCAGTTTCTGACTCGTCTTGCATGAGGCCTGCTCTGTGTTTTGGGCAGTGGCTCCTCCATTGCATCAGCTATGTTATTCCAAAAAAGTAGGTAAGCTGCTCTCACACTTATCCCGAACGAAGGGCATGTATTACACCGACCAATGAGGTTCACTCAACTTCCATCATAATATTTATGAATTTATCCCTTTGTAACACAATGTGGCCACTGATTTTCTGCCGGATATTTAGCTGTGTTTATGACGTGTTTCACATTTGACACACAGCATGTAAAGTTGAGGGCTTCTGCATCTAGATAACACTTCACATGAATATACAAATAAATACAAAATCCTCATCCTACATCCACGTGGGATGTCAGAATACATGGGATCCCTGTGGAACATATTTTATCTTTGTTGCTTAAGACCGTGTTCAAAGGAAGGATGCTCAGTTATAATCAGATTGGGTAAGCTTTATGACGTTATCTCGTGACAAAATGTGTGCCTGATCAGAGCTCAAGATAATAGCTGAAGTCTTTATGATTCCCTCAGATATTATGCTTCCATCAGTGTGGAAAACAGTGCCCTTTGCGGGAAACTGTGATAGTCATCACATTTTTAAAAAACAAAAGCTTTCGAAATATCAAGTAATTCATATTTAATGTCTGTGCAAACCAGCTACTCTCTGATTGCTACTTGGGGACAAGTCAAAAGAAAAAATATGAGGGAATGCTAGAAAACAGACCCTGATACCTATAACCCCATTGAGCGAAGCAAAGCAATAATATCCCCAACCAATGGGATATAATTTAACAGCGGTTACCATAAATATATTTAGTAATAGTTCAAAGCACTACAGAAGTGTATCTCATGCTAAGATCTCAAATACTTTACAAATATGAAGCAAACTTTGCAGTATCCTCAATGAGGCTGGTCACGCCTATAATGCTGAAAAACTAACTGTTGCTGTTTATACTGGCCAACTATGGGATACGCTATTGCTGGGGTATGCTATGGAAAATGTAGATAATGATATTGCACCTGAGCCTGCCCAGGTTGGATAGGCTATTTAAGTTCTTGTTTCCTCCAGAGATTATTTCTATAGACATAATGCTAATCACAGTTACTACTGTGGGGCCAGTTCCTGTTTCTCCCCACACCAAGCAAGCCCAGTCTCAGTGCCTACTCTGGAGAAATATGACAGATGGATGGACTAGATTTCCTAAAGTGTTTTCCAGCTTGCATATTTATATTCCCCACCTCTAGTAGCAGCGATGTATGTTAGAAGAACACTAATTTTACATATTTCCTTTTACTCTGAATTATTTCAAGCTAAATTTTATTTACAATTTTCTTTACACCTTTCATTTAAGATCTTTATTCATTTTGAATAAATGAGTTAACTTTAGAATAGTCCCTAGGATTTGTAGGATACTGGAAAAGAGGTGAAAGTTTGAACATGGTTAAATTACACTGTTGGGCACTGTGTTATCTTTAGGGTTCATATTCCTGAGGAGTATTATGTAGCCTAAACCTTGGGAAATTAATGGGACTCCTTGTATGAGCAAGGTGAATAGGAGTAAGCTGCAGTCTTATTTGCGATAGTACCACGAATGTGCTGGGCATTTTCCAGCCAGCAGAGTCACTGTCCCAAAGTACCCTCAGTGTGAGCCTTCACTTTATGCACATAAAGACAGACAAAAGATTAGGGAAGAGGAACAACAAGAGGGATTTTCCATACACATCAACAGAATTCACTACAGGCCAGTATTATCTGGTCTGTGTTACTGTCAGCATGATAGGCTATTAGATGAAAACCCCAGCTGCCTAAAGTATTTGGAAGAAAAACAAAGGAGCATTTTCAAGAAGCAACCCAACCTCAAGCAATTCGTCCTTGACCCCATCTAGCTCAGAGTATCTAAACTCCCTTTGGAGTAGGGCTTTATAGCTGTCCAGTTCCCACAGTGCTTTGCAGTACAGGAAAGAAAATTTAAAAAGCAATTACTGTCTGGCATCTGGCACAGAAGCTGAGACCCCAGGCGCATAGTAATGTCTCAGTAGTTTTGCCATGTTTCTGTTAAAACACAAGTGACTTATGACTAGGATTCTTTAACTGCAGAACATTGCTGGTATCGTTAGCTCCTCCTCTGCATTTCCTGCCTTAGGATGAGCGTACATTACGTAAAACATCCCTTTTTACATCATAAAAAATATTTTCCAGTAGATCACTGGATTGAACAGTCACACAGATGTATATACTTTGTAATAATCAGACACGGAGATTACATCCCCACAAGCTAACAGTCCTGATTTAGGAGTGCCAGTCCCATTCTTTTGAACAAAATATTTATGTTTGCCCTCTTCATCTCACAAAAAGGTCCCCCAGTCCCTGTATTTCTGTGTTATTAAAAGGTGTAGTGTAACCCACACACCTCCTGGGTGTGTTGTTCTGTCCCACCTAACGAGAGGTTAATGAGTCTGCTCTACAGCCTTAGCTAAGCATGATATGGCTTTTAGCTCATGCAGTAACGGCTCATGAACTGAGGTCCCTGGTTTGATCCCACATGCTGACAACCAGGGTCTGTTGGTATTTCAGTAGCCCTACTTTTCTTCCAAGATTTCCCTAGTTATAGCCTTCACATGTTGACGGGTATGAATCACACAGTATTTTTTAGTAATCTTTATGGGGGAGAATAACACTGATGAATAATTCCACCTTGCTGGAGGGATAGATTGATTGATTTTTAAAAAAAACCTCCTCTACCTATAAAGCTAGGATGCAATAAGAAAACCCAAAATGTGCTTATGAGTTTACTTTGAGAGCTCTTACAAGTAATTTTCTTTGCACTTTTTAGAGTATACTTTTTAAATGACCTAATTTGTAAAACAGTGGCAATTTGAATTTAGCTAAATTAGTCTCCTTTTCACAGCCCCATCCATACAAAGCTTCACTACCTCACCATACACTAAGTCCCTCTGCCTGCATAGCACACACAGATGCAGTGGTGTTTGTGTGGCTTTTCCCGGCTTTATCAAAGATCAGAAGCAAGCCCAAAACAGGAGCAATTTCCACTAATGCTACACCCATGACTTAGCTTTCAGCACAAAGCTGAGCTTTTGGCTCCATCTGCTGAAGGAAAGTTGAAAGAGACAGGGAATAAACAAGCAGTAGCTACTGCAAAATGTGGAGAAAGAAAGCAACTGAGGACATGTTTTTCTCCTTAACTGAAGTAAAAATCAAAGCCAGTAACTTTGCTGTTGAAATACAAATAAGAGGGTTTGTTCCACCATAGACACTTCTAACACGTTCAGGATGTTGTGCGGCAGAGTGGCCTATGGCATAGGCTTAGTATGCCTCAGGAGCATACATGCTCAGACATTGAATTTATGGAAGGAAGAGGTAAAGTAACAGGTTCGTTGTCTACTGCTTTTTTTGTATAAGAACCACCTTGAAGAAAATTTCTAAACCAAACTAAAATTCCGGAAAATGAAACAGGAGGGTTGCTTTTTTGTTCTGTTTGGTTTTTTAAAAACAAGACTATCCATTATTTATATCCATAAACTGGAGAGATTACAGCTATGCCTATTAAAGGAGGAACAAGAGAAGCAGAGAGAGAACAATTTTACCAAGGGAAAAATCCATAATGCGCATGCGCGCGTGCACACACATAGAGTAGGTGGGAGTCTAACCGTATTATGACTTTGCCCCTTTGAGCAGTGGGGGAGTGGGGAGAGAAGGAATTTTGATATGTCCTAGTGTCATCCTAACTGTTGCTACTATCTTGCTGGAGCGCCCTCCCGAGTCTTTTATTGATGATGAATGGAATATATCCTCTCTGCCTGGGAGGTTCTCCAACATCTTGACCGTCTCTACCCTTTTAAATAAAAGGAACCGAGATGGGGTTAGTTTGCTTTCCTTCTTCCCCAAGTTGTATAGATGTCCTGCCAAGTATGTTTATAGCACTAGCTTAGTAATGATAGCAGGTCTGAGAGCCTTAAACAAAAGGCAGGATGTGTTATGTTTGTTACTAAGTGACTATGATGCATGGAGAAGGTAAACTTCTGTGCTAGGCTCTAGGATCAGACTTGAGAAAAAAACATCTGACACCAACAAACACACAAGTCACTAAGATTTATAGGAATCCGAGGTCCTGCTTCCACCTACTTTCCATGGTGCTACAAGGCTCCATGATTTACTTTTTGAAGGGACTTAGTCATGGATTATATACCACTTTCTTTCTGTTATACCATTAGCCCTGTTTATATTACCTGGCAATCTTGCACCTCTAAGTGCTGTTGACATCAAGCCACACCTTCCGGCATTTTGTCCCTTATCTCCAAACCCAACAATCACCATTATGTCTCTCTCTCTCTCAAATACATATTCACCTTTAAGGAAAACTTCACTCTCATTTTTACTCATCCACAGCTGATATTCATCCCATCCCTTTTTCCAAAATAATGTACATTGTGAGGCAGCATAAGGTTCTCTAGTCCTGTTCACTTCCATAAATAACCACCAACTTAATGTTGCCTTTGCAAGAACCGTGTACACCATTTTTATATACTCTGCTACTATTTAGTAGTCCTGGTTCATAGTTAGTAGGAAGTCTTTGCACTGGGCAAACTGAGAAAGGAATTTTTTAAAGCATGAGATGCATGGCATTGACTAACCACTGCCCTACCTCAGTGGGAACTGCATTACATGGTCCAAGAAAAAACGGTTACTCGCCCTCTCATAACTGCTGTTCTTCGAGATGTGCTGTTCATGTGCATTCCAATCAGCTGTGCGCATGCCACGTGCACAACAGCTAGAAGATTTTTCCCCCAGCAGTATCTGTAGGGTCGGCCAGGGCACCCCTGGAGTCGCGTCTTTATGGCAACAAATATAGGGCCCTGCCAACCCGACCCCCCCACAGTTCCTTCTTGCCGGGTACTCCGACAGAGGGGTAGGAGGGAGGGTATTGGAATGGACATGAACAACACATCCTGAAGAACAGTTATGAGAACGTGAGTTACCGTTTTTTCTTCGAGTGCTTGTTCATGTTAATTCCAATCAGGTGAATCACAAGCCTAAATTCTGGAGGCGGGGTCGGAGTTGTCCCCCGATTGGAGTATCACTCTACCAAAGGCCGCGTCATCTCTGACCTGCTGGGTGATTGCACAATGTGTGATGAAAGGGTGTATGGAGGATCATGTCGCTGCTCTGAATATTTCCTGGGTTGAGTACCTGCACCAGGAACGCCACTGAAGAGGCCTGCACCCTGGTGAAGTGTGCAGTGATCGGAGGGGCAAGTACCCCTGCCAGGTTGTAGCACTCTCGGATGCAGGAAGTGATCCATGACAAAACTCATTGAGAGGAGACTGTAAGACCTTTCATTCTGTCTGGCACAGCCACGAATAGTTGGATGAACTTTTGGAATGGCTTTGTTCTCTCGCTGTAGAAGGCTAACACTCTGCAGACATCCAGCAAGTGAAGCCTCTGCTCCCTACCGCTTGAGTGCGGCTTAGGATAGAACACTGGGAGGAAGGTATCCTGGTTGATGTGAAATTGGGAGACAACCTTTAGGAGGAAAGCTGGGTAAGGCCTGAGCTGAACCTTGTCCTTACAGAAGACGGTGTCAGGAAGTTCTGATGTTAGGCCTTGAGCTCAGACACCCTCCTGGCTGAGGCTATTGCCACTAGAAACGCCACCTTATATGAGAGGTAGAGCAGGGACCATGTCTCCACGGGTTCAAAAGGAGGCCTCATCAGTCTGGAAAGGACCAGGTTGAGGTCCCAAGCTGGGACCGGCTGTCTGACTTGCGGGTATGGCTGACCACAGGGTTGGCGAACACTGACCGGCCCTCTGCTCCTGGATGGAAAGCAGAGATGGTGGCCAAGTGAACCCTTATTGACAACATGGATAGCCCCTGCTGCTTGAGATGGAGAAGGTAATCCAGGATGAGTGGCATAGAGGCATCAGGGACGAATGATACTTGTCCGCCAGAAGTCTTATGTTCACCACCATGTTGGTGCCAGGAGTTCTTAGCCTCGTTTCTTGGTGCCAGTGCGCTGCATGCAGAGGAAGCAGCGCTCAGCATGGGCTCCGCCGACCCGGGGTTAGACTGTGGATGGATGGCTGCCTCCATGAGGAGAATTCTGTCTCTTCTCCCGATCCTTAAGGGTCCTCGGCCGAAACCCCTTGCAAATGCAGCATTTGTCTTTTTGGTGACTCCCACTGAAGCACTTCAAACAAGAAGTGTGCGGGTCACTCTTCGGCATCAATTTCCTGCAGACTTCACATGATTTGAACCCTGGCAACCATGGCATGCCCTGGTGTTGGGGAACAAAATGGAGGGGGGGAACCCCCACCACGGAAACGTAGAGAATCTACTAATACTACTAACTAATAATCTAACTTTATACAGCTGACAGTGGGACACTGCTAAAGGCACTTGCAAAAGCGAGAGAAGTTCCAGCTAGCCATCACCAGCGGTAAGAAGGAACTGAGGGGGAGTTGGGTCGGCAGGGCCCTATATTGGGTGCCAAGAAGGCACAACTTCAGGGGTCGCCTAAGCCAACCCTATGGGTACTGCTAGGGGAAAAATCTTCCATCTCTCTTGCATGCGGCTCATACACACCTGATTGGAATTGACATGAACAAGCACTCAAAGAAGGGAGACTGATTAACCAGGACCAAGGAGTATCCTAGTGAAAGATTAGCAGTGACTATCACATGTGCGTGTTTAATACTATACCCAGCAATTTCCAAAAGGCAGGAAGGATTAGAAACACTAGTCCTGAAGGAAAGTAAAGCAGAAACCTCCAGTGTTAAGGTGGCTGCAAACAGATGGGATATTCATTAATATGAAGGAGCTACTTGGCCATAGCTACTAAGAAAAGCTCTTGTAAGGTTCAAGTTAGACTAATCCTTTTTTAATACATTGACAGTTTTAATTGAACATGGACATTTCTTGATAGAAGATGTATTTATTTTAATGTAAATAAACATCAAATTATAGAAGGATAACAGTTTTAGAATGGCAAACCAAGATCTGTACACTGATTGGTTTCACAATCTGTAAAACAGAACACTGAGATCACATTCTTGAAAACAATGTCTATTATTGTCATACATTCAAGAGATTTTACATACAGAGTATAAGCTGGTCTGTGACACATTTACAGGTAGAACATCCAGTTTATCAAACCTTTATGGTTAGATGCCTTTTTATAAATTGCAAAAGAAGAACAGAAAAATTATGCTATTCTTGATGCTTTGAGGATGGGAGCCAGGATTTCTCGGCATGACAACCAATAGCGTCCACAGCAAGAGATTGAGTCCTACAAGTACTGCATCAAGTGAGATAAAATTCCAAATACAAAGCTTTGTGCAGTTATATAAAAGGGAATGTTTATTATTAAAATATGTGTAAATTACACATTAAACTTTGGCTGAGACCTTCAGCAATTTAAGAGATGTCTACATACAGACTCCTGTTAAGAAGTTTAACTTAAAGCATACAGTACATAATTGGTTGAATATAGCTTCACTTCTTCATTTGCAAATAGTCACAAGAGATTGGAAATTTCAGAGTCATGATTTACCTTCTTCTGATCCATTAAAATTTAAATACCTAAACATAACTAAGTTTTAGAAGTATAAGTCCTTTAAGATATACGGGAGTTGATGTTTGCTTTCAGAGTGGGGTCTTTATAGCACATCTTTCAAATGCATCTGCTAGTTGACCCAAGGTGATGTGCTGAAACAACATGTCTTCAGAAAGACAGAATGGTTTTATGAATGATTTCAATGCACTCTCTGATTTCATCCTCCTTGATCACAAGTGGGGGTGCCAGCCTGATGATATCACCATGTGTGGGTTTGGCGAGAAGTCCGTTATCACGAAGCCGCAGACACACTTTCCAGGCATCATAGTCTAAAGCCAAAAAAAAAAAAAACTTTATGCTACAGCATATTAAATGTCACCATGTTAACTTGTAGTGTGTGGTACCAGACTGCAGCCTCTCTGCTGTCTGGCAGTACAGTAATTAGATTACATACGCAGTGTTCTTTATCTTAAATGGAGTGGCCAGCTATGAGCTACTTCCCAGGTAAATGTTAGGACTGCACACATGGGACAGTGGCATATCCATATTTTATCTCCAGCATAGGTTTTCTGCTATTCTGCTACTGAGAACTTGACACAGAAATAAGATAAAATTTATTCTGGACTATATTGGCTAGATATAAAACAGACCGGAATGGAGCATCCAAAAGTTTTGTCCTCCATAAAACACATATCCCTTGCTCTGATGAGATTACTATCCATCTAGACCCTCTCCTCCTTCCCAAAAAAAAAAAAAAAAAACTGTAATGTTTAGGTGCCCAGATGCTAAAATCTATATATAAACAAAGTGGAGAAAGAGAGAGGAGGAAGGCTGAACAGAGGTTACAAATAAGGTGCATATGATATACCTAAATCAGTGCATTAGGTCTTAAAACTACCAAGGTAACTGCAGTATTTCCCTGCAGCACTTTACCACAGAAAGCAACAGGACCAGAATCAGCAGAAAAAATTAATGAGAGCATATGACAGCACTACTCTGTATTCTGCACTGGCTTTTAAGCCACTTTCAGGTGCAACTCAAGGTGTTAGTCCCTGGAAACTGATTTTTCTCAGGGGTCATCTCTTCCCCTCCCAATGCCTCATTGTACTCATTTGTGACACTTTACCTCTTTATTCCAGGACTGACAACCTGGGAGTACAGCAGCAATGCATGCTAATAGTGTGCCTTCAACTCTAAAAGCTATTCCCTCTGTGTGTGGCTGGGATTGACTTTCAGGGCACAGTACAAACGACATCTCTATCTGTTCCATCCAGTTTTGTTTGGGCAATTAGCTGGGAGGGTGTTTATTGACAGTGATAAAGATGTGTGATGTCTGTTGCCTATATTGGTTGGATAGTTTAGCATTTGTCATGTCTGTGGGAATTTACAATGGTTGATGTGACATAAACTAACCAGCTTTTTCTGCTTGAAAGTATACACACTAGAAGGGAAAAGTATCTCTTGCCAGAAACATACAGTTGTATGGAGACACTGCCACTGGAGAGTAAGATGAGTTAGCCATGATTTGAAACCCAAGGTGCTGTAATTAACTCATCCTCCATTTCACGCAATATCTGCAAGTCAAGTTAAAAACCTGTCACTCACTTTGGCTTTGCAACTGGTTGAGAGTTTTCTTACCTTTAGTTTCACGGATAACAATAGCATTTAGTAATCCTTTTCCTCTTACACAGGTCACAATGTCTGATGGAGTCTTCATGAGCTCACTTCTTAATAGGTTGCCCATTGCTTCTGCATTTTCACTTAAGCTTTCTTCTTCAATCACCTAAAAAGAAGTTGAAGCTGAAGATAACTGAAGGGCTTTTTGGTTGTTTCAGTCTCTCTGCTAAGGTGGAATACACCATACTGGTACGTATAAAAATGAAATATATTACCAAGTACAGCACTTAGTTTTGGGGTATAAAAAAACATATCTGCTAGAAAAATCATGGTGGAGGCTGACCATCCAAGCTGATTACTGTACATTAGGAGTCCTTAATACTTCATGCAGACAAGCTGTGGATTGCTCTGAACTTTTAATCTAAACTCTGCCTTCTTTTGCCTGTTACGTTCACTTTTTTTTTTAAACTCCACACAAGCAGGTGGACACTCTTCGAAGACACAATCTATTAATCCATTAATTTTTCTGAATCTATATATTGGACAATACTTTAAAAAAAAAAAAGCTTCATGATTTAGTGGGAAACTTACATTAAATAATTCTTAAAACATGGATTCCTTGACATGATATTGTAACAACATCTGTTTTGAATTGTGACACCACAGATGTTTGAGTAAACTAACTTTATTAGTGTGTAGAAGGATGTTAGTCTATTATAATGACAAAATTTAGAAGCTTTTTTATTAAAAATGGCATAGGAGAATGTTATTTTATTAACTCCAAATAATGCCATTGAAATATTTGGTCTTCCACTAGACAAAGCTGATATGTAAAGCATTATCATCCCCAACTTTTTTCTATTGGAATATTTAAGAATTTTAAAACAGTAAAATTAACAGAAAGTAGCAGATAAAATTCTAGCAGTTATTTCAGAATGTGTGTTGTAACAGTCAATATATACAAGTTATAGTAAGCTACCATCAGTTTTCCATTCCTATCTAAACCTAGAATTCAAATGGACAGCACCACTAGAAATGCTGCTTATTTAGTAAAACTTTGAAGTCATTATTCTCCACTGTTTACACTTTAGCAAAAGTCGATGTGTATATCATTGAAACATAAGCAATTTTCCGTTCTAACCCTGTCAAATTTAACGTTGTCCCTGGAATTTCAAAACCTTAGCTAGAACCTACATACCTCAAGTGCTGCCATAGCCACACGGCAGGCTAATGGATTTCCTCCGTATGTAGATCCATGTTCACCTGGCTTAATGGTCAGCATAATTTCATCATCACACAGTACTGCTGATACCTAAAAATTGGGAATGTCCATCAATTCATTTGCATATATGTAATGATCAAAATAATTTTACACTTAGACCAGACTTTCTTCAGTACCTAGAAATTGTAACAAACTATGCAGATTGAGAACTACCAAACATCCACATTCCTCTATAAATTCCACATCTACAGATCTGTATAGAAGGAGAGGCTGTCTAGCAGTCATATGACACAATATAACTAAGCTTGGAAGAATTAGATTTATATCAGTAAATGTCAGTAAACATTGATTTCACCATGCATACACAAACTGATGAAACAGTATTTTCAGTGATAATAGCAATATACATATAGGCAAAGAAAGAAGAACTCAGCTTGAGAACTCAGTTTGATGTAAGGATATTTACTTTGACATAATGTTGGCAATTTGTGTTTTAATAGTTAAAAAGCTTTAACTTTATGAATCAATGTCTACTGTCATTAAATAATTGTCTAATCCCCCATTGTCTTATCCCCCCATAATTTCCTGCAACTGTGAAAATTTAAAAATAAAAAAGATAAACTGAAAAAAGCTTAAAAATAAACATTGAAATTATAAAAAATAATAAAGAACAAATTCTGCCAAGCCTATATACAACCCACTTAACTACACAGGTACTGTATAATGTCTTAGTAGATATGAGAAGCACTTTGCATTGTTTAGCATTTTGGGGGGATTTTAATATTCAGTATTCTGATTAACAGCTCAGACAGAGCTCCAGTTAACAGTAATGCTTAATTACTGGTTGTAGCTTTCCTACTCAGCAGGAATTTCATTACATTAGAGCCATTTAAGCCAGTTCACATGGGCATTCTAGACAACTAAAACAAGATCAAGACTAATGCTCACTCAGAAACAAATCTTTAACAAAAGCCATTTTAATGTGTGTGTGTGTGAGAATTTTCTTCAGCTTTCCAAGTTCATTCAGCTCAGCACAGAAATAGCAATGAAATAGCTCTATGAGAATAGGAGCATAGAATGATTAGTACTCTGACACAGAGCAGAATCCTGCCCTTAACATTTGATAGTTACAGTTGTTAAGATAACATTCAATGAGACACAAGTGACATACTCCAGTACTTTGAATGTCAGAACCACTGTACCTTAAATGACCATCATAAGAACTAGGATAGTTCATACCGTTTATACTTATTTGGAAGCCAATCCTCCAAAGAACAAGTCTCAGTGGTTGGCTTGGAAGATGATAGCAAATGGCCCTGCTCTTTTGGCAGGAATACCATTAGTCCAATCATTAATATATAGTGCTTACTATACTAACAGTTGGACAAGCAACTAATAAATTGTGTAAGTCATGAATTTCACCTGTATTTCTAGCAAGTTAGGGTATCTAGTTCAGAGTACCTCATAATTCTGGAAGCAGTTATTCCTATATGTACATCACCTTCCCAAGAATGCCACATATCAGACCAATTTTACATTTTAGTTTGTGACAACACAGTCTCTCCAATATGAGCGGTTAGTTTAAACTGAAACAGTGTTTTGCTACTTACAGGATATAAGCCACCAGAAAGAGCCTTTCCAAGCAGCACCAGGTCAGGTCTCACATTTTCATGGTCAACAGCCAGCATTTTCCCAGTTCTAGCTAAGCCAGTCTGTATTTCATCAGCAATAAACAGAACCTTCACAAAAATTCAACAATGAATGACAGTTTACTCAGATATCGAATTAAGATTTAGACATACTGATCTTTCAGAAAGTTAACACACAACATAGCAAAGTCACCCCAGTTACCTGAAATACCTGCCAACTAACCTACACCAAGCACCTTTCTTTTGCCTCCGCAAAACTCCTGAAAACCCATTGTTTTCATGACACACTGACTGTAATGACTACTCGACGTACTATATGGTAATTTTTACATTAAGACTTGTTTGGGGCAGACAAGAATTCTCTTCTACATTTAGCAGATTCCACATTGTTATAACACCTGAAGTTCTATATAAAATAGTTTCACAAGGGGTAATATTTTCATCATTGGTCTAACTCTACTCCCACTGAAGTTAATTCAGTGACTGCAATGGGAGCAGAAGCAGGCTAATGCTGAGCACTTTTGACAGCCCTAGGTAGTAAGTCTGTTGGTCTTGTAATAAAATAGATTACAAACACTACCATCTTAAATTACTTTATCCGGAGATGCAACCTATAGTCACGTTGCTGCATGGAAAAATGCTCAGGGAGGAGGAGGAAGAAGATGACAGCCTAAGGAGAGAGAATCATTGACTATGTCTGGAGAAAGAGATAATTGTGTATTATGCATGAAAATCTAATTGCTGGTATTGTATTTGTCCTCACTTTAAAAAGAGGGATTGTGGAGCAGATACTCCACTATGAAGAGGATGCATTGTTTGGGTTTCCGTACAAAATGGTTGAACAGGGAGACCATAAGACAATCACTGTCAAGCAAAAGAGACTAACAGATGCATGTGGGATATTAATTTTAATTAAGTGCTTTACAGAGGCCTAAAGTAGTACTAGCTATGCATTAATTTTTGGACCACTCTCTTATGAGCTTCTGGAGGAACCCAGAATTCCATGTGCATCCTGATCCCAAATGATGTTATCTGGATGGCAGGATCTGCAATGGCAGCTGTTGTCTCATTGACTCAATTCACTGAGGGGATAAACAGACAATTTCAATAATTTGAGAGAGTGCATCCATTTACACCACTGATTAGCCTGGCCCATTGTGTTTATACGAAATGCAGATCCGGGGTTGGACGCAGTGATGAGTAGCTTGCACCAGTGCCAGTGAACTTTGTCCGTTGTGTTATTTGAAACCTGTCCATTACATGGATAATTAGGAGGTATGCCTCTGGCACCAAGAGACTGAACACAGCTTTTGGCTTGCTAGCATTATTCCTCAACAGCAGCTATATTTCTCAAGGCACAGAATTAATTAAAAAAAAAAAAAAAAAAAGGACAAACTCAAATGCTTTACACTTCCATTTCATCTTGACTACTGTTAATACCATGACACACTTGATTTTACTCAGACACATCATGTTAGATCTAGCCCGCAAATTTTGATTCCCATCACTATGAAATTTAAGAAGTTAATAATTAGATAACACACTAATGACCTAAGTATTAACTACTACCGCTCCAAAATACTGTAATGGCTTGTCATGAAGAATCTGAAAAAGGCACTGTTAGGCAGTCTCCTCATTTATACTGGAAGAAAACAAATGGTTTAATAATACACAAAGGCCTCAACATTTTGACTTAAATGCATCAATTATTTACAAGGGCCTTACAGGCCAAGATTCTGGTAAATACTCAACTTTGGCAGGATGTATTTTAAAGTATTTAGCTCAAATGAATTACTTACATTGTGTTTTGTGCAGAGCTCTTGCACTCCTGGTAGATAACCTTCATCAGGGACAACCACACCTGCTTCACCTTGAATTGGTTCAACCATGAAAGCTGCTATGTTTGGATCCTGAAGTGCACGCTATGAAGGACATGTGGATTGAAAGGAGGAAAAAAAAAATCATTTACTGAAGTTAATCATGGAAATAGATGAATCCCTATAACAGAACCTAAATCTAACCTGAAATTTCTACCTTAGATAAGTATTTTGGGTCACATTAACAATGTATTTTAACATTTATTGGCATGAAGGACTAAAGGCTAGATTTCAGTCTCCAATACCTAAGCATACATCACCATGTGTCTCAAAAAATTAGTCTGTTTGCATGCATAAGAGACTAGAAGACTTAAAAGGGGTTGGGCACCCAGACAAGTGGCTTATCAAATCAGTTAAACATATTAACTTGATTAACCTCTTGTGAGAGAAAAGCAATTGAACAATAGTAGCTCCTGGATCTCCTCTCAAGAATGGAGCCATTCAAGTGTAGCTTTATCATTCCATAGCAGGGTCTGCAGACATGTAAACACAGATTCAAGCCTTAAAAGTTGGAGGAAACTCAGAGACTAAGCATTCATAGAGGGGTTTTGCTACAGCTTTCTCAACAAGCTTTCCCCCATAAGGGTAGAGACAAGGTTAGAACTGGCAAGATTTGTCAGCATTAGGAGAAGTTTTCTTAAGCAAAGACCCAAAAATTGCCAGTATGAGATGCTTGCACCTCAGCCACCCAGAAAGAGATAGTCAGAGCCTCCCATTAATAACACAACCAATGTATGTTTATTATCAGACAAAATAAGTATGAGTTTAAGTTACAGACCACAGCTCAAAGCACCTCCAGAACCTGAACGAAGTTGACTGAAATCAGATAAAAACAGAGCTTCCACCATGAAGGAAGATGATTCAAAATTGGATAGACTATCTTATCCTCAAAGCAACTAAAAATACTGAAAACCTTTGTTTCTGTAAGAATTAAGTATGTAGTCTCAGTCGAGTTCTTAAGAAACAAACATCTCTACTACATCAATCTCCACCTCCTCTCCAAACCACTGGCATCCTTGTTGGCACAGATACCAAACTAACCTCTCACCCCTTTAAGTGTTGTCTCCAGATCATGGCTAAAGTATATGAGAAAGGCAGATGGTAAAGCTTGCACCCCACTGAGCTTTACTTGTGTTATGGCTAAGTGGAAGCCTTCAGTCTCTGAGGCTATTAATCCAGCATCCTATTAGCACTAAGATGCACTTATTTATTTGGGCTAACAATCATAGGTGGAGTTTTGAGGTTGTCAGCTCTCAAACAATGCAGGGCCAAGCTTGGCCAGTAGCTTGACGGGAAACCTCCCAAGAAAACCCAGGATGCTGCAAGAAATGGTGCTGGCACTTCAGTTAAGTAAGTAAAATACCACCCCAGCATGGTTTTGGGGGACATTGTGCTATAGGAAGTGACTTACATTCAAATGTCAGGCCTAATCATTTGGCCATTGAAAAGCCATTTGACAGAAAAGTAGGTGAGGGTATTGGGACTAACATCGAAGTTTCAATTTTTGTATTTATTCTGCCTATCCAAATTCCTTCTGCAGTTACAGATATACATGATACTCTTCACTCATGTCATGAACAATCTACTGCAGGTAGTATAATTCTCCCTTTGGGTTCTAAAACAAAAACCGCAAAAAAAACTAAACAAGTACAAAACATTATATTTTGTAGTCATAAACATTTGTTCCAAGGATAAACCATGTTCACTTTCTTTGCATCAGAATTTACTATACCTACAAGGAGAGATTAAGAATGATATTTTAGAGGAAGATATTGTGAAATACCTCAAGAGCTGGAAGGTCATTGTACGGAATTACTTCAAAACCTGGCATAAATGGTCCAAACCCATCATAACTAGTTGGATCTGTAGAGCTAGAGACAGCAGACATTGTTCTGCCCCAGAAGTTCCCAGCTAGAAGGAGGGGGGGGAAGAATAGATATTTAACACTTGTAAAGGCATTCAACTGTAGCACTTGGCTGACAGAATTATATGTTTTCAGCTATGAGATGGTTAGAATCACGTAAAGTACACCAGTCAGCCAACAGTCAGTACTGGTGATGCAGCAGCAACCAGACTTCAAGCTGGTTGATTTTTATTTTTTTAAATGAATTATTTAATATCTGAGGCCCTTTGCTAATTTATGAGTTTACAAAACACACTAAGACTATTTCTCTCCCCATTGCTATATGAAAGGCACCAGAAACAAAAAAAAAAAAAAAAAAAAATGCCACATCACAGGAGAAAACAGACGATGCAGGAGAAAAAATATTATGCGAATGTTTAAATTATATACAGAATTAGGGGAAAACATTGTTTAATTTTTGAGATTAACTCAAGCTTTATAAATGCCATGTATTGCACTAAGTATACTATCATCAGTCTTTACAAAGGAGCAAATGCTTGCATTTACATTTTTACAAACGTAAGCACTTTACATTTTCTGTTGTGCAGAACAGCTTTTGCCATAATTACTTGTGGTTTCAATTTAGCTAAGCAGGGCAGACAGAATATTTTCCTCATCTGTGCTAGTTCATTCAAAGTTAAGAAACCAATTGGGAACTGAAAAAGCAAGAAAGCTTGATTTCCTCTTCCAATTTATAAATCAAAATCAGGAGGGAGAGGATGAGATCTACTAATTCTAAGAATTTGAAAGACATGGGGCAAGATTTACAAAGGTAATTAGGCACTTCAGTGCCTAACCTCGTGGGATTTTCAAAAAGCACAGAGGCAGGTAAGGAACCTAACTCCCATTAATTTCTATGGGAGTTAGGTACCTAACCTGTTTAGTACAGGGTAACCAGAAACAATCTGTCAATCCACTAACTACTGATAATGCTTCTTTTGTTTAATAAAACAGCTTTAAAAACAAAATATTTTTATAAACTTATTTTTCCTATGTACCCAGCACATTTAGGTAGTTTTATTTAACTAAAAAAAAATGCTGTTATACATTAGTTGAATTCTAATTTCCGTCCGATTCAGCTTGACACAAGTCCTGCATTGAAAAAAAATCACCTTGTAAATAAGAAGTGCTTCATTCACCATTTTCTAAATGTAACCCCTGCTTGTAAAAAGTAACAATCAGAATGTATGTTAAAACATATAATTGCTTTAATAAGTGTATAGATATAATGTATCCTTCTCGTTACCAAAAAGTAGTACCAAATATACTGCAAAGAGTATATCTGGTTGCAAATCAACATGTTTTAATAGTTATACCAACAAATGAGATTGAACCTTTCTTTCTGAAAATAAAAAGTACAAATGCAAAACAAGATTAAAATAGATTTAAATCAAGGTTTCCTCCTTGCTGACTTAAATGATAATTAAAAAAAAAAAATCAGTGACAAAAATTAATCCACTCTTTGTGCCAATTTGCTGGTGTAAAGGGGCCATAAAAGTCAGCAGATTTAGCCAGTTAGGAATCCTGGGTGAAATCCCCAGGTGCTGTAGAGCTCATAAAGCCAGCTGTAGACAGCCTTCCTTCTGGTCCCCAACATAAGGGGCATAGCCAGAACCACCCCTGCACTGCAGCAATGCCTGAGTTCTGAAGACCCCCTGGATTGTTACAGCAGCCATGTTACTATAGTGAGACACACATACATGATCTGTAACCTTGGTTACTACAACTCACGCATCTAGGATCAAAGCATCACACAGCAAAATAAGTTTGAATTGGTATAACATGCCACAGTTTGTCTACTTAACACTACATCACCCTAGTGCTCTGCTCTCAGGTCCCCTATCCAGTAGAAAATCCACCTTAAGTACTCTGCCATGGTGTTCAAAACCCTCAAGAGGACTGGCCCTAGCTAGCTGGACATTGTCTCTACAATCCCTCCACAACACTTACCTTTCACAAAGAGAGGGATTATTTCTGTTTTAGATAATTTGCAGGTGCTGAGATATTATGGTGATGGGGAATTCATATAAGTAGAATATGCCCCTCATGATGGGAAAGTACTTGTTAAACTGCACTATTTAAATACTGTAAGTTAAAAATATATGAAAAAAATCAATTGTTTATAACTTCCACGCACTCTGGCATCTGTCTCTTCAGAGGACAATGTATTACTAAACTCCAGACTTTAAAAAGCATTTATAAACTTACTTGCATTCAATTAGGCTACAAAAGCATAACTATTGATTAGAGCTGGGCGAATAACAGATTTTTCGGTTCACTGGCAATTCTGAAAAAATAAAAAAAATGTTTGTTTTGGGTCAAATGAAACGTTTCCTTCAACCAAAATAAAATGTTTTGTTTAGATTTCAAGCATTTTTAATTATGTTTGGGGGGGAAGGGTTAAATAAAGTTAAAGGGAAATCTGAAATGGAAAGTTGTTTACAAAGTGTCAGAACAAAATATTTTCATTTTTACTGGATTTTTTTTTAAGGTTTTTTCAACTGAAACAATTTGATGAAATTGACATAACCTTGCAAAATGTTTGTGCCACTGAATCTGCATTTTTCACCAAAAAGAGTTGTGCAAAAAATTTCACCCATCTCTACTAATGATTCAAAGATTTATGGTTTAAGCACCATGTGCACCAAGTGCCAGAAGTAGTCTTAAAACTTTTCTACTACTGCAGTTGTCAAACGATAAATTTAACAAAATCACTGCCTGACATTTTAATATTGTTTTAAAACAGCATTCTGTGACCAAAGGGAGCCAAAGTTCAGTAATTATAGCTATACAGAAACGAGATTTTTTTACGCTATGTATGCACTTTTCTCAATCACAAGTAACATGTCCCTGTTCTGCTTATAGAATGCATTGTGCATTAGAAGGTAACATCAGACAATTCCAGCTCCCAGTATTAACTCAAGGTTCCTGTTATAGTCACTACATAATCAAGACTGTATACAATGTAGTTTTATTGCCGAAATGGCAACTCCTGCTACATCTGGTATGAAAGCCTCATCCCAACTGCTGAGATTTCTATGCTGAAGTCTTGAACTCTGGGTTTAGCAGCCATTTCAGAAACCTCTAACTTGCTGGAAGCTGCATGAAGATGACAGGTAGGCTTTGGAGAGGGTGAGGGCAGCAAATATGGTTTGTGCTTTAACACATCAGCAGTGGTATCCAGGGGCTGTGATGTAGTCTCATAAGAGGCTGACAGCCTCCCAGTGAAAATTGCTACCAACCATGCAGCTGATTTTAGAAAAGTAATTTTAAAAGTGTGTAAAAAAAAAAAGCTTTCATTTTATTGTAGACATACACTGAATATGTATCTTCTATAATATGGAAAGGAAAACTGAAGACTTTCTACCTTCCAGGACCTGAGTTCATAGTTCTTTTGCCCCTGCAACAGATGGCATCACATCACAAGCACCTAATAACAAAACAGGGAACTATATTCATTGTCTTGTTGATACATGCAGTATCAACTTTTGCCAAGAAAACAGTATCCTGAACTCTGAATGGAAGGCAAGGAAGAATTAATTTTCAACTCCTGCTTTTAAAAAGTCTTTCTATTAAGACAATATATGTTATTTATATTACATGAATTTTTTAAAAATTCCTGATAATCAGTTGGGATCATAGATAGATAGATAGATTTAAGATATTAAAGCTTAATCTATTTCACAACCTACAACTGACCCATGTCAGAGGGTAGCTGGCCCTCTGAAGGGGTCAAGAGCTCAGCCTACCTCTGATAGGTGCCATAAGGGGGAATGAGGTAACTCAGGTTCACTTGGGACTAATTAGCACATTGAGTAACTGGGAGACAGTTAATCAGGAGGGAAGCACCTAGGCATGATAAAAGGAAATCTACAGCCAGTGCAGGAAGCTAGGAGAACAGAGGCTCCTAGGAGAGGAACAGTTCCCAGAGTACACAAAGAGAAAGCTCCTATAGAGAAGGCTTCTTGGGGGGCAGAAGGTGAGAGGGGCTTGCCAGCAATGGGATAATACTCCTGGATGGAAGAGTTTCCAGAAGAAAAGGACTATGAATCCTAGATCTCAGAGAAAGCTGGCTCCCATGAACCACTTCACAAGGTAACAGCAGAAGTCCTAGGTTAAAGGAATTATATGCTGTCCTTGAGGTTCAGTTGCTGTGGGGAACCTTGACCCAAGAAGCAAGACCCTTCCCAGCTAGCACCAAGAAGCCCCTGACTCCAGAAGAGGGTTCTGTGTGACAAAGGCCTTGCAGGTAAGGGACCTTGAACATAACTGGAGTGGACAGACTAGGGTTGATTTAGCCCCTCCTCCCTGCAGCTAGAGATACTCAGGGAGAGGCCTATTCATGTAATGTTCTGCCTTTGGGGTTGAATAAATTAGATCCTTGAAGGGTGCTGTCCAATATACAAGCTACAGTGGATTTATGAAAACCTTCATTTGGGAAAACTGAGGCAGAGACGTAACAGAAGCACTGCACTGAGCTGCCAGGGGCATTCACAGGTAAAGGCAGCCATTACAACCCAATTCAATGAACAGGAGAGATTCGGACATTAAAGATACTATGGTGTAATCATCATACCCTAGAAGACTACAGTGTTTTAGCCTATGCTTGGGGTTCTATTATGATAGGGCATCTTCTCTTCTCCCCTGAAAAACAAGCTCTTATGAGAACTTCACGTACCTGCAAAAATAATCTTTGCTTTGTATTTTGGAATTCCCTTTACAGTGTATGCCCACTTGCGAGCCAGTTTACAGGCAGTTTCTCCAGCTTCCACCCCTAAAATAAAGAACCATATATGTGCAATTTGGCCACTTGTAATTTTTGTTCCTTTATAAGAGTAACTCTTTTACATGTAGGGGGTAAAACAGAGACGGGAGGACAGTACTCTACCTGTGTTCATTGGAAGAACTTTGCTGTAGTTGAACATTTTGGTGATATACTCTTCATATTCACCAAGTACATCATTGTAGAATGCCCGAGAGGTAAGGGTCAGTTTCTCAGCTTGAGATTTCAGAGCTTCCACAATCTTTGGATGACAGTGACCTTGATTCACAGCACTGTAAGCGCTCAAGAAATCAAAATATTTTCTGCCTTCTACATCCCACGTATAAATACCTAGAAAAGTTTAGGTTAGATGAGTACATGAGAAAAATGAGGCCATCGGTAAACAGTACAAGCTACAGTTACAAAACAAAGAGACCTGGGGTCTGGTATATATGGTATTCTAGCAATTCCTTAAAATGTGAATGCATGGTGGGTCTGCCATACAAGCTCCTTGCTGTTGCTTCTACATGCATATCTTTGACACAGAACCACTTCAACCCCTTTTAGGAATTATGGGAACCATAGAGAGCAGCTGAGTGATTCTGTCATCATATGTGCCAAGTGACACTTGATCAACCAAGGGCATGTGTAAGAGGTTATTGATTTTTTTGTTTGTTTGTTTTAAATTACAAGTGAGCTGACAAGATTCGTTCTATTTCTCTATGGTGTTTAAATACAGTAACTTTATTTACTGCAGTTGGTTTGTTTCCTTATTCAGTACCATATTTTGTTTCAATATTATACACTCAAAGCACTCATGGTAAGAGAAAAGAGACTTATGTCCATACAACAGTTATGATGATCGGTAATTAGCTGGAGCTACTCTAAGATATTACAAATCCACCCCCACCCTAGGGTTTTCTTATGATTTTTCACTCCAGCACTGGGACTTTTCCCTACCCCCTTTTCCTAAAGGGCTGTGATCTTCCAGCAGCTTTTTCTTAGCTGCTTGCTGTATCTTACCCAACCAGGAAATTGCTTCCTCCTCCCCTTTCTCTTGGGGGCAGAGGGGGTCGTCATTAGCATTTTCACTGACACTCAAGGCTTTAGTAGGATTCTCATCCTGTCTTAAAGAGACAGTTTCCACAAGTGCATCAGGAATAGCGTTTTGCAAAAGTGGGACCTGGATTGACCATATCTTCTGTCACCCCCTCACTATCCCCAAGAGGTCAGTTGTGTGACTGCTCCCCTCCAGGAGATCAGTTACACAGTCCCCTCTTAAAACCTGAGCCACAGGTTGGGTGCCTAGCTGCACAGAAGCTGACCCAACATTTCTGTCCTGGGCAACCTCTTTCCCCACACACACACACCCATGTAATCAGTGAGGAGACATTCTTGTACCCCCTACTAATTCTTTTACAGCTTCCTCCTCTGAGCCCCCATCCAAGGCACACACCTCTGCCCTCTAGAGTGGGATCTATCCCCTGCTCAGCTGTAAAGAGCTCACAGATAACAGCCTGAATAGTTCTTTCACGGGCAGGCACTACACACCCCTCCCTTCCTGAATTGGGTTTGCCTCACCCACCACAGTGGTTTCTACGATTCCATCACCCACCTCTAAGCTTCCCTCTAGGACACATCTCCCTTTGCCTGGGATTGGTGAGTATCCGAGTGCGTGTTTGCTGAGTGAGTAGCCGAGTGTGCGTTTGCTGGGAGGGCAGTTTGAAAGCCCGAGCGAGTGCCTGATTGGGTGGTAGCCTACAGGGGGCGGGTATTGGGGGTGTCTGTTTCAGGGAAGCCTGGCTGTTTAAAAATAGCCAGAACTCCGCAAACCATCTGAGCGGCGGCGAACCAGCAGAGCAGCACACAGCAGGAGTTTGCCTGGGGCGAGCCCGGTTTAGGCTTACATCGTGCCAGCTTCTCTGAGGAAGCTCATAGTAGGAAGGTGATATGGGGGGGGGGGTTCAGCTGTTGTTACCTGCACAGGATATGCCATGTTTGTCTTTCTTCCACAGGACAGAAGCAAATTTGTCTGTACAAAGTGCAAGCTAGTATCCATAGTGGAAGAGAAGATCGAAGGTCTGGAGCAGCAGATATCAACCCTGCGTTGCATACAAGAATCTGAGGATTTTCTGGACAAAAGTCAGGATGCGCTTCTACGGGCACAAAGCTCTAAAGATTTAGAGCAGGTTGCACAGCAGAGCCAAGAGGCCAGTGAAGAAGCTTGGCAACATGTGACCTCCAGAAGAAGAAGGGGGAATGTCCAGGTACCAGCAACGCAGACACAGGTAAGTAACCATTTTCATGTTCTCTCCACAGGTACCATTGTGGTGAGCAGACCAGATGATGCGTCTGAGGGGAGAAAGCAGAAGGAGACTCCTGGTTGGAAGGCATGAGATGTGCTGTTCTGAGGTTGGGGGCTCCACGACCACCACTCCCAAGAGGAGGCGGGTGGTGGTGGTCGGGGACTCTCTCCTCAGGGGGACTGAGTCATCTATCTGCCGCCCTGACCGGGAAAACAGAGAAGTCTGCTGCTTGCCAGGGGCTAAGATTCGCAATGTGACGGAGAGACTGCCGAGACTCATCAAGCCCTCGGATCGCTAGCCCTTCCTGCTTCTCCACGTGGGCACCAATGATACTGCCAAGAATGACCTTGAGCGGATCACTGCAGACTACGTGGCTCTGGGAAGAAGGATAAAGGAGTTTGAGGCGCAAATGGTGTTCTCGTCCATCCTCCCCGTGGAAGGAAAAGGCCGGGGTAGGGACCGTCAAATCGTGGAAGTCAACGAATGGCTACCCAGGTGGTGTCGGAGAGAAGGCTTTGAATTCTTTGACCATGGGATGGCGTTCCATGAAGGAGGAGTGCTGGGCAGAGACTTGCTCCACCTAACGAAGAGAGGGAAGAGCATCTTTGCGAGCAGGCTGGCTAACCTAGTGAGGAGGGCTTTAAACTAGGTTCACCGGGGAAAGGAGACCAAAGCCCTGAGGTAAGTGGGCAAGCAGGATACCGGAAGGAAGCACAGGCAGGAACGTCTGAGGGGAGGGCTCCTACCTCATACTGAGAATGAGGGGCCATCAGCAGGTTATCTCAAGTGCCTATATACAAATGCACAAAGCCTTGGAAACAAGCAGGGAGAACTGGAGGTCCTGGTACAGTCAAGGAATTATGATGTGATTGGAATAACAGAGACTTGGTGGGATAACTCACATGACTGGAGTACTGTCATGGATGGTTATAAACTGTTCAGGAAGGACAGGCAGGGCAGAAAAGGTGGGGGAGTAGCACTGTATGTAAGGGAGCAGTATGACTGCTCAGAGCTCCAGTATGAAACTGCAGAAAAACCTGAGTGTCTCTGGATTAAGTTTAGAAGTGTGAGCAACAAGAGTGATGTAGTGGTGGGAGTCTGCTATAGACCACCGGACCAGGGGGATGAAGTGGATGAGGCTTTCTTCCGGCAACTCGCAGAAGCTACTAGATCGCATGCCCTGGTTCTCATGGGCAACTTTAATCATCCTGATATCTGCTGGGAGAGCACTACAGCGGTGCATAGACAATCCAGGAAGTTTTTGGAAAGCGTAGGGGACAATTTCCTGGTGCAAGTGCTGGAGGAGCCAACTAGGGGGGGAGTTTTTCTTGACCTGCTGCTCACAAACCGGGAAGAATTAGTAGGGGAAGCAAAAGTGGATGGGAATCTGGGAGGCAGTGACCATGAGTTGGTAGAGTTCAGGATCCTGACACAGGGAAGAAAGGTAAGCAGCAGAATACGGACCCTGGACTTCAGGAAAGCAGACTTCGACTCCCTCAGGGAACAGATGGGTAGGATCCCCTGGGGGAATAACATGAGGGGGAAAGGAGTCCAGGAGAGCTGGCTGTATTTCAAGGAATCCCTATTGAGGTTACAGGGACAAACCATCCTGATGTGTCGAAAGAATAATAAATATGGCAGGCAGCCAGCTTGGCTTAACAGTGAAATCCTTGCGTATCTTAAGCTTCTTTTTTATGTTTACAAGAAGTGGAAGATTGGACAAATGACCAGGGAAGAGTATAAAAATATTGCTTGGGCATGTAGGAATGAAATCAGGAGGGCCAAATCACACCTGGAGCTGCAGCTAGCAAGAGATGTTAAGAGTGACAAGAAGGGTTTCTTCAGGTATTTTGGCAACAAGAAGAAAGTCAAGGAAAGTGTGGGCCCCTTACTGAATGAGGGAGGCAACCTAGTGACAGAGGATGTGGAAAAAGCTAATGTACTCAATGCTTTCTTTGCCTCTGTCTTCACGAACAAGGTCAGCTCCCAGACTGCTGCGCTGGGCAACACAGCATGGGGAGTAGGTGGCCAGCCCTCTGTGGAGAAAGAGGTGGTTAGGGACTATTTAGAAAAGCTGGACGTGCACAAGTCCATGGGGCCGGATGCATTGCATCAGAGAGTGCTAAAGGAGTTGGCGGATGTGATTGCAGAGCCATTGGCCATTATCTTTGAAAACTCGTGGCGAACAGGGGAAGTCCCGGATGACTAGAAAAAGGCTAATGTAGTGCCAATCTTTAAAAAAGGGAAGGAGGAGGATCCTGGGAACTACAGGCCAGTCAGCCTCACCTCAGTCCCCAGAAAAATCAGGGAGCAGGTCCTCAAGGAATCTATCCTGAAGCACTTACATGAGAGGAAAGTGATCAGGAACAGTCAGCATGGATTCACCAAGGGAAGGTCATGCCTGACTAATCTAATCGCCTTCTATGATAAGATTACTGGTTCTGTGGATGAAGGGAAAGCAGTGGATGTATTGTTTCTTGACTTCAGCAAAGCTTTTGACACGGTCTCCCACAGTATTCTTGTCAGCAAGTTAAAGAAGTATGGGCTGGATGAATGCACTATAAGGTGGGTAGAAAGTTGGCTAGATTGTGGGGCTCAACGGGTAGTGATCAATGGCTCCATGTCTAGTTGGCAGCTGGTAGCAAGTGGAGTGCCCCAAGGGTCGGTCCTGGGGCCGGTTTTGTTCAGTATCTTCATAAATGATCTGGAGGATGGTGTGGATTGCACTCGGCAAATTTGCAGATGATACTAAACTAGAAGGAGTGGTAGATAGAGTGGCAGGTAGGGATAGGATACAGAGGGACCTAGACAAATTAGAGGATTGGGCCAAAAGAAATCTGATGAGGTTCAACAAGGATAAGTGCAGGGTCCTGCACTTAGGACGGAAGAATCCAATGCACCACTACAGACTAGGGACCGAATGGCTAGGCAGCAGTTCTGCAGAAAAGGACCTAGGGGTGACAGTGGACGAGAAGCTGGATATGAGTCAACAGTGTGCCCTTGTTGCCAAGGCCAATGGCATTTTGGGATGTATAAGTAGGGGCATAGCCAGCAGATCGAGGGACGTGATCGTTCCCCTCTATTCGACATTGGTGAGGCCTCATCTGGAGTACCGTGTCCAGTTTTGGGCCCCACACTACAAGAAGGATGTGGATAAATCAGAGAGAGTCCAGCGAAGGGCAACAAAAATGATTAGGGGTCTGGAACACATGACTTATGAGGAGAGGCTGAGGGAACTGGGATTGTTTAATCTGCAGAAGAGAAGAATGAGGGGGGATTTGATAGCTGCTTTCAACTACCTGAGAGGTGGTTCCAAAGAGGATGGTTCTAGACTATTCTCAGTGGTAGAAGATGACAGGACAAGGAGTAATAGTCTCAAGTTGCAGTGAGGGAGGTTTAGGTTGGATATTAGGAAAAACTTTTTCACTAGGAGGGTGGTGAAACACTGGAATGCATTACCTAGGGAGGTGGTAGAATCTCCTTCCTTAGAAGTTTTTAAGGTCAGGCTTGACAAACCCCTGGCTGGGATGATTTAATTGGGGATTGGTCCTGCTTTGAGCAGGGGATTGGACTAGATGACCTCGTGAGGTCCCTTCCAACCCTGATATTCTATGATTCCCTATGCACCCTAGAGCGAGGTGTGTCCCTTGCTTATCTACAACCTGCTGGCAGCCAGCAACCTGGACAGTTTCCTCACTAACAGGCAATACACTCCCCTCCTCCCTCGAGGAGATCCTGCCATTAGCTACTGAGCAGGAGCTGGCCTAAACCACACCCACCCCTGGAAGCATACTGTTTAGCACTGCTTCAGAGAAATTAAAGAGACACTCAAACAGCAGTTCCTGGGACTTCACCCTTTCCCTCTGGGGGTCCAGCATAAAATTTCTCCTTGACAGCCCGAGCTACACGGAAGAAATCTTTCCCCAGTAACAAAGCAACTGGATTATCATTTACCACTGCCACAAACCATACAGCTCCCAAATCCTCATTTTCTGTGTGCACTTTAGCCAAAGCACAAGGATTTTGTAACTTCCCACTAATAAAAGCTCTGCAATCTGTCCTGGCAGTAAGTCACTTTCCTGTACAATATTCCTTCTAACCACAGAAATTTCTGACCCTGTCTCTTCCCACCCAAGGTATTCTTTGCCATTAATCCTGACAGGCTTTGTGCTTCATGCCTGGCTGGGCAGAGGCTACTTTTACAAACCCTGAGGTGCCTCTGTGCTCAGGGTAGATATTCATGGAAATGCTGCTAGCTGCCTGTTCCTTCCCACTACAGGACATTTATTCCTCAGATGCTAACTGTAATTACACTGATAGCACCTTCTGGGCTCCTCTGTTTTTATAGGAGTTTTGGGATGAGGGCTAGAGGAATGGATTTGGAGCGGTAAGTGTCCAGCCTCCACCCTCCTTCTTCCCAGGGGTAAAATAGGAACCCAGCTTCCCGTCAGGTTTAAACAGACGATTGAATTTGCTCAAATTGATCAGCTAGAGTAGCCAGTTCTTTCACCATTTTCCCTTTTTTGTCCCACAAACACTGCTTTACATCATCTTTTCATATACTCAAGAGCAACAAGGTCATACATTCCTTCAAAGCTTGTAACACCTTTCCCCCTTACCCACTTTTCCATCAAATCTTTCATGTGGTTTACATATGCCACATTACTCATCCCAGCACCCCTCTTGAGGCTTCAAAATTTTACTCTGTTTCAGGTGTAATCTAAAATGGTTTCAAAACCATTTCCTTGAATTGACCATAATCTGAAGCATCTCTAATTGGCATCTTATTCAATAGCTTTACCCGTCAACTTTGCAATCAAAGTGGGCATCTTTTGGTTCTCAAGAATCTGGTGAAGTACACACAGCCTCTCAAAGGTGAAGAAATATTCAGCAATGTCCCCTGTCTCACTGTATGCAGGACACAACTGTTCCCATTTGTGGATTTTTGGAGAGGTGGGACTCACTGGCGTGTGGGTGTTCTGGTTCTGCTTCTCTATCAAGTCCAGTTGGCACTCCTATCTTTCTTTTTCCTCCATGACTAATTTCTGTATCACCATTTCTTTGTCAGCCTCTGTCTGTTTCAGTTCCAACACTCTCTTCAGCTTTTTGCTTAGCCTCCTCTGCTTCCACGGCTCTTCGGTGTGCAGTTTCTTGTCCAACATTCTCTGCTTCCATTTCTTTTATCTGTAATTGTTTTAATTCCAAGAGTCTTGTGTTCTTTTTCTCTCTTCTGCCTGCAGTCTGCACAGCTCCAGCTTCTTACTAGTTTAACTTTCACTCATTTTGCTGCTTTTCTGTCCCTACTTCCTTTGCCGAAATAAGCAAAACAGAAAATAATAAACTGGTAACCTCTGACTGATCTCTAGCCTTCACACTTAAAAATCACCACCAGAGCAAAACTCACTCAGAGCAACAAGCTGTGCAAATGATCCTGCCGACTATACCACTGTGACAGGTTCCCCCTGGGGTTACACCTGGAACTGGGGTACCACTGAGCCCTCTGGCCCACGAGGCTGGGCTCCCCCACTCGCTGTACTGCTGTGACAAGCTGCAAAGCCCTCCAAGCTTGCCCTTTCACCAGCATTCACAAAGATAGGGACACAGTACCCAGCTGCAGTTACATGCAGGCTCTCTAACCACCAGCCTCCCAGCCTAGGATCCTAGAGCAGTACCGTCCTTCCCTGGATGAATCTAGCCAGTATACGGGTTTAACACCTGGTCCGCCTCTCCCTCAATGTGAAGAGGGCCATGCACACTTGTGGTAACCAAACTGAGATTTTCCCCAGACACCTAATCAAACACATACTGGTTTGGATTAAACATAAAGTAAGTATTAACTACTAAAAATAGATTTTAAGTGATAACAGATCAAAGCAGATTACCTAGTAAACAAACAAAAACCACAAACTGAGCTTAACATACTAGATAGGTAGGATATGAATTAGCAAATTCTCACCCTGAGTGATAAACAGGCTGGCAGATTCTTAAGGCACAAGCTGCCTTTGCTTTGCAGCTTGGGTTTCCCAGGTTTTCATACACAGGCTAAAAATCCCTTTAGCCTGTGACCATCACTTCCCCAGTTCAGTCTTTGTTCCTTAGGTGTTTCCACGGGTGTTGTGTAGGGAGAGTGAGGTACCATCATGATATTTCCCCCTTTTATATCTTCTTCCCACTTGCTGGAAAGCTCTTTTGCTGTGACCTGGGTCAAATAGTCCCCATTGTGCAGTACTATCTATGAGAGGTTTCTACTGTACACAGTTCCTGGGATAATCCTTGTGTTGTGTGCATTTCCTCAATAAGGCATTAACATTATCTGGCCTTTTTACTGTTGTACTTGAAAGGCTGCTTATGGGTGTTTTCAATTTCACAACATGTTTCGGTAACACATACATAGCCTAACTTCACATATGATAGCACGTAGAATCCAATGAGATATTGTCTAGCAGATCAAGACTTTTAGAATGATACCTCACAAGGCATACTTTGTACAAAACATATCCTAATTATATGACAGTGCTGAACAAGGGGGTGCCAGGGTGTCTCATATACCATTGCCTATTCCTTACTCTAGTAAAAATGTGTAAACTGTTTAAAGTTCAGGAAAGAGCTGTAAGGAAACAAGCTCTCATCTTCAGCAAAAGAAACTCCTTACTTGACAAGAATAATGAGTCTTTCAAATAAGTTACATTCTAACTTAACTAAAGATGAGGAATTTTTCCAATTAAGGCTTTTAAAAAAAAAAAGACTGAAGGATTATTTTTCAAAAGCATTTAAGTAAATGGAGCACAAACCTCACAGAGTCAATGGGACTTCTCTCTTAAATCAGTTAAATGCTTCTGAAAATCCCACCCTAAATACCAGCTTTGCAGTGCCAAACCAACTGCCAGTTGGTTTAGACTTCATAGCAAGACTCAGTCTAGATATTAAACATTTATAATGGAGACTGAAATAAGCAATCACATAAAACTTTTTGGCCAATCAAGGTTTGACCTCTCAAGGTTTAGATCCTCAGATTGAATTGAACCAAATCAAACAGTTTTATTAGAAGTCATTAGTTGCACAATCCCTCATTAGCAACAGAGTGTTTGTCTACACAAGCTAGGGTATAAATCTACCCCTCACTAACCTTCTGTGCACTAAGTGTCCATGGGGACCCTGCTGAAATACACTAAGAATTCCATAGTATGGTATGATCTACCCCCATTTTAGGGTGCAATGGCAGGGAACACATGTACAATTAGTGCACAGCAGGCTAGTGCTGGGTAGATTTATACCCCAGCTTGTTGCAAATTAAGTGTTTGTTTGTGTAGACAAATCCTAGGTTTCATCAACTGTCCTGGATGCAACCAAATTATGTGCCAACCTTCAAGTTTTTAAAATCCTGAACATCCCAAAAAAGTTTTGAAGCATCACACTTTCTTGTGCAGCGTAAAGGCAAATCAAGATACAGTACCTCTTCCTTTTTCTAGAGCAACAGGTAGGGGATGATAGTTGTGTGCACCATATTTAGCTTCACGTTCAAATATGTACTCAGAGGACAGAGTTCCCTGGCTGGTTTTTTTAGGTGCAACTGATGTAGAAGCACTCACTGAAGCATGAACGCCACGACGCAGAACAGCAAAGGTTTGCGAGTGGGCTAGTTTGGAAAACATTCTTGACTTCAGGTATATTGTTACAGATCTGAAAAGAGAAAATTGACACTTTAGAACTAACATACTCTACTTGTGGATGGTTTCAGAGTAACAGCTGTGTTAGTCTGTATTCGCAAAAAGAAAAGGAGTACTTGTGGCACCTTAGAGACTAACCAATTTATTTGAGCATAAGCTTTCATGAGCTACACCTCACTTCATCCTTGCAGGGATTCAAGTGCCTATTCCACCAGGATTATAGAATTTACAACTCTTTTGCAATTCAACTGAAAAAGTTTATACTCGGTACCGAGGAATGTAGTGCCCACATCAAATACCTGATAAAACAAGTTTCTTGCTTTCATTTACTATATTTCAGTGGTCTACAGAAAGTTAACATCTCTGATTAAGTTCTTGTGTATGCACACAAGCTGCAACTCCCTTTTCAATGTACTCCGCAGCAACCTGGGCCGAAACTCTGGAGCATGGGATCCAGATTTCTGTGCCATTCCAAAGCAGCAGACTAGAAATTCTGGAGCAGCTTCAGAGAAATTGTTTTATTTTCATCTTCATGAAAAAGCAATAATCAGCACCATTTCAACTACAGTAGTATTTTTATTGTATTAATTGAATTTAGTAAGATAATAAAAAATACAATATAAATAAAAAGGCAAACAATAATATATAAAATCAATAATAATTTTTATTCTATAGTTCAGCAGATGAGACAAATTTGTATCCTTTAAAAACATTAACATAAGATCAGAAAGTAAATAAAACAATCCAGAAGTAGGCAAAACTTGTGCCCAGTTCTGACCCAAAGCTTAGATGACAGTACTATCAAGTTTGACAGGAGCAAAACAATTCCACACAAAGTTTAGGCGAGCCTGAGTTTTGGAAGTGAAATTTGTGCTTCCATATAAATTCTCCTGTACTTTCATCATGTGAAGTTTGTCTGTAAATAAAGGATATAGATTTTAAAAATTACATCACTTAAGAAGTGCAAATGGAACTCTTTGCTTCATTTAGAGGACAAAAATCAATGGCTAAGTTGAAAAGCAGACTCATGAAAGGACTTCACTACAGAAATTCTGATAGTTACTTGAATAATTAACTACTAAATAGATGCAGCTGGATATGAATGTTTGTCTTACATTCTTATAACTCCCCAGTAAACCCATGACTTCAGATATCTTGTCTCTAACTATGCAATAGAGAAGTCCATCTAACTCAAGTCATTTCCTAAACACAAAAGTTAGAGATAAGAGTTGCTTGGAAACCTGAAGAAGAGACTAGATCTTGAGGACAAAAACAAAATAGCAAAATAAGACTACTCTGAGAGCACAAGAAGCCTCTCCTAAAACAGAATTTGTTTAAAAATGCAAGCCATTCCACACTCTGACAGCTTTGTGGGGAATGGAATTTTCCATCTTAATAGCGTGATTATTTTTTCTGAAGTTAAGATTAAATAGGTGGAAAGTGACATTGTGCCAGAGAATGAACATGTTTATGCAAAACAGAATGAATTTTCTAAAAGAACAATTAATCCATGTTAGAACATGAACCTTGTAATGCTAGCATCAAAGGATAATATCAGGGCAGAGTTCACTTATACAACCAGTTTTACAGAAGTTTCCAGGACATTTTCTGTGTTTTCCATGCTTCCAGAGGGGACAGATTCTCTGCGTTTTCAGAGGAAAAAAACAACCATTATATAATTTCAACAGAAGAGTAGCACACTACTACTTTTCCATTCAAATTCTGTAAAACATCTGACAAAAGGTACAGCTGAATATTCCTAGATTCACTCTGTGTAGATTTTTCCACACACCAACCAGGGGGAGAACAGTTAAGAGAAAAAAATAGGAGTGATGTGAGGAAAAAATAGGGCTCACTATTTAGTTCTGAGGTGCAACTACAGCCTCCTGTAAATAATAAATTAAATACACAGGATAATTTAAGATATGTAGACATTATGCAAGGCAAAAGTTTAAGAACTTACCTACTTACATTCTATGATGGGTGCCTCGGAAAAGTTGAATTAGTTCTTTCAGATTTCTATTTTGCAACAAAGTTTAACAGAGTCTAGTGTTTTAATGCTTTTCTTCATGAGTTGAAGAGAACCAGCACTTACAAATTTCAGTTACACTACTGCAACTAGAGGAGACCAAGATTCTTCTAATACTACATAGTTTTGCTGGATAGAATAAAAACTCAGCATTAATTTAGGTCAGTAAAACTGATATGAGTCACATTTCATGTTAAAGTTACAGGTAACTATAAAATGGCCAATAAATTTTTTAAACGTTACACAATGGAGCCCACCTTGTTTATCAGATTTCCATTTGAAGCTTTCAGCTTCTTCATTAGGGCAAAAGTTTTATCCGAATTAAAGTCTAAGAACAATTAAAGTTTTAAAAAAATTAATTTCCATTGTATAATAAACCTGCTGGGAAACCATTTTCCTTTTATGTATTCTATTTTTATACGATATTACAAATCAGAAACTGCCTGAGTTTGCAGAGAGACAATAGCTATAAGGTATGAACTGCCCCATTAATTTCACTGGTATCTAACTCAGCTGCCAATGAACAAGGACTTAAACACAAAGGTTCTAACTAACTCAGAAAAGTGATCCAATTAACAAAACTTGCAACTCTCCTTTCAATGTATTCTGCAGCAACCTGGACCTAAACTCTGGAGCATGGGACCCTGGTTTTTGTGCCATTCCAAAGCAGCAGACAAGAAATTCTGCAGCAGCTTCAGAGAAATTATGGATTTTTGCTTTTTAAAGAACATGAAAATAAAACAATTAGCACACTTTCTCTTGTATTTTGCTACTGAATTCCATTTTGCTCTGTTCCAAGATTTTGGATCTTTAATATAACACGACTGCACTGCAGTAGATTTTTGTCACAGGAGGCACAGTATATTTTGGCAGTGAGTAGGGGACAGTTTGGGTTTTTAGCGTTTGGAGGTGTGTGTAAGATGGTGTAAAAAACGTAAGGAAACTGAGTCTTTGCACTGTGAAAGGGATACATCTGTTTATTTCCTGTTGAACAGGAACAGAGGTGAGACACTGTGAGGCTTGAACTCCTTGTTCTTCACCAGATCAACTAGCTCTCTTGCTACCTGGCACTATCTCCAATAAAGATGAATAAGCTTTTAAATTGTTTGTGGAAACATGATATGTTCATCCTCACTAGATTTCACAGTTACCCCTTCACTGGGCAGTGGAAAGAGAGGAGAGAGAAAGAAAAACAGTAAATCAGCCCCCACCTTTGGATTTCTCAGTGAAATGGAGGGAGATCTCTGGGGCAAGGACAGTGGGGGGAGGGGGATTGTGCTGCACAGCAGAAAAAGCACATTGTCAAAGCTAGTCAAATGACAGAGATTAACAGTGGACACAAATACGGGCAGTTCACATTTCAGAGTTTCAGGCTGTCTGTAGACTCAAAAACGAAAGCATTGGTTTACATTCTGGTTCATATTTGAAAAAGTTTTCATGAGGGCTAAAAATATAAGCTTAGATCCTTCTGGACAATTTTAAAACAAGGGATGCATTTTGCAGCAAATTCCACAGTTATGAACTCTCAAAGCTCAATTTATAAGTAAAGCTAAAGTCCTATTGTTTATTGTTCAAATAAACTGATGCTATATGTTTAGCTCTTTAAAAAAAAAATCAATATTTTTCTTTTCAAATAAGAGACTATCTTACCAGCCATTGCCCTGCTGTTAAATATTAGCTTTGTGTTAGCTTTTTAAAACACACATCACATAAAGAGATTTTACAAATAGAAAGGGCAAAGAGATAACTGAAATGCAGCTCAATTGCATCAGTCAAAATTACATCTGGTTTAACTACTCAAATGTGACTGGTCCATGACAGCCAGGCCCCTCAACACACCTCCCTAGTAGTGTAGCCAGTGTTACTAAGAGCACAGCTACATTGGGAAAATTTCCAGAATGGACAAGCCTTAAATAAAGACAAGTAGGGAATTTAAGCTGTACATGCCATCTATTAGAAAGCTACCTTTTGGCATTATTAGGGCCCTACCAATTTCACAGCCGTGAAAAATGTGTCAGACCCTGAAATCAGCCCTCCCCTGTGAAATCTGATCACTGCCACTGAAGCCGGATATTGGGGCAGCCCAGGCTTGGGGCTTCCATGCCCCCCCACCACTCCAGCTGGGGCTAAGAGCAGTCCAACCCCTCCACCCCTTCCCCAGATCACATTTTGGGTCAGGACCCCCATGCTTACAAACCCTGAAATTTCAGATGTAAACAGCTGAAATCATGAAATTTACCAATTTTAAAACCCTCTGGCCATGAAATTGACCAGAATGGACTGTGAATTTAGTAGGGCCTTAGGCATTATGAGTTAGAGACAACCAATTTGGGTTCCCTCTTACTTTCCTTTAAAGAAGAAAAATGTCAATCAGCAACACTGAAAAGGATTTGAAAGTTGTGATTTTTTTAAAGAATCCTCCTTAGAAACCCAGACAATGGGGAGGCAACAACCCAACAACCATGTGTACCCTGCCCTGCATGAGTACTGTAAACCAGAAAAAAAAAACAAGAACTTGGTAAAAGCTCTGGGAGGGAGAAAAACTGAGTTACGCTGAAGCCACATCAAATATAGTTATTGGGCAAAAGCATTTGATGAAGTGGACGGAGAGAAGTTCCTGGATGAGGATGGAAGACAGACTGCAGAAAACACGTAAAGAACTTCACCCAGTTACAAAGAATGTTCATGAGGGAGTGCTGTTGCAGTCCTCACATACAAATTGAACTATTGTTCACTGCCCTTACTAAAGCATCAAAAAATCATCCCATGTTGTAAGTCTATGTCTTTACATGAGAATTAATACAATGCAGAGAAATCAGTGAAATATTTTCAGTCTATAAAGACTCAGATTACACAGATCAGACTGGTTGGCTACAAGGCACAAGCTTTCAGGAGGAACAGCTACAGCTGGTTATGTATTATTTAAACCTTTTCCAAACAAGATCTTCACAAAAATTACATCACACCTGAATCAGGCTCAGGAATATACATCATTAAAGAGATCTAATAATTGGGTCATTTGTGAGAGGGCAATTGTGCCATCACTCTCTTCTCTGCCAAGAGCTATCAAAGACAAGTTAAAAGCAGGACACTGAGGATGTAAATAGCAGGGGAGGCTAATGTTACATAGCCAAGGGAGAAGGAAACTGTTTGTAAGGCCCCATGTCCTATCACCTTGGAGGAATAGGTGGGTTGTGGTGTCTCTCTCAATGAGATTTGAACTCCCCCCTTCATTCAGTTTCCACTAGCCCAGAATGTCAAATACTTGGCCCATCTGATGTATTTATGTGATCCATAGAATAGATTCAGACTATGCAGAATATAGGCCTTCATTTTGGAAATCAAGTTTATAGCCCTCATTGTTAAGAGGAAAGTCTTCCGAATGTAACTGATGCAGTGGTGTCCTGCTGAGTCAGAAGACAGCAGGAAACAATGACTCAGAAGGGCAAAACTTCCCTCCCCCTATTAATCTCCCTGTGATATTAATGCTAAAACTCAACGATGACACTTCGATATCTCTATTAACTACTGAATTGCTGACCATTTTAGCAATTAGACTAGGGAAGAAGGGGAGCGTGAAACTCACGGGAGGGTGTGAACTAGGACTTGCTGCTGAGAGCAACATGCAGAGGAAGAATTTAGCAAAACAGGGAAGTAAGAGAGAAAGGAGAATGGAGGAAGGAGGAGAACAAAAAGGCAGAAGGGGCTCTGCGGTAAAGATTTCAGAGCACTAAGGGCCTGAGGAACCTGCATCCCACTGGCTTTCAAGGAGACCTGCTCCAAATGCCCGAATCGCTTCTGGAAACGGGACTGGGGCGCTTGAGTAGGTTTAACCCCTGGCCCGAGATGGGGGGCAGATTCCCGGGAAGAGCTGACACCTCGCTCGTGCCCTGGGACCAGGGCGTCCACAGCAACACAAACGGCCACTAGCGACCTCAGCGGTGCCCAGGCAAGCCCAGCTTCGCCCCTGCATCTCCGTGGGATGCGCCCAGCCCCGGGGGAGCCGAATGTGCGGGCAGCGGGCAGCGCAGCCCTGGCCCGGCCCCGCCAGTGCGAGCGCCCGGCCCTACCTGCCCCTGCCGGGACTGGGGCTCGGGGCAGAGCCAGGGCTCCCGGGGCGAGGAGCCAGGCCTGTGCGTCTGGGGGCGCGGGGGCTGCTGTCAGGCCGCCACTGTCACCGGCCGCCGAATCCCCGTGGCCGCCGGGCTCAGCCCCCGGCACGGGGGAAGGCAACGGCGCGGCCCCGGACACGTCGCTGCCCCGGGAGCCCCCAGCCCGGCACTCACCCCTCAGCACCGGCGCGCTGCTGCCTCTCCGCCCGCAACCCAAGAGAAAGAGGCGGAGGCTTCGCACACGGCAACTGTCACCGCTCTAACCCCCGGCTACGTCACACCCCCGCTAAGGGCAAGTTCTGCCAGCGACACGCCCATTGGCTACCTCGGCCACGCGTCGCCAATCACGGCCCGACCCAACCGCCCATGCCCACTGCCCATTGGCTACCGCCACTCCACCCTCCGATCGAGGTTCCACCCATTTCTTCCTCTGCCGGATCTAGGCCGGATCCTGCTCCAGCTGCTCCCCAGGGCTTACTCCCGTGCCCCCCAAGGCCCTCTCCCATCTCCCGGGCCTTACTCCCGCCCCAGCTTCCCCCTCCTCCCTGGGCCTTACTCCCCGCCAGCTCCCCTCTTCTTCACCTGGGGCTCACTCCCCTCCCCAGCTCCCCCCTTCTCCGTGGGCCTTACTCCCGGCCCGCTCCCCCCAGCTCCCACTCTTCTTCCTGGGGGCCTTTCCCCAGCTCCCCCCCTCTCACCTGAGGCTTACTCCCCTCCCCCTCTCCCATTCTCTTCGCCTCCCCTCACTCAGTTTTTGTCTGTCTGCCCTTCTACCACCAATCTCCCTTCTCCAGACCAGTCACCTTAAACAGCCTCTCTGTCCTTCCATCAACCTCCACTTCTGGTCCTTACACAAAGACCAGCGTGGCAGTGTTGCTTGGCCCTGAACTGACGCACCTAGGCTGCTTTGGCAAATGTCTCATACACCGCATGCCAGGAGCCCAACTGCAGCATGCACACAACTGATGAGAGAGACCAGCAGTTGCCAGCCGCCCTGTCGGATCATAGACTAGAGACCACAGTCCAGATTATTTTCAAATTACTGTACTATTTATGCATGGTCATCACGCAGCACACAAAAAATACTATCCCAGGCCTGAGGCTTTTGCAATGAGAGCAACTCAACTAGAGTATCCAGTCCCCCTTTCAAATGCAGAATTATTTTTGCCATATTACATACTTTCTAGTCAGTAGGCATGAGTAGGACTTTGTTAATCAAGCCTTGCATATGCATAACTGAAGTTCTGTGTGCTTGAGGGAATTTTTAGTGTATTTAGAGTCCCATCTACACTGCTGTTTTCGTGTTTATACCAATAGTCCAAGCAGCTTCAGATAGAAATCAGTTCTGGAAAGTTTCATCCCCAAAGGCAAAAAGTTGAGAAAGTTATGAGAAACTGAAAAAGGCCCATTAGAATGGAAGTCACTAGGCAAACAAATACACAGTTCAGCTATAGTCAACCCATGCTGCTGCTTGTGGTTCTGTCATATTCTACACACTTAGTCATCTTCTACACATTTTTCTACCAGTTAATGTCCATTATTTTACTAGGTACAGAAGTTAGACTTATAGGAAAGTAATTGCCAGGATTACTCTTCTTTCCATTTTTTTCAAAAAGAGTACATTTGCTTTTCCCTAATCTTTTTCTACTTTGTTAACTGTGGCTTTTCATAAATATTTGTCAGTGGTTCGGTAAGTTTGCTATTGAATTCCCTTTTTATCATGTGAGTTGTGGTATATTTACATGCAGAATGCATTGACTGTAAAACCTTCCTCCACACTGACTGAGTAATAGATTATTCCATCTGTTATGGAATTGGGCCAGCAAAAGGCATTCCTGAAGGATGCTTCCATGGCTAGGTAAGAAAAGGAGAGGCTGAGCCACAGAGACTGCCTTGAGCACTCCCCATACTGTTGCTAGTATCACTGGGGGTGAAACGGACTTTGTTTTCTAGGGTGTGATGAGATGCCATCTTCAAGACCTTGTCCTCTAGCAGGAAGGACTGGCAGAAAGGGGAGCCAAGATGGAGACTGTGAGACTCTATGCCCCACCCTCCTTGCAGCCTCCAGCATAAAGGATAGGCTGAGAAAGGGGTGGGGTGGAGGAACAAAGCACCACTGAACTCTGACTACTCTTTTCTGTTGTAATAGTACCCAGGGATGCTGGACAGCCAAGTGTAAGATTGTAAGTGTAAGGATATAACTTATGTCGGGGGCTGGGGTGGATCCTGAATACTCTCAGAACATGGAGAGATGCCAGATTGGTGAAAAGCCAATTTTGCCACCACCACCAGTATTCTCCCATATTTCCGTGCTGAGGATAGCTGAGCCAGAACAAATGAACCCTTGGTGAAGAAAAATCTATTAGTGTTTTTATGTAGGGCAGCTGGCCGCCTATGGCAGGTGTTAAGGGTCAGAAAATGAGCTTGGTGCCAATGTCACTCCCAGTACTCGCTCTCACTTCTTTCAACCTGCCCAAATGTGTGATAAAAACCCAAAAAGAGTGACACAAATGTATTCATGCAGGAAGCGGCGAGAGTCACTCTTTTGGTGTAAATAACTCTTGCTATAACCTCAGTCCCACGATTTTTATTTCTGATGTAAATTTTCAGCAGTAAAATGAAGGGATACCAGATAAGTATGGAAAGTAGGTAACTTTGGGACTAAAATGAGTGACATCCTCATAACGAGGGACAATTGAGAGGTATCTCTCTTGTCAAACTCTCAGCTGGGGTTAGACAAGAAGGCACCAGTGGGGAGGAAGATACAATTAGCCACTGTCCTTCCATGACTCTGGTGCTTCACCATGTTAAATTTTACCTATAGACAGCATTTTATAACCAAAAAAAACTTTAAATTCATTGGTGAACTGTGAGGTAAGCTTGATAAATATGCTAGTCCTATTCTGAACAGAAAGAGAGACTGGGAAAACTACTGAGCATAATTACTTTTATCTTCTCATTGTTATCAGAAAAACAAAGTCTGAACAGTGATCTTTTATTGGGGCCTCTTGTTTTTGCTCATAAACTGTCCTTGACAAGTCTGTTGATGCTGGAGAGCAGTACATTTTTTCCACAGAGAAAACAAGTTATACGAGGTTGACAGTATAGAGAATTAGCATATCTTCCTGCCTTTGAAAACATTTCTGAATCCTGTCATAGCCTCTTACTACATTGTTCAAACCTTGGCAGTCAGAGATAGAGCAGCACTGCTCATAAATTTACAGAACAATACCCTCCGAGAAACATTTTCCCTATGTACAGTCAGCATTCTGTGGAATGAATGGGAGCGTACCACAAAAGACTATGCTTTTAACAAATATACATATATTTGAGATCAGTTCTGCTAATATTTCTTTGCCTCTTTATGGCCTGGTGCGGCAAAACGGAGAATGCTCACATCTGCCACTGAAATAAATGGGAATTAAGAGCTCTTAGTGCTGCAAGATTGGGCCCTTAGTACTAAACTGCAGTACATGTTTCACAACCACATCTGCTGACAGATAAGCAGCAATACTGTGCTAAATAAAATTCCTACCATCATTCTTAAAGCAGTTGTGTTTCAGGGTGCAATGAAACCAGTTTCTTTCTAGTTAAAGCTATGTTCTGAGGTGATTCACACACACACGAAAAAGTGACCTGAAAAACAAGGAATGGCATATCTACCCCATAGGACAATTGTTTACATTTAACAGCTCAAATGCAGCCCTGGTACAAGCTTGCACCAGGTCTTGCAATCCTTGCACAAGCAAACTCCCATTGAAATCAGTGCCTGCAAAATTGGACCTGATATTTAGACCTTTGGCATTTTATTCCCTCATTAGATATGTTATCTTATCAGCTTATTAGAGTCACACTAAGTATGCCTTTGTCCTCACTAGAACTGTTTCCAACTCACACAACTAAGATATTGAACGCTACATTCTACCCAGATTTTGTAGAATGAGACTCTTATTTAACTTAAGCAACATTAGTCTTGCACCAGCCTTTAAATCTGCAGGCCTAAATAGTTCATGTCAGAATGGGGAAAAGGGAGTCTATTTTTTTTTAACTTTTTCACAGTGTCAGTAGATCCTGAAATAAGAAAACAAGTCATTCTTTTGCTCTTATGCTCAAATACAAATATAATATAAAATATAAAAATAAAATGTACAGAAGATTGTGTAGTAAATGTATTTTAAAATGTATTTTAAAAACTGATATGAACTTTTTTCAGAGCTAAAAGCAAAGGACTACAAGCAGGAAATAATTCACATTTGGAGTCTAGTTGTTTAATATCTGAGAGAGAGGGCCTCTGGAACTATCCACATGTAGCCAGGACCAAAGTTTCATTTGGGATCTATGGAATGTAACTCATTTCCTTTCCCAATTTTTTTTTTTTTGCATTTATAATCAAAGCACAGAAAATACCCACTGCTATGGTTACCCGCATGGCCCCACAGTATGCCAACATTTTTATGGCTGACTTAGAACAACGCTTCCTCAGCTCTCGTCCCCTAACGCCCCTACTCTACTTGTGCTACATTGATGACATCTTCATCATCTGGACCCATGGAAAAGAAGCCCTTGAGGAATTCCACCATGATTTCAACAATTTCCATCCCACCATCAACATCAGGCTGGACCAGTCCACATAAGAGATCCACTTTCTGGACACTACAGTGCTAATAAGCGATGGTCACATAAACACCACCTTATACCAGAAACCTACTGACCGCTATACTTACCTACATGCCTCCAGCTTTAATCCAGACTACATCACACTATCCATTGTCCATAGCCAAGCTCTAAGATACAACTGCATTTGCTCCAATCCCTCAGACAAAGACAAACACCCACAAAATCTCTATCAAACGTTCTTACAACTACAATACCCAACTGCTGAAGTGAAGAAACAGATTGACAGAGCCAGAAGAGTACCCAGAAGTCACCTACTACAGGACAGACCCAACAAAGAAAATAACAGAACACCACTAGCTGCCACCTTCAGCCCCCAACTAAAACCTCTCCAGCGCATCATCAAGGATCTACAACCTATCCTGAAGGATGATCCCTCACTCTCACAGATCTTGGGAGACAGGCCAGTCCTCGCTTACAGACAGTCCCCCAACCTGAAGCAAATACTCACCAGCAACCACGCGCCACACAACAAAAACACTAACCCAGGAACCTATCTTTGCAACAAAGCCTGATGCCAACTCTGTCCACATATCTATTTAAGGGACACCATCATGGGACCTAATCACAGCAGCCACACCATCAGAGGCTCGTTCACCTGCACATCTACCAATGTGATATATGCCATCATGTGCCAGCAATGCCCCTCTGCCATGTACATTGGCCAAACTGGACAGTCTCTACGCAAAAGAATAAATGGACACAAATCAGACGTCAAGAATTATTACATTCAAAAACCAGTCGGAGAACACTTCAGCCTCCCTGGTCACTCAATTACAGACCTAAAAGTCGCAATTCTTCGACAAAAAAACTTCAAAAACAGACTCCAACGACAAACTGCAGAACTGGAATTAATTTGCAAACTGGACACCATTAAATTAGGCTTGAATAAAGACTGGGAGTGGAGGGGTCATTACAGAGTCAGGCAAATTCCCTTCCATTGACTTTGCACAATTATTCCCATTATTCATTGAAATCAGGATTCCACTTCCTAAGGCTTCTGCAAGACAATATATATGCACATGCTTTTCTGCAGCATCACAGAGACACTATGCAAAGGCATCACATCATAACACAATGGCTACAAGCTGTAGTTCATGCAGGAGGTTTCCCCTGATCAAATTCAGATAGAGATTCTTAAACGTCCTCCAAATTACTTTTTGCAGAGCACAGTATGGATCCCCCAGAATCACTGCTGTCTGGCAACATTTGGGATGGATGATATGTTAGAAATTCCAGTTGAAGTGACTGACCCTTGGAGTAGATATCTCCTAGTACAAACTAAATTACAAGATAAAGCCTGAGCTTTAGTTAATATTTACCCCTCAATGAGTGTAAGGCTGCTTGCTTTTCAAAGATTTTTGAAGATATTGTATCAGTATCTCTCTCTAGCACAGGGGTAGTCAATAGTCACACCGTGGGCCAAATCCAGACTGCCAGATGCTTTTGAACAGACCACAAAATCTTTTTATTTACTTATTATCATCATTATTGTTATTGCGGTGTGAAAAATATTTCTCTGGAGTCTAGGCCTTGACTATACCTTGACCGAGAAATTTGGACCTTTACAAAAAATAATTGAGTACCCCTGCTCTAGCATCATTATTAGATAATATAAGTGGATAATTGAATTCTTAACGTCAAATTAGATAAAGTCACTGCATCCTCTTCTATATACATTGCTGAATGTCTGAACTTATATTGAATGTTTTTCATTCCTCCTTTATTGATGCCTGATTCCTGAATCTATCATAAATGAGAAGAGATTAGTCACTGTATTCCTATTCCTTAGTGGTTTATTCTTTGATGTATATATAATTCTCCTTTGCAGGGTGACTAATGTGAAACATGGAATAATAAACCTTCTTAATTGTAGTGCTTAATTTCTTTTATTTATAGACAGTTTTAGCTTATAAGGCAAAGATGTAAGAGGTCCTCTCTGTGAGTTTCTGGTATGACCCACCCAGAATATCATATTCCCTTCTGGGCAGCACATTACCAGAGACATATTGACAAACTGGAGCGAGTTCAGAACTGTTGTAAGAATGCTTGATAGAGATCTTGTAGGTGTTTGTCTCTGTCTGTAAAATTATTTCACCATGATTTCAACAATTTCCATCCAACCGCAGCCTGGACCAATCCACACAAGAGAGCCACTTCCTGGACACTACAGTGCTAATAAGCGATGGTCACATAAACACCACTCTATGCCAGAAACCTACTGACCGCTATACTTACCTACATGCCTCCAGCTTTCATCCAGACCACACCACACGATCCATTGTCTACAGCCAAGCTCTACAATACAACCGTATTTGCTCCAACCCCTCGGACCGAGACAAACACCTAGAAGATCTCTATCAAGCGTTCTTGCAACTACAATACCCAACTGCTGAAGTGACGAAACAGATTGACAGAGCCGGAAGAGTACCCAAAAGTCACCTACTACAGGACAGGCCCAACAAAGAAAATAACAGAACGCCACTAGCCAACACCTTCAGCCCCCTCTAAAACCTCTCCAGCGCTTCATCAAGGATCTACAACCTATCCTGAAGGACGATCCCCCACTCTCACAGATCTTGAGAGACAGGCCAGCCCTTGCTTACAGACAGCCCCCGCAACCTGAAGCAAATACTCACCAGCAACCACACACCACACAACAAAAACACTAACCCAGGAACCTATCCTTGCAACAAAGCCTGTTGCCAACTGTGTCTACATATCTGTTCAGGGGACACCATCATAGGGCCTAATCACATCAGCCACACTGTCAGAGGCTCGTTCACCTGCACATCTACCAATGTGATATATGCCATCATGTGCCAGCAATGCCCCTCTACCATGTACATTGGCCAAACCGGACAGTCTCTACGTAAAAGAATAAATGGACACAAATCAGACGTCAAGAATGATAACATTCAAAAACCAGTCGGAGAACACTTCAATCTCTCTGGTCACTTGATTACAGACCTAAAAGTGGCAATTCTTCAACAAAAAACCTTCAAAAACAGACTCCAACAAGAGACTGCTGAATTAGAATTAATTTGCAAACTGGACACCATTAAATTAGTCTTGAATAAAGACTGGGAGTGAATGTGTCATTACACAAAGTAAAACTATTTCCCCATGTTTATTTTTCCCCCTACTGTTCCTCACACGTTCTTGTCAACTGCTGGAAATGGCCCATCTTAATTATCACTACAAAAGGTTTTTTGGTTGTTTTTTTTCTCTCCTGCTGGTAATAGCTCACCTTAAATGATCACTCTCATTATAGTGTGTATGGTAACACCCATTGTTTCATGTTCTCTGTGTATATATATATCTTCCTACTGTATTTTCCACTGCATGCATCTGATGAAGTGGATTTTAGCCCACGAAAGCTTTTGCTCAAATAAATTTGTTAGTCTCTAAGGTGCCACAAGTATTCCTGTTCTTTTTGCGGATACAAACTAACACGGCTGCTACTCTGAAACCTGTCACTTTTCAATACTTACCTTTCCTGTCTAACAGAGCAGAGTAACAAAGTTCAGACTGTTACAGACTTAGCTGGTTTCTCAGGTACCAGGATTCAAACATTCATAAAAGCACGCCTGCTCCACAAGGCGTTTTCCTCAGTGAATGGGTACAGAGTGCTTCTTGTTCTCTATGTTATACTGAAAACAGCCTTTTATTTCTGTTCACAGATAAGGTGAACCCTTGTCTTGTTGTGAAGTTTATTTTTTAACTTTAAATGGCTTTGATTGTTTGTTTATCATTGCCTCTGATAGTTTCCCATTCAAAGTCTTAGTGTTGCGCAATTGAGCCTTGCACTGCATCACTGCCCAGACAGGGCAGTGTGACAATTTCCCCTTGCCTGAGTGGGCCATCATTGAGACACATTATCTCCGAATGACTAATTTCTACTCCAAGTCCATAAAGCAGGGGTCGGCAATCTTTGGCACCTGGCCCGTCAGGGTAAAGCCGCTGTTGCTCCGGGCCGGTTTGTTTATCAGGAGTGTCCACAGGCACAGAGCCCCGCAGCTCCCACTGGGCATGGTTCGCTGTTCCCGGTCAATGGGAGCTGTGGGAAGTGGAGCGAGCCAAGGGACGTGCTAGCCGCTGCTTCCCACCGCTCCCATTGGCCGGGAATGGCGAACAGCGGCCAGTGGGAGCTGCAGGGCTCCGTGCCTGCGGATGCTCCTGACGGGCTGGGTGCCAAAGGTTGCCCACCCCTGCCATAAAGCATACTTTCAGGATAAATATATTATTCCTTAAATATAATCCTTACATAGAGCTAACAATGATTATGAATCCTGACAAGTTACGAGCTTTCTGTATCAAAGGGGTAGCCATGTTAGTCTGGATTTGTAAAAGTGGCAGAGTCCTCTGGCACCTGGACTCTTTGGAGCTTTCTGTAGATACCTTACAGGATATTAATCCATAATGAGCAACATGTAAGATCTGTGTTTGGTATAGTGAGTTTGTCAGGTCTGAAGTGAGAGTTTTTGCAAAGAACAGGGGACCCTTTGCCAAGAGACCACTGTGTCACAGCTATACCAAGTGCTAAACCCTGCCCTTCTCACAGAGATCAGTGCCTAGGTCCAGACTGGAGGAGACATGTGTCTCTGCTTGTGATCCATGAACCAGGGCAAGATAAGTGTGTGCCTGCCTATGCTCAGAGGCTGCCCAATTCCAGACAAAACAGGCTGGGGGAGAGGAGGAAATGTCCCTTCATTATAACCTTTAGCCCAGTGATTAGAGTATTCACCTGGAATGTAGGAGACCACCTGCTCAAGTCCCCTCTCTGCCTGAGAAGGGATTTGAACAGGAATCTGCTGCCTCTCAGATACATTCCATAACAACTGCACTATGGGAACTATCTGAGGCAATGTAGGACTCCCTCCGCCTCTCCTATTGAAATTATCCCACGTTAGCTAAGTGATTGAATGATTAAATGTTAATTGAGCTACAGAGAGAGACTGTGAGTTTGAGAATCTCTCTGTAGTCCAGTGATAAGCACACTCACCTGATAGGGGGCAGATCCCTGTTCAGATTCCATCTCCTCATAAGGGTATTGAATGGGTGGTCTCTCACATCCTTGGTCAGTACCCTAACCATGAGGTTTCAGGTTATAAGGGAGCTTCTTCTCCTCTTCCAGCCCCCAGTTATTTTGTGTGGAATTTGGTCAGCCTGTGAGCACACCAGATTAGTCCCTGCCGGCAAGATAGGCACAGGAATAGGACACTATCCCCGATAATGTCACGGCTAACCTGGTGGCTGAACTTTGTGACTTTGTCCTTACCCATAACTATTTCACATTTGGGGACAATGTATACCTTCAGATCAGCGGCACTGCTATGGGTACCCGCATGGCCCCACAGTATGCCAACATTTTTATGGCTGATTTAGAACAACGCTTCCTCAGCTCTCGTCCCCTAAAGCCCCTACTCTACTTGCGCTATATTGATGACATCTTCATCATCTGGACCCATGGAAAAGAAGCCCTTGAGGAATTCCACCATGATTTCAACAATTTCCATCCCACCACCAACCTCAGCCTGGTCCAGTCCACACAAGAGATCCACTTCCTGGACACTACAGTGCTAATAAACAATGGCCACATAAACACCACCCTATACCGGAAACCTACTGACCGCTATTCCTACCTGCATGCCTCCAGCTTTCACCCTGACCACACCACACGATCCATCGTCTACAGTCAAGCTCTGCGATACAACCGCATTTGCTCCAACCCCTCAGACAGAGACAAACACCTACAAGATCTCTGTCAAGCTTTCTTACAACTACAATACCCACCTGCAGAAGTAAAGAAACAGATTGATAGAGCCAGAAGAGTTCCCAGAAGTTACCTACTACAGGACAGGCCTAACAAAGAAAATAACAGAACGCCACTAGCCGTCACCTTCAGCCCCCAACTAAAACCCCTCCAACGCATTATTAAGGATCTACAACCCATCCTAAAGGATGACCCAACACTCTCACAAGTCTTGGGAGACAGGCCAGTCCTTGCCTACAGACAGCCCCGCAACCTGAAGCAAATACTCACCAACAACCACATACCACACAACAGAACCACTAACCCAGGAACTTATCCTTGCAACAAAGCCCGTTGCCAATTGTGCCCACATATCTATTCAGGGGACACCATCACAGGGCCTAATAACATCAGCCACACTATCAGAGGCTCGTTCACCTGCACATCCACCAATGTGATATATGCCATCATGTGCCAGCAATGCCCCTCTGCCATGTACATTGGTCAAACTGGACAGTCTCTACGTAAAAGAATAAATGGACACAAATCAGATGTCAAGAATTATAACATTCATAAACCAGTCGGAGAACACTTCAATCTCTCTGGTCACGCAATCACAGACATGAAGGTTGCTATCTTAAAACAAAAAAACTTCAAATCCAGACTCCAGCGAGAAACTGCTGAATTGGAATTCATTTGCAAATTGGATACTATTAATTTAGGCTTAAATAGAGACTGGGAGTGGCTAAGTCATTATGCAAGGTAGCCTGTTTCCTCTTGTTTTTTCCTACCCCCCCCCCCCCCCGATGTTCTGGTTTAACTTGGATTTAAACCTGGAGAATGGTCAGTTTAGATGAGCTATTACCAGCAGAAGAGTGAGTTTGTGTGTGTATGGGGGTGGGGGGGATGTGAGAAAACCTTGATCTATGCAGGAAATAGCCCGACTTGATTATGTAAAGAGTTGTCACTTTGGATGGGCTAGCACCAGCAGGAGAGTGAATTTGTGTGGGGGGGGTGGAGGGTGAGAAAACCTGGATTTGTGCTGGAAATGGCCCACCTGTTGATCACTTTAGATAAGCTATTACCAGCAGGACAGTGGGGTGGGAGGAGGTATTGTTTCATGATTTCTGTGTGTATATAAAGTCTGCTGCAGTTTCCACGGTAAACATCTGATGAAGTGAGCTGTAGCTCACGAAAGCTCATGCTCAAATAAATTGGTTAGTCTCTAAGGTGCCACAAGTACTCCTTATCTTCCCCTGGTTTGTAGATTGCTCTGGGTTTAGGCAACAGACAGGTATTCTCATGCCTAGAGTGAGACAGCAGCATGCATACCCAGATGCAGAAACGTAAGTGCCTAGGGAACTATTACTGCAAAAACTTAGGTGCCGCATGAGTATAAACACCTACAGTGTTCTGTAGCCGCTCAGCAGGGGGGTTGTCGATTGCAGTGGTGCCTATGAATGGGATTTAGGCACCTGAATCTGGGGTTAGGTGTCTAAGTACCTTTGTGGGTCCAGGCTTTAGAGCCTAATCCTGCATTCCTTGTACTCCCAAACCTCCCAATGACTTCACTTAATTAAGTCTGATCTTGACGGTTACTGACCAGAAAAGGTTATCTCTTTACCTGTTCTCCAAACTCCTGAAATCTAATCAAGAGATCTTCTGTAGCTGCCATTAGAGCTCAAATAACAATAGATATACCTAATCATGTGATAGGAATAAATTCCTTGACAATTTGATAAGTCTCAGGGCTGAGCACTTGGGAGCTGGAAACATTTTATTTCAGGAGTTGCGGTATTGATAGTCCAGACAAGCTTTATAAACAACTCTACCAAAACACACGGATGTTGACCTGAAGTACCTTGCTCTTTTAATCCTTGGCATCTCTACAGCAGAGATCGCTAATCTTGCTAAATTGTGGGAGATGGGAATAATCATCTACTTGTGATTACTGTAGTTCAAGATTGAAAAGCGTATATAACTCCTCACCCAAATCAAAATTTTAGCTTAGCTCCCCTGAGGTGGAAGGCTATTCAGTTAATCCATTGCACCTCCTAGCCGCTTGTTGTCTTCCTATGATAAAAAACATTTGCTGAGCTACTTCACTCAGGACAGAAAAATTGGCGCTAGGTTATCCTGGAATCTCAAAGGAAGCCCAAAAATTATTCAAAGAATTTTTTGGTGCCTGTGAATTTAATGGTAGCTGTGCGTGCACGATACTTCTGAAAAATCAGGCCATTAGCAAAGAATTACAATGCTATTTGCTGGACTTTTTATAGATTTTTTTGTATACATCCTTTCCTTTAAAATTCAATGTTAAAAAAAATCAACCAAATTGAGATATCAGTAAGTGGAGAAGCGTATTGTCAAAGGAAGGCAAGATTTGCTGTTAATAGGAAGCACTTGCGAAGAGACTAGGCCCAGAGCCAAGTTAGGAGCCTAAATACCTTTGTAGATTCGGGTCCTAGTTACTTCCCAACTATCACATGGCAGACCCATATGTTGCCGGCACCCAGTGCCGAGAGGCTGAACAACAGCTTGAGTTGGTTCGCTACCCGATGTGCTACACCCAATAATCACAACGGGGTGGAGAAGCAGAAAAGTTTATTTGAAGCTTCAAAAAGGTACAGGGAGATTTGAATCTCAAATCCTGTACACAGAGCAGGAAGTTACACAGGCTTTTATACATCCTTTTTCCCAGCATACTTATCTAATAGCAAGCTGCCCTAAGTTTCCATATAGCCAGCCAATCCAATTCCCAGCTAGTTCCCTTGTTCTCTGTATCATTTCTTAAACCGTACATAAAGCTGCTTTATTCAGCATTGTTCTTCCATATCTCCCCTGTGTGGCCTTGCTTAGTTTCAGGCAGTCTGACTCCGTAGCATATTGTTGCAGATTCTCAGCATAACTGCTGTGTGTGCCTCCAGGCGGGGGGGCCAAGGACACTTGGGCCTAGTACGCAGAGCTGCTGCGAGTGCCTCCAGGCGGGAGGGGGGCCAAGGACACCTGGGCCTAGTGCGAGGGGCCTTCATCGACACTCGTGGTCTTCCATCCCCTCGAGTTACCTAGTGGCCATGCCCCAGTGTCCCCAACAACTCCCCCCTATGAGAACACTCAACAACCTTGGCTCTGAGTTTTCTCACTTGGGCTACTTATTTCTTTACAATAGGACTTTGCATAAGCACTTTGTGATAGCACTAAAGAGAATGATTCATTAACTTCTGCAAAGGGGCCCTAACACATGATACTGCACAGCATAATACCAGTAATACAAGCAATACAGGAAAGAGAAGTTTCAATAACAGGCTGAATAAACCACCAAGCCAAGACGACAAACCCCAGCCTGAAAACAAGGTTTGCAACCAATCGCTCTCGGGGGCAGTATAGGCAACCTGTGGTCCGGCTCGGGCATGGGCCTCAGCCTGTACCACCTTTTCATAGATCTCATAACTGCTATCATTTACATATACACAACATCGGGGTCTGACGAGGGCACAAACCCCTCCTTGGGATGCCAAGAGATAGTCCAAAGCCAGCCTGTTTTGGAGGGAAAACGTCCTGAGCTGCTGTACCTCTTTATTTAATGTTTTTACTGCCGACCCTAAATCACTAACCGAGTCCTCTAACTCTAAGGCCACTTTCTCAAGTACCATTTGCAGCCTTACAGTATAGCGGTCTATGCATGCCATGCCTGGCCCGGAAAACAGTGGCGCTATTCCCAGTACAGAGCACCCTACAAGCTTCTCGGTTGTGAGGGAATTCTTCATATTGCCCGCCAATGCTGTAGTCAGTTGCCGCAGGGTCTTTTTTCGTGACTCAACAGAGGTGTCTCGGGCATTTCTAATCTTTCTTTTGGGCAGTGTGGCAGTTATTGACAGATGAGGAACTCCATGAGCTATATAACAGCTACCTGTCCAGTTGGCTGGCAGCACCTTGTAAGCCTTTCGGACACATACAAAATAGTGACCCTGTAGGGCCCAGTAAGGACTGTTTCTTAAGGGGATTCCTGGGATATTTAAGGCTGCTTTTCCAAACAGTTCATATGCCCCTAAGGGGGCATCCCATCCTCCTGATTGGGTACAAGTGGGGGCGTTTCTAATTGTGCCGTTCAAATTACACTCGCCATAGGGACCACTACAAACCCACCATTGGTTTGCTACATTGGAGATATTAACTGGACGGCAAGTTATATTTCCAAACCCCTCTTTTGTGGTAAGATTATTTGTAAGACTTTCCCTAAAAGGGGAGGAACCATTACACCCACACTGTTGGCCTCCCCTGTTGGTCTTTATCCAATACCCATCAGCCCACTGTGTAAATAACACAGGAGCTTTTTCCCACAGGACGCCCATAGTGATCAGATTGGTTTCGGGTAAAACGTAACACTCCCTCAGTGAGTACTGCAACTGAATACTCCTGGTCCTGATAGGTGGCTTGCTGTAAAGAGGTCTTATTCCAGAATGGCGAGTCCGTTCTTTCCTGCTCTTTGGTGGTGGCTAATTCTGCTAGGGTCAAGGGCAGCATGTCAAGGGGCATTCCCGTTTTGGGGGACAGTGGAGTTGAAGCACATACCCAGCAATCAGTCTGGTTTGTTAAAGTAGCAACATGGTGCGCAAGCAAAACAAAGGAGTTATGCTCCCAATATGCACAATTTGGAAATACCAATACAGAGAATAACAATGTTACCCAATTAACTATCACCAGAGTCTTCCCAACCCAGGGCCTCCAGTACCTGGGTGGGCCCATTTTAGCATTAAGGTGCCCGCTATTTGTGTCTTTTAAACAGTAGCTTTAGCCCGAGATCGTCACTAGATGAGGAGTCAGCAGGTTGGATGGTCCACTGTTCTGCTGACGAGGGGGCAGGTACTGCCTTCAGACGAGAGTGATGGATCCAGTTCTTGTGTCCCTCGATCTTTGCCGCTGAATGGGAGATCAGCAGGACGGTATAGGGTCCTTTCCACTTTTCCTGGAGAGGCTCGTCTTTCCAGGTACGAACAAGCACAGAGTCACCGGGCTGTAAGGAGTGGACGGTAGTGTCCAAGGGGAGAGGCTGGGAATCCTTGGTATAACTGTGAAGAGACAAGAGAACAGCAGACAGGGAACACATATACTGTAACAAAAAACCATTACCCAACTCCCATTCCCCTGACAGAACCAGGGTGCCATTCATAGGCCATGCCCTTCCAAACATAATTTCAAAGGGACTGAGCCCTAATCTACCCTTTGGGAGAACGCGGATATGGAGTAGGACGAGGGGCAAAGCATCAGGCCATCGCAGTGAGGCTTCTTGGCACACTTTTGAGAGATGCCGTTTAAGGGTCTGATTGGTATGCTCCACTACACCACTGGCTTGTGGTCTCCAGGGCGTATGGAGTTTCCGGGGGATCTGTAAGGCATGTGAGGTGCTTTGAATGATTTTTTATGTGAAGTGTGTCCCGTTGTCAGATTCCATCCACAGGGGGAGTCCAAAGCGAGGAATGATCTCCTTAACAAACTTGAGGGCCACTGTTCTGGCAGTGCAGTTACGGCATGGGAAGGCTTCTGGCCATCCGCTGAACCGATCCACTATAACAAGGAGATATTTGAACCCTTGGGTCCAGGGAAACTCAGTAAAGTCTATTTGCCACACTTGTCCAGGGCCCGGAGTGGGTTCTAGGGCAGCTGGTGGCACAGGATGTCCCGGTCGGGGGTTATTCTTTTGGCAGACTAAGCAGTCCGCTTGTACCTGGGCAGCCAGGGGTCAGAGTCCAGAAGTGATAAAGTATTTTCCCTTTAGTTGGATAAGTGCTTCCCTGCCAGCAAGAGTGGTTTGATATAGTTTCTGCAGCACTGGCCGGATTAGGCCCTTTGGTAAGAGGACCTTCCCTTCTGGGGAATGGAGCCATCCCTCCTTTTCCCGGAGACCGAGTTTGTCAGTTAGCTGTCTCTCCTCCCCAGAATACTGAGGGGTTGGAAGCTCCCCTACTGATGGGATAAGGGCATGCATATGGGCGTTCTCAGTCTGAGGGGATGGCAGGGTGGCAGCATGCTTAGCCTCTCTATCTGCCCGGGCATTACCTCTGGCCACATCTTGATCCTCCCTTTGATGGGCTTTACAGTGTACCACCGCCACTTCCGAGGGAAGTTGTACGGCTTCTAGGAGCCGGAGGATTTGGGGCCCGTACTTGACTGGGGAGCCTTGGGCTGTCAGCATTCCCCTTTGCTTCCATAGGCCAGCATGAGCATGCAGCACACCAAAAGCATACTTTGAATCAGTAAAAATGTTGACCCGCTTTCCTTTTGACAGTTCAAGTGCACGGGTCAGGGCTATTAGTTCGGCAAGCTGGGCAGAGGTCCCAGCAGGCAAACCTTCAGCTTCCACAGTGTCATGGAGGGTCACAACAGCATAACCCGCCCTCCTTTGCCCATCTGTTACAGTACTGCTACCATCAATGTACCACTCATAATCTGCATTTGGGAGAGGTACATCCTTTAAATCTGGACGGCTGGAGTACTGGACATCTATGATCTCTGAGCAGTCATGTTCCTGTTCCTCTGTTTCTGGCAAGAGGGTGGCTGGGTTAAGGGAGGGGCAAGGCTGTAAGGAGACTTCAGAGTTCTCTAACAGCTTAGCCTGGCACTGAGCAATCCGAGCCTGGGTGAGCCAAAGCCCTCCCTTTGCATCCAATAAGGCTCGGACCATATGGGGAGTATAGATTTGCATAACCCCTCCCAATGTTAGCTTCTCGGCTTCCTCAAGCACAAGGGCAGTAGCTGCGACCGCCCGTAAACATGCCGACCAACCCTTTGTAACCTGATCCAGTTGCTTAGAAAAATAAGCCACGGGACGTCTCCATGCTCCTAACAGCTGTGTAAGCACTTCTAGGGCCACCCCCCTTCGTTCATGTACATACAACTGAAACGGCTTAAAGAGATCCGGCAGGCCCAGAGCCGGGGCTTCCATCAATTTTCTTTTCAGGATTTTAAATGCCCTGTCAGCCTCTGGGGTCCAATAGAAGGGGTCATGATCTGCTCCTTTTACACAGTCTTACAGGGGTTTAGCTCACAGTCCAAACTCTGGGATCCATATCCTGCAAAAGCCTGCCATACCCAGAAATGCCCTGAGCCGCTTACGAGTACTTGGGGTAGGAACTTGACAGATAGCTTCCTTTCTTTCGCTTGAAAGCTGACGCTCCCCTTGCCGTATGTGAAACCCGAGGTACCGTACCTCTGGGAGGGCGATTTGAGCCTTACTCCGTGCTACCCGATATCCCCGGAGTCCAATAAAATTCAGAAGGCTCACGGTGGCTTTAAGGCAGGGGGTTTGGCCCACAGTGGCAATTAACAAATCATCTACATACTGCAGAAGGAGGGCCTCCTCATTATCCCACTCCTCTAGGTCCCTGGACAGAGTCTGGCCAAAGAGGGTGGGGGAGTTTTTAAATCCCTGGGCCAATGCTGTCCAGCAAAGTTGCTTTTTAACCCTTTTTCGGTCCTCCCACTCGAAGGAGAAGATCTCCTGTGACGGGGTGGCAACTGGGATGGTAAAGAAAGCATCTTTCAGATCAAGAACTGAAAAATGGGTATACTGTCCCCCTGTAGAAGCCAATAAGGTATATGGGTTAGGGACAAGAGGGTGCAGAGTCTTAACCCGTTCATTGACTGCCCTTAGGTCCTGTACCAGCCGATATGTGCCATCAGGCTTCTGTATGGGTAGAATGGGAGTGTTCCAGACTGACTGACATTCCCAGAGAATACCATACATTAGGAATTGATCTATAGTTTCCTGTAAACCTTCTCTGGCTTCCCTCTTGATTGGATACTGTTTTACTTGCACTGGGCCTTTCCCTGGTATGAGCTGAATAGTAATGGAGGTCTGGTGGGTGTCCTTTCCTGGAATCCCTGATGCCCACACGAGGGGGTACATCTGGTCTTCCAACGGGCTCCATTCTGGGGCTTGCATGGCTGAGGGCTCAACTGCAAGGGTCATGATCCATGCAATCTCAGGGGGTAAGGTAAGGGTTATTTCATCCTCAGTAAAATGCAGGGTGGCACCGAGGCAACAAAGCAGATCCCGTCCCAGCAGGGGCATTGGACACTCAGGGAGGTATACCAGCTTGTGGGATATAGTCCTGTTTCCCAAAGCGCATTCCGCTGGGGCATACACTGGGCACTTGGTGTCCCTGCCTGTGGCTCCCACCACAGTAAGGGAATCTGCTACTGGCAACTGAAGAGGTTGATTTATGGCAGTTTGGCCCGTTCCAGAGTCCACTAAAAAATTTATTTCTGAGCTTCCCACCCACATCTTTACTCGGGGTTCGAGGGTAGGATGATCCGTCTCCCCGACACCCTTATTCCTGTTCTTCTATCGCCATCATAGAGGTACCCCCCTTTCCTTCTTGTTTGGGCACTCATTCTTCCAGTGTCCCTCTTGCCAACACAGGGCACACTGATTGCGCCCCAGTCGTCTCTCCCACGGGCCTGGACGTCTGCGTCCACGGCCCCTTCCTTCTCGTTCACTTCCCTTCGTGCCTGCCTGCACCGCCGCTACCATCAATCTCACTTTCTTCTTCTCCTTCTCCACTTCTCTTGAACTATACACTCGATTTGCTGCTTCTAAAATCTGTGCCATGGTCATACCCATCAAATCCTCCTTTTTCTGTAGCTTTCTCTTAATGTCAGGGGCTGCCCTGCTTGTAAATGCTCCTTTAATAATTGCCTCAGTTTGTGGATCATTAGGATCTGCATTGATATACTGTCGGATCGTGTCTCGAATGCGCTGTAAAAAGGCTCCAGGGCCTTCCTTTGGATCCTGCATTACTTCATATGGCTTTGCCCAATTATTATGATTTTTATTCTTTGCAAACTCCGTGTATTTCTTTGTGTTTCTAAAAAAATATTTAAGACTTCTTTTTCTAAAACAATGCCAGCAGAATAACTTTTATTACCAAACCTACAACAACAAAGAGTATGTCTACTGGTGGGACAAAATATTTTATTTGTATTCAATTTGTACATTGATCTGGCATCTTTGAAAGTATTGGGCTTATCACAGGCTGATTAGTAAAAAGGCATAAATCTTGAATACCACTGTGATCCCTCTGAAGTGATACGACATAATGTTTAAGCTCTATGACAGAGGTTCTCAAACTGGGGGGTGGGCTCTGGGGGGGGCACAGAATGTATTGTGGAGGGGCATGAGAAGATTTGGGTGGGGGGGGGAAACTTACTGTGTACATTTTACCCACAGCAATGAATAACTAGCAAACTTGATTCCTCCAGACATATCAGGTCCTCAGATGGCGCTGTGCATTTTGACGGATTTCTGTTAAGCTTGCATAGGAGTATACAAAGTTGTTGCCATCTCTATGTGAATCCATTTCCTACAAGTCGGTGTGCACATTTAATTGTAAGTATGGACCAAAATTGTAGTTTTGTTTTTGCTCTTATCACAATGGATTGTTGGCTCATTTGCACAAAGAAAAAAAAACTCAAGTGAAAAACAAAGAAGCCAAAACTGATTCAAGCGAACCACCACATATATCCTTGTATGTACTTGTGCGGCAGGAGCGTATAACTACGCCAGACAAAAAGAAGGGCGGCACGATCAAATACGTTTGAGAACCACTGCTCTATCGCACACTGTAGCTTTATCATATTTGTCCTGTGGCACGATTCATACTGTATTAATCTGGACAATCCGCCATTAAAATCAGCCATTCATGGAAGGTTGGCAGCCTCCCTTCTTGTCTCTTTTATCAGCGGAATGCATTGAGAGTAAAACCAGCGTGGGAGTTCTTTTGTGTTTGAGGGCCAAAAACCTAGAAAAATTTAGTTTAAAACTTGCAAAATACTAACAAGCAGAGGTGGTGCTGCCACAGACCTCCCATAAATCCAATCCCTCCTCCATGTGGAGGTGTTACTCGCACAAATTTAGAGCCCTCTCCTCCCCCTCTGGGTGCAAGGGCCCTCTGTGGATTAACAGGACCTTTTCCCAGTGAAAGAGCCTTCACGCTGTAAAACCTTAACCTCTATTTATCAACAATTAATCAACAGAATACATCCGCCAAGCATATAATGCTCACCACTCCCAATAAAGCAGATGGATGTCTCCTGATGGCCAGTCAGGATCCTATTGTCTGGGGCTCCGGCCGCTGCACAGTATGGTCATGCAGGATATGAGAACTCTAGCAGCTTTGTCCCAGAGTTAGGTTCCAACAAGCTTTCTCTTCTGTCCCTCATTATATCGTGAAAAGGGGAGTCTTTATCTATACCTTATCTAATTACTTTACGTAAAGCATGACTATGCAATAAATCATAACCCCCCTAATGGGCTAAAACCATTTTCCTAACAGCAAAACCTCAATTCTATGTATCAGCAAAAGCAACTTTTAACAAGAAACTCATTCAGGCACCCAGTCAGAAACTTGCAGAAACTCAAGGTTAGCTTGTTCATACTCCTTTCTATTCCCATGAATCTGTGATTGTTCTGTATCTATCCCTGTTAGTAATGCTACAGCTGCAGATAGTATTTGCCCATCTGCCTAAGCCAAGCCCAATTTTTTCTGACAACATGCCTCAGTTGATTCAATTTACCTTGCCACTTGTTGGCCAAATTGGTGCACAACTGCTCATCCATTTTAAACAAGTTCTCACGCACCCCTCAACAGTCCAAGAAGTCCCACAGTGATGGAGGAACTGCAAAAGTGACAGGCTATGGCCATTGCGAGGAGTCAGAGTCGTGATTCTGCATGTGAGCAGTTCAAGACTTCGGTGTGGGGTGACGCAATAGTCCAGAGGCATCTTGATCGCCTCGGCTGCTCTATTCAGAGACAGCACAGCCAACTCAATCTGAGGAGGGGGCTAGAAAAGATGCCCTAAAAATTGCTCATCCTGAACAGCCCTGACCGTCTTACTACAGCTGGAGGGTGTCCGATCATGTGGGTTAAAATTCAAACAAGCCTTGAAAAGTTTCCTTTTGTCTCAATGTTAAGACATAGATTGTTCATACACTCCTTGATTGTTCAAACCACACTGATCGTGCTGCCAGGCAGACTGCTCTGATTGATCAAGAGCTTGACAGAGATTGTATAGGCATTATGGTGCTGAGCAAGATGCGACTTGCTGAACAGGGTCATCTGGCTGAGGACAGTGCTGAGTACACTTTCTTCTAGAAGGGATGCTCACAAAATGAGCCACACAATGCAGGAGTCAGCTTTGCAATCAGAAAGAATCTTGGCTATCATTTGGAGAGACTGACAGACTGATGAAGCTTTGACTGCCTCTGAGAAGTGGACATTATGCTTCACTGATCAGTGCTTAAGCACCAGCAATGACTATCTGATGAGGTTAAAGAGCTTGTCACGAAGGTTCACTCACCATTAGAGTGCCCCCTCCTGGCTGCTGTGGAGGTTAGCTCCATCCAAGTCTGATACCCTTTTCTGAGGCTTGTTCACATGCCCTGCCGCCTCTCTTTCTCTGTGATTCAGGGTACTTTCTCTTTGTGGCTTGGTCCTCCAGGCAGGTATCAGAATCTTTCCATACAAGCTGTCTCAGGAAGTGCCTTTTCCTACACCCTCTCCCCTAGGTTTTTCTCCTTCCCTCTCTAATGTCCGGAGAATGGCTACAGGCTCCCTCACTGCAGTCCTGTCATGACCGAGAAGTGGGTGGTCAGACCTAATGGTAGGAGCAGGAGTCAGGCCAAGTCAGGTACCAGGAGGTCAGAGTCCAAGATGGGCCCCAGGGCAAACCAAGAATCAGGCATCAGGAGGCAGGCAGGATCAGCTTACCAGGAGATCAGGCTCAGGTTACAGACAGCAATTGAATAGCAAAGTCAAGGACAAACCAGGGTTGGAAGCTGGAGTCTAGGGTCAATTGCAAGCAGGGTTGGGAGCAGAGAGGCAGACAGTCCGTGTTGTTGCTCAGACAGCTCCCTTTCATTGCTTCCTGATTTAAGTACTGGTACCAGCCAGTCAGTGGGCTTTGAGGGGCCATCACTCAAGTCCTGCTGGGTGGTACTTTTGGCCATACCCAGCCTCCCAGGGGCATCCTGTGGTAGCCTAGCCTAAGCCTCCCATGGCAATATAGAGGCATCAGCAGCACAGAACCCCATGGTCCCAGTTTCCAGCATTGCAGGTTCTAAGAAGCCCCTTTCTGCTGCTAGCTTCCTGACTTTATACTAGCCCTACCTGTTCCTTCTCAGTTGGGCTCCATTATCATTCAGGGGTTACTTGGGCTACCTAATTCCCCTCAGCTGTGGACTACTCGGTGAATTGTCTTCTTCTCACCTCATTAACCCCTTCTAGGCTAGTGAGGAGTGAGCATACCATCATAGATCAATATTGCTCCGAACAAAATGACCTGATCCGACTGACTCCGTATGAAGACAAGTTGATTATTTTAGGTAACTTTAATGCTCATGTTGGTGGTGAAGATTCTGCAGGGTGCGACTGACTTTGCAACCATGGCATTGGCAAGATGAACAGGAATGGCCTACTTCAGCTAACGAGATATTGAGCACCATCTAGTTATTACAAACACTGCCTTCTTATCCCCCAACAGATACAAAACAATCTAGATGCATCCTCGCTCATGTCATTGGCATATGATCGACAACGTGTTGAGCCAACAGCGCGACCTACAAGATGTGTGTATAACAAAGCTGATTGTTGGACTATCCACCAATCTTATTTGATCAAATCTTTCTTTCTCTTTTCAGCTTAAAATGTGTAAAAACCAGTTAGTTAAATGTGTATTGCCCGGCTGAAAGATCTGACAGTCACTGAACAATTTTCACCACAGCTATTGTATTAGAAACTCTTCTAATGATCAGTGATGACATATCTACTGAATGGTATCCCTGTATAACACTATCTATAACACTATTGTGGATTGTGTTGGGTATTGTGATGGGGTGTACTCCCCACACTGGCTCTGACAGGGTAAATTAGGCCCGATGAATCTATAGGTGGCTCCTAGAGAAGAAGCCATGGAGTAGGGATTGATTAATGAGACATAAGGCTCAGCTGTACAGGAACAGAAGGAGCCTGTATAAAGCTAGGTAGCTGGCAACAGAAGGAGGTGGCAAGAAAGTCATCTGCAGTCACTCCCTGGGAGAGGGGAGGTGTGTTCAGGACTATAGATGGTTACTCCCTGAGAGGAGGGAGTTGGGAGGCTGGCAAACTCAGACAGGGAGGAAGCCAGGAAGGTAGGAAAAGGCTCAGGGAGAAATCAGCAAGGTAGGACAGTGCAGGTCTTGGCTGCTGACCGGAGGGCCCATGAGCTGGAACCCAGAATAGGAGTGGGCCTGGGTTCTCCTACCAGCCACTGGAGGAGTGGCACACTCAGAGCAGTGAAGCAGACTTTAGCAAACTCAGGGAGTTGGTAGGTAAAATCCCATGGGAAACAAGTCTAAGGGGAAAAACAATTGAAGAGAGTTGGCAGTTTTTCAAAGAGACATTATTAAGGGCACAAGAGCAAACTATCCAACTGTGAAGGAAAGATAGGCAGTATGGCAAGAGACCACCCTGGCTTAACCAGGAGATTTTTAATGATCTAAAACTCAAAAAAGAGTCCTACAAAAAGTGGAAACTCGGCCAGATTACAAAGTATTAATATAAACAAATAACACAAGTATATAGGAACAAAATTAGAAAAGCCAAGGCACAAAACGAGATCAAACTAGCTAGGGACATAAAAGGCAACAAAAAATATTCTAAAAATATATTAGAAGCAAGAGGAAGACCAAGGACAGAGTAGGCCCGTAACTCAGTGACGGGGGGGGAAGACAATAACAGAAAATGTGGAAATGGCCAAGGTGCTTAATGAGTTCTTTGTTTCGGTTTTCACCAAGAAGGTTGGTGGCGATTGGACATCTAACACAGTGAATGCCAGTGAAAATGAGATAGGATCAGAGTCTAAAATAGGGAAAGAACAAGTCAAAAATTACTTGGACAAATTAGATGCCTTCAAATCACCAGGACCTGATGAAATGCATCCTAGAATGCTCAAGGAGCTGACTGAGGAGATATCTGAGCCATTAGCAATTATCTTTGAAAAGTCAGCAAGGGCAGTTTAGGTTGGACATTAGGAAAAACTTCCTAACTGTCAGAGTGGTTAAGCAATGGAATACATTTCCTAGGGAGGTTGTGGAATCTCCATCATTGGGGATTTTTAAGGGAAGGTTGGACAAACACCTGTCAGGGATGGTCTGGATAATACTTAGTCCTGCCTTGAGTGCAGGGGACTGGACTAGATGACCTCTTGAGGTCCCTTCCAGTTCTATGATTCTATGGGAAGAGCGCCATTTTACATAGTGGGACTTTGATACACACACCCCCTGCCAGAAGAGGGAACCACATAGTGACCTGGCCTGAGGGTTGAGTCACGAAGAGGAGGCTGCAGTTCCTGGTCTGCAGGGCGAGAGGATGACGGAAGGAACACCGCCAGAGGAGGACACAATACCTGGCCAGAGCTAATCCCCAGGATGTCAAGGAGCAGGTACTACTAGCAGTGAGTGCACCCTGTGACAGGTATACAAAACACTGTCATGCAGACTGATTCAATTATAATGATCTTGAAATATCAGATCTCCCTGATGTCAAGCACAAGCACATGCCACGCTCTTAACAGACCCACTCTCTGAGTTGAAAAAGGCCACTAGAGGGCAGTTTGCAGCACACTCGAATGCAAACTCCACCAAATGCAAAAAATGTGGTTGACCATAAAGCGGATGAATTACAGGCCCTTGCTGATAAACATGACTCCAAAGGTTTCTATCATGGGGTCAAAGATGTGTACAGGCCTACCCAGTCTGAGTCTGTCCTGATACCACTAACAAGTGCTAAGGGGGTGTCAATATTGGCTCAGGGTACATCTACAAAGGGATAAAAGACCCGTGCCATGGCTGCAGCTGGCCAAGGTCAGCTGACTCCAGCTTGCGGGACTCAGGCTACAGGGGTAAAAATTGCTTTGTAGATGTTTGGACTTGGGCTACAGCTTGAGCCAGAGCATCTACATGAGGGTTTTTCAATCCCAGAGTCTAAGCCCCACGAGCCCAAGTCAGCTGACCCAGGCCAGCCACAAGGTGGTTTTATCTTTGTGTAGATATAGCCACAGTGGCCCGTGCAGTAACTGTTGTTCTTCCCAGATTGGCCTATGGAGTCATGCCAAGACCCATAAGTACAAACTGTGATTGTCAACGTCATCCTCAAAATTGAGGTGACTAGCACCGTGTGTGTGCGTATATAGATATAATCAAAGATATCATGACAGCCACAGTGAAACACATATGAGTAAAGCAACCAGAGGTGTACAAAGTCACCTACCAAAAGGCTGAAACACACCAGTATCATGCAGTTTGTAAATCAGTTGCAATCATCAACATCTTCCCAGCAAAACTTGTATTGAGTGTAATGCCAGAAATAGGCTCTGGCATGCATCAGTTCCCAAATCAGTGAGGAACCATAAAGCTCTATTTAAAATGACTGGAGCTGATATGCAGTCATATTCTGTCATGGAAAGCAAAGAATTTGTCCAGCTTCTAAAGATATTGCAGCCCTCCAATCCACTTTTCTCTAGGAAGATTTTACTAACCAGAAATATTACCAGATTAGCTAGTACCAAAGCTGCTAAAAACAGATTTTTTATCTCATTCCTGGCCAATTCATAGACCAAAACCTACATTACCCAATCAATCCTTGGCGACCTGACTTCTTAGCAGACTGATGAGGCATTTAATAGATCAGCTGTTATGATTTGTAAGCCTTTGATGATAAACACCCAGGTGTCTTTATTATCATCACTTTTCTGAACATGCTATAAAACTGGCAGATTGCCAAAGATAGCATCCATCTAGCTTTATTAAATAAGGGGGCAAATGCTGAAAAGGTTTTTAGCAATTGTGGTGAGTGCACTGTGAGTTGTGTTGCACACACCTTGTAGCTGTGTATTAATGAGGCTCTGTAGAAGCAGATGTCCAGAGGCAAGGTGGTCAATATGACCTGAACGTTGCTAATCCCTTTTAAGCACTCAGCTAGTGCATCTTCAAGAGTCTGCATCTTACAGCAAAGAGTTCACCTGCTTCAAAAATGTCTAAACCAGAATGTGATCATTAGATGGAATCCACTCCAGCCTTCGCTACTATATCCTGCAATGACTGATCAATCATAAATGGGTTCTGAGTGTGCTTTGCATTGAGGAGATAAACACTTCCTATCCAACTCCTTCAGTGGAAACTAGTAGACAGAGTGGGTCAAATTTATCCCTGGTGTGGATAAAATCATGGAATTGCAGTCAATGGAGTTACAGAAAGAATGAATTTGGCCCACTGATAGCTATTCTTGAGCCCTATGGGCATTTAACGAGCAAAATAAGCACTGGGCAAGCCTGCGCCATTATGGTTTTATGTGTATTAGCTACTCTGCACAGCAAGGTCAGCACAGAACACCCTTTGGTGTCATCAGAGTTCCTAGTGGAAATCTGCCCAGAAGTTACTGCCAGGCATCTCCCTATTTAATTACAACCTGCCCCACCATGAGCAGGACTTTTTTTACATACAGCCTTGGCAGGGACAAAATGGAAGGGTCTCTTCTGAGGGAGCTGTTCTGCCAAGTGAGAGGGAAGCACAAGGAGTATTGCGGAGGTACTGGGCCTGTGTGTGGATGTCCTGTCTCACGGTCTTGTCTAAAAGGGTCTTGAGCTGTCCAGTTTTTGTGCCATCCATTAGTTCCTCTTCATGTTCCACATAAGGTTATTGGAAGAAAACTCCACAAATGGAAATTCAGTTTCCTAGCCTCTGCTCAGAAACCCATATAAGGGGTAGGATATATCTTATTACTTAGTATTCCATCAAATAGGGGGTTTTTTAAAGGCAGATTCATCCCATTGGATGTAAGGAAATGGGTTTCGGTTTCATGCTTCTAATGGCTTGTAATAATATGTTTATGAAAAATACGTTATCTCTTCCCTTTGAGTTAATACACTCCACTGACAATTCCAAGGCTATAGGGGCTGTTTTTTCTATCTTGGGCCAGCCATCGGACCGTATGCTATTTTTATGAGATTTTTACAAAATAAAAGTTTAAAGCTACATTTAAACTAAGATTTCTAATGCATCCTTAACTATGTTGTTGTGACCAGCTCTAGCATAATTCTGTAGGTCATAAGGTTAAATAGAGTAGATTTTAAAAGGGGATGGTTGCTTGTATGACCAACAATAACATTTTAGTTATGTCTGTTATGAGAAGGATAAACAAGTTTCATGATTCGTGGTGGGTGATGATCACTATATGGGTCACGAAAGATATCCACCCCGTGTGTCCCTCATACAGCACTGTACAGTTTATTAAGTGCACTGTAGTGCTTTGGTTGTCTTCTTATGAAGTATCAGATATCAGCCACTGCTGCAGACATGATACCAGATTAGATGGCCCAGAGTCTGATCTGCTGTCGCAAATCCCATGATGTTATTCTAGAATTAGAATGAAGTGAGTGCAAGCAAGAATGTGTGTTTGCAGGACCCACTGAGAAGTTACCTTCTGTTCAGTCAATCTGAACTCTCAGTTGTTGATGCATGAATATGGCTGACATTATTACCGGAAATCAGGGAAGGACCAATATGATGGGAATGAGAGAGACTAATTTCCTTATACTGACTGGAACATTTTTCATTTAAAACTGTTTTAATTTAAGAGAGATTCGTTCTTTGTATTTTACATGTGGGACACAATTGTGGTTCACATCTAACATTTATGTTTGTCTGTGGGTAAAGCCAATTTTTGCCTGAGATTATTGTAAAACTGCATATTCATAGTGGTCATGCCTTGCCCTAGAGATAATGGATCTTCAGTGGAACATTTACAAAAGTGATAAAGGCCTATATTGAGAATAACATAATCCGGACAATCTAATGTTTGAATGATGGAACAATTGCTAACAATTTAGTTCTCAGCACCGGGTTTGGAATCACAGCTTTGGTAAGTGGCACGTTATCATATCTAGAGCTGACTGACAAAGAGGTCATCCTCAGGGGCAGCTGACCCTGGACAAAAGAGAAAATAAGGAGCACTTTGTACCATTTAGCCAGAACGTCACTTGATGGATTGTGATCAATGCTGCATAATCTGCAGTAATGTTGCTCTTCACTGCTACTCATCATTCTTTCAGCACTGTGTGGTACACAAGAACTAATATAAAGTTGGGGATGTTTGACTTTTTTTTTTTTTTTTTTTTTGTAAAGTAGCACTAAAGCTATGACTCCAGAGCTACTGTCTTTGCTATAAAGATAAGTGTTTTCCTGGCGAAGATAGAGAGTGGAAAAAGTCATTTGGTCAGCTTTTCTCTCCATAATTGGCATATATAAGAATTAAGTATTAAGATTTTCTGGGAAACTAGAGTAATTTAGCCAAACAGAGAGACAAAATATGTTACAAACCCTGGTGCCTTAAAAAGGCACATGAATGTCAATGCTGAAAACTCAAAGGAGGAAACTAGTGCCCTACCATTCCTTTTATTTTAACATGTAATGTTCTTACACACTTTGTCATAATATTTCCTTATTAAAGTGGAAAACTAACCATCTTATCAAGAGCAAGGCATAGTGTGGGCCGGTGTTTTGTAAGCTTTTGAGTATGATTCTAATACACCTGAGTGCTGACCATGCACCACTACTATTCTTATCCTGGGAGTCTGTTGGTCAGACTCTCAAACATACTTTAGATAAGCTATTACCAGCAGGACAGTGGGGTGGGAGGAGGTATTGTTTCATATTCTCTGTGTGTATATAAAGTCTGCTGCAGTTTCCACGGTATGCATCTGATGAAGTGAGCTGTAGCTCATGAAAGCTCATGCTCAAATAAATTGGTTAGTCTCTAAGGTGCCACAAGTACTCCTTTTCTTTTTGCGAATACAGACTAACACAGCTGTTCCTCTGAAACCCATAATAAAACATGTGACTATTCTGATACAGATAATAAATAATGCAATGGCAAAAAAACCCACATTAACACAGAATGAAGTTTGCTTAGTGGTCTGTTGTCTCTTGCAGAATGTTGAATTGAGCAAACTCAAACTTCTGAAAACAGGAAATACACAATTAAGTTGTCCATGCAACCATACGTCTTCCTTCTTTCAACAATGACCAAATGCACACAAGGAATGAACCTACCAGAGGGCAGAGTTAACCCTGCATGCGCAGCCTTTATTGTGCATTTCCTGTGAAATTTGAAGTTTGAGTTTTGCTCAACTCAGTGTTCTGCAAAGGGACAACATACGAATCAAACTTAACTCTGTGTTAAATAAACTAGGCAATTCAATGGCAAAAACTATATTAACAGGAAACTGTAGTAAAGCGAGAGAGCCTGGAGTACGGGGCCTGCTCCAAGATCTGAGGTCTGAACCAGAGGCTGTGAACCAAAGTCAGGCTATAAAAGCAGATGCTTACAAGTTTTTCAGTACATGAACTTGGCAAACTTGCTGCTAGTGTTGCTAAAGCATAGGCACTCCTAAGAAGTAGTGGGCATGAGATATTTTACCTAAATACATTCCAGAAGGCTAGTACAGATACACCCCAGTCTAGTACAAGATAAGATGGTTTGACAGAACAGTTGAAAGGGATGTTGTGTCCAAGATATCCGGAACAAGGGGAGGTAACAAACAGATGTCACAGAACATGTAAGGTGGTATGTAAGGTGTTTATCCCAGTTGTTTGTCTCAGTCTATAAATGTCGGGATACCTTGCTTTAACCCTTTCTGTGGCCAAGGGGACAGCAGAAACTCTTGCTGCTGACTGAGCCGCTCCTTCCACAGGGCACTCATGTTAATGTACTTGTGCAAGTTGTCAGAGTCATTAGGACTGTGCCTAGAGGGTAATAAATCTGGTGGAGTGCCTTTGTTCCTGAACCGTGTCTCTGGTCTTTTGCTATGAGTAACATTGAGGTCTGCTGAATTAGCAGGCTGTGCTTTCTGCTAGTGCTGATAACACCAGAGCTTCACGGACAGAAGCACTGAGAAACTGAAATAGCTTAGCTGCCTTTATAGCATACTGCAATAATAACATTCTTCCACCCTTCTACAGAAACAATCTGTTCCTTTTAAGAGTTAAGAATCATTTAGGCCAGTGGTTTTCAAACTTTTTTTCTGGCAAACCAGTTGAAGATTGTTGATGCCCGTGACCCAGCGGAGCTGGGGATGAGGGGCTTGGGGTGTGGGAGGGGCTCAGGGCTAGGACAGAGGGTTGGGGTGAGGGCTGCGGGGTAGGGCCAGGAATAAGGGGCTCAGGGTGTGGGAGGGGGCTCTGGGCTGTGGCAGGGAGTTGGGGTGCAGGAGGGGGGTCAGGGCTCTGGGCTGGGGATGCAGGCTCTGGGGTGGGGCCAGGGAGAGGGTGACCGGACATCCCAATAAAATCAGGACTGTCCCGATATTGAGCAGTTTGTCCCGCATCCCAACTGAAGTACGGTCAGGATGCCATTTGTCCCAATATTTTGTTTTGGGCGTGT